>NW_027224265.1:1552760-1905520 GCF_023699985.2 Odocoileus virginianus
TTTTGAAATCCAGCTTATACATCTGGAAGTTCTTGGTTCATATAGTGTTGATGCTTAGCTTGAAGGGTTTTTGAGTATTATCTTACTATCATGTGAAATGAGCACTGTTGTACAGTAGTTTGAACATTCTTTTGCATTGCTTTTCTTTGAGATTGGAATGAAAACTGACCTTTTCCAGTCTTGGGGCCACTGCTGAGTTTTCCAAATTTGTTGACATACTGAGTGCAGCACTTTAACAGCATCATCTTTTAGGATTTGAAATAGCTCTGCTGGAATTCCACTACCTCCACTAGCTTTGTTCTTAGTGATGCTTCCTAAGGCCCACTTGACTTCACACTCCAGGATATCTGGCTCTAGGTGAGTGACCACACCATCGTGGTTATCCAGGTCATTAAGACCTTTTTTGTATAGTTCTTCTGTGTATTCTTGCCACCTCTTCTTAATCTCTTCTGTTTCTGCTGTTAGGTCCTTGCTGTTTTCTGTCATTTATTGTGTCCATCTTTGCATGAAATGTTCCCTTGGTAACTCCAGTTTCCTTGAAGAGATCTCTAGTCTTTTGCATTCTATTGTTTTCCTCTGTTTCCTTGCATTGTTCACTTAAGAAGGCTTTCTTATCTCTTCTTGCTATTTTCTGAAACTCAGCATTCAGTTGGAAATATTTCCCTTCCTCTCTTGCCTTTTGCTTCTCTTCTCTCCTCAGCTATCTGTAAGTCCTCCTCAGACAGCCACTTTGCCTTCTCGCGTTTCTTTTCTTTGGGGTGGTTTTGGTTACTGCCTCCTGTACAGTGTTATGATGCTCTGTCCAAGGCTCTTAAGGCACTCGACCAGATCTAATCCCTTAGATCTATTTGTCACCTTGTCTAAGAGATTTGATTTAAGGCAAACCTGAATGATCTAGTGATTTTCTCTACTTTCTTCAATTTGAGCCTGAATTTTGCAATAAGGAGCTTCATGATCTGAGCCACAGTCAGCTCCAGGTCTGGTTTCTTTTTTTTTTTTTTTTTTTGCTGACTATATAGAATTTCCCCATCTTTGGCTGCAAGGAATATAATCGATCTTATTTTGGTGTTGACTCTGGTGGTGTCCATGTGTAGACTCATCTTTTGTGTTGAAGGCAACCATAGACAAAATATAAACAGATGAATATGGCTGTCTTCCATTAAACTTTATCTACAAATACAGATGACAGGCCAGATTTGGCCCAAAGACATAGTTTGCTGACTCCTGACCTAAAGAATCATTTAATTATATACACACAAGATAAATACATAAGAACACATAAGAATGTTCATAACTTCATTGTTGGCAATAGAGCAAATTAGAAATAAACTAAATGTCCATCATTAGAAAAATGGGTAAATGGGTTGTATATATGTGCAATGAAATAACTGTATCAGACAATGAATAAATACAAGCACTCTGTATATTTCTTCTTTTAAAAATATTTATTTATTTGGCTGTACTTGGTTTTGGTTGCAGCACTTGGGCTTAGTTGCTCAGCAACATGTGGTATCTTATTTCCCTGATCAGGGATCGGACCTGAGGCTCCTGCATTGGAAGGTGGATTCTTAACTGGACCAGCACTCTATATTATCATGGATAAATCTCACAATGTTTAATCAAGAAGTATGCAGACAAAGTGATATAATTTATTTGAATTTTACAAAATAATTGCACAGATTGTTTTAAGATATGTATATGTATAATAAAAGTATAAAAAGATTTATGAGAAAGACAAGCACCAAATTTAGAATAGTGATAACCTATGGCAGGGGTAAGTTTCTAGCTATCAAGGAAGGGCACACAGGGTATTTAAACTGAAGTTTAATGCTCATGGAAGCTCTACAAATGGTGTGTAAATGAGTGCTCATTATATCATATCCTAGACCTTTTTCTTTGTCTCAAATATTTTGTAATTAAAAAAATTTTTCTAGAGTTTTAAATTTTGAATGCCTTTGTGTTAGACTGCAGGTTTTGACCCCTTGTTGATAGACAGCTGCAATTACTTGAATCTTAATGTCTCATTCAGTGGTGCAACCTACATGCTCCATCCATGGAGCCTGTTTGACAGCACTTTTAATATGATAACATTTGTGTTGGGCAATGAAAATGCTCTCACTAGCCTTGGTCTTCCAGCAGCACTTTTATTTGTAATTAGAATAGGTTGCTATGGATAATTGCTGGTTGAGAGGAGAAAGTGTTGTCAAGATTCTATTTTGTTTTTTCATTTATTTGTCTTTATGTTCTTTACCACTACTTCAGTTTTCTAGCCCAAATTCTATGGTTTATTTGTTGTTATCTGCATTTCCTCTTTGAACATTCTAGTAAGAGATCCAGCAACAATCTTTGTCCCTTATTTCACATTTTAGATGGGTGAGTTTTGGTCACCAGGTCTCAAGTTAGGTGACTTTCTAGTTCTCCAGAGAGGATGAGAAAAATTGGAAATGCCTTCTACATAGGGAATTGATTAAGTTCAGATTTTTCCCACACTGGAAAGAAGCTGATTTGGATTCACAGTCATGATATGAGTCAGCTGCAGCTGGGAACATGTTGTCCACTTACAGTGAGCTGTTCCATGCTTGGGAAAGGTGACAGACTGACCGAGCAGGAGAGAGAAGTGCTGGATTTTAGTGTTCAGGAATTTTTTCCATGAAGACATTCCTTGGACCGCCATTCACTTTTGCATGGCCCTTAGGCACAGCTGTCTGGGAAGGACTCTTGTTTTTGTCTCTGGGCATATATGACAAATAGTCTTTGAACTTGATAGCATTGAAATAGTCAGGACAGATTCTAGCCTACTGATTGTTGACATAGAAGTGAATACCATCAGGGCATCTCTCTCTCATATGTATCCTATAAGGGGAGGGCTGAGTTACAGTGAAAACTGGAAGTATATAGTTTGTATGGTTGTTGTTTCAAAACAGTGAGAATTCATTTCAGTGTGTTTTGGCAAGCCCTTATCCAGCACACTGTCTCCCACTTTCTCCGCAGCTGCTCACTGCCATACATTTCTGATCCAAAATACAAAGTGGTCCAAAAAGTGTAGAACACAGTGAACTGATCTTTCCACCAGGGAAATAGCATTACAGGAAATATTAAATTGCTAGAATAAGACCTTTGTGGGAAACTAAATATTTCTGGATTTATAGAGATGATTGGTTCCCTACCTCTCTCAACAGCAGTTTATCTTCACTATTTAAAATTTGGGACCAAAAAATGTGTTTTCCAACAAATATAACTGATATCTAATACATTTAATGTGGCCCATGAAAATTGAAGTGGCAGCAAATATTGAGTTAGAAATTTTTAGAAATGTGAATGAGGGCTGCATGTATGGAATATAGCATGTGAACTTAAACTGGTAATAAATGAAGGAGCAAAGTCTAGGAACATCTCAGCAACTCATTAGAAGACATGTTTGTAAGGCATCAATAAGAAATGTTTACTTCAAACATTACATGAATACTAAAATTTACACAATAACTAAAATACATTATCAAAATATTCCTTGTCAAGATGCCTCTCTTTAGGGTATGTACAAAAATAATTTAAAATTACCACATCAACACTGTCTTCCAAAGAGTGGTCACCTCTTAGAAGAAGGAAGAGTACAGTGTATTGGTTAAGAGTGTAATGTTTGGCGCTAGGGTCCAACCTCACTATATAAAATCCCTGAGTAGTTTCTCTCTGAGATTTAATTTTTGAATCTGTAAAGAAAGTAATTGCCTCATAGATTTGTTGTGAGGATTTAATAAGATAATATAAAGCAGTTACAGTAACACCCAGTCTGTATTCAATAAGTGATATCTATCATAATTACATTATATAATTGATATGCAAATGATAAAACTAAAACTGTTTTTCAAAGCTGATAAATATCCCTCTATAATGTATCTCAATATTACCCATCATTTATCATGTCACATTGCTTTTTAATATTATAAAGGTAGACAATTTACTTCGGTTCTTGATTGAAAGAACACAGAATCTGAATTAATGAGATCTGGATTTAAAAGGTTGTTTTTTTTTTAAAAAAATAAGTTTGGTATTTAGAATCTCCAAAGATAGTATTTTAATTAATTTTAAGGAAGAATTTTAAAGTAACTACTGTGTACAAACAACTGTAAACTATTGTGGAGGAGGGAATAAAAAAATAGGGACTTCCATAGTTATACATTATTTCTTTGAATTTATACCTTTTTAAATGCCCAAGAGAAATTTGTTGAGAAATTTTAAATGTAAATTGTGTTTCCAAATCTTACTAGTCATCACTACCCCGGGAGAGTTAAAGTTCATCATGTTGTAGGGGGAAAATTGGATTAATAGTAAAGAGACTGGGATTTTCTTATTTTTCTTAGAAGAAATTTTATATGTTTCTTGGTTGGTTGGTTTTGGTTTTGATCTCTCAACTGGTGACTATAAAACTCTAGAAGTAGACTGGAAGAGAAGCAGAGATAATTTTGGAGGAAGGTGGGGCTGCTCGTGGCATGGAGTCAGTGGGAATTTATTTTTCAGTTGGGGAGGAGAGTCAGGAGGATATGCAGTGTCCTCTAAACAGATGTCAGCCCCTTAGCAAAATGGGTTCTCTACAGTCAGTACTGAGACACCACCCTCCTTCTTCACATGTGACTCTGCTGGAAAGAATGAGAGTAGGAAGGGAGGAAAGACTGATTCCATGGGACAGCCGAGACGTTTTTAGGGGACTGTGGCCTGAGAAACAAAGCATTATGTGTAAAATGAAAAGCTAGATATTTCACGGTTGTCTTATTTGGATCAAATTAGACAGTATAAAAGTGCTTTAAAATCAAAAGGTCCATGTATGAATATGAAGAACTTCAGTGTAAGGCCCACACAGTACTCTACAAACTTTTGCCTTTTGTGATGTTGGCAGTACTCTGTCAAGGTTCATCTGAGGATCTTGTTTTCTGGGAGCAGCTGGTGGCATAAATTCTATGCCCATTTTGTTGTGAAAGAAAGTGAAGCACAAATAAAATTGGATTAGCTTGACAAAAATCTCACCAATAGCTGATTAGCAGAATTGACACTTTCAGGTTAGTAGATTAGTCTGCTCATGGCTCTTTCAAATTTAGTTTGTCTCACATAAATGTATATTATGCCATATAAAAATCTCTTTTGAGAGTCTCCTCTGCCCCAGCCTCAAACATTTGGTTTAGTGGGGTTCAAACGAAGCCTAATCCCAGGGATGAGGGTGTGTCCCACATCTGCTATGCATGTGCCACTGGTCTTTGGTCACAGTGATTGGGTCAGAATTGGACACAAGGTACCAGGTGAGTCAGTCAGAGTTAATGACAGAAATTTGGTGATGCTATCTAAATGAGTTGGTTAAACTGGTTCAGGTCTTTTCTTTTCTTTTCTTTTAGAGACTTTGGCATAGAATAAAGCAGATACTGAGGAAAACAGAGCTGTGAAATAGAGACACAGTGTCCTAATGATATCATGTAAAACCCTGGATCCAACTATCCTGAAGCCAGATTCAGACCTCACATTCCTAATTATGTGTGTCGATGATTTTATTTCTGTGATTAATTTATTTTGAGATTGGTAGCCATCATTTCCAACAAGAATACCCTTATTTTAAATTTTTAAAAATCTTCCTCTGTTTCATTTCTTCTTTCCTTTTTCATTTTTCTTCCCTCTCCTTTTCTTTTCTTTTCTTTTTTTTTCCTTTTGCCCTTAGTTTAAAGGTCTTCAGTAAGAAATTAAATACAATCAGATCATACAAGGACTTGAAAATTAGGATAACAGTGGTATTTATACCCTAAAATTTTTTAATTTTGGAAATAGCGTGATAGGGATGATCCCTCTGGTAGAAGTGCATGGTAGACATTGAAGAATGAAGAGAATGCATTTATGAACAGAAATTAGGGTGTTCTTCAGACTTACAGGGAAGAGCTCTGTCTGGCCTTTGATCATTAATCTATTAGAATAGAAATATAGGGATAGATGTAAATAATAATAAAAATATTTAAAGCCAGCATTAGTAGAAATGGTCAACTAATGAAATAAGGGAGATAAAGGAGGTGAAGGTGATTCTGAGGTTTTGAGTATGTGTAACTGAGATTTTGATTGAAGAAAGGATAGGTATCAATTGAGAAACTGGAGAGTAAGCCCGTTGGAGATTTTATGTTGAGTTTTATTCTTGCTGAATATGAGTAGGAAGTCATCCTAATCAAAGTATCTTTGATACCATGGGCCAGAACTGAGTCAAGGAAAGTAATCAGGTGAGGACAGATGTCTAAGACGTTAGCTGTGGGAACAAATACAACCACAAGGAAAAAGGAGGAGGGATGAGAAAATAGGAGAAAGGTGTCAAAGCTGAAAAGGTAGGAAGAAACCTAAGAGTTCTGTTGCTAAACCAAGGAAGATGCAAATTTTAAGACAGAAAAATTGATGGTATCAAATATTTCAGAAATGAAAGAGACTGCTATCTAGGCAATCTCCATCAGCTAGGCAGGTTGGTTTCTCATCCAACCTGTTTATTAAGATTTGGATAACTTCATAAATTAAATTTTAATAATACTTCATCAATAACAAATGCCTAATAGAACAGAATGAAACATAAACAAATAAAAAAACTGTTGAGCATTCATAAGATCTCCTGATAGAGAAAATATCTGTAAATTAGTAGTAGACAAAAATTCATGGAAGAAAAGGTCATTAGACTTGATCATTTAAAAATAATAACTTGAATAAAAAAATAATTAAAAAAATAAATAAAAATAATAAATTGGTGAATGCACAAAAATTACCGAATAAGAAAGTATGTGTGGTAAAATATGACAGTTAGTCAGTTTTATAAGAAGCTAATGAAAAAAATCCCAAGAAAAGAGTACACTTAATTATATAAGTAATAACAGTAAAAAGACAGATAATTAAGTATGGCCTGTTTACTTGTTTTTTCCATTGTATCCTCCAGTTAGATTCTAAGTTCCACGAGGGCAGAGCCCATTTTCATGCTCTTAACTTTTTCAACTCAGTATTTATCACAGTACATCTTGGGATGGGATGGGGATGCTGCTGCTGCTTCTTAGATAGGAACGCTAGAAGGGAAAGAGTTTGGTGTGACGATGAACTCAGGTTGCCTGTGCTGGCTTCGTGCTACAGTGGGACATCTAAGCTGAGGTGTTCAGTGCACATCCATCAGATTCTGGAACTCGGGGGAGAAGTTTAAGCTGGAGATACAGTTTTGAGATCATCAGCATATAGTAGGTCACTGAAAATATGCAATCTTTACCACCCAAAGGAAAGTGTACAGAGAATGGACTGGGAAAGAATGCCAAGGAAAACCAGCCTTTAAGAGAAAGGAAGAGGAAAATATGGCAGTATGTTTCCAGAGTTCAGGGAGGAGACTGCTTAGGGGTGTAGGGTATGTTTCACAAAAGGATGCATAACAGGAACATAGTGAATGCTCGAAAAATGTTAACTATTTTTTATATGGTTATTGAAGAGTATAGCAGGATGCTTTATTAATATGTTATTGAACTCAGCTGGGGACAGAGTGGAGCTGCAAAAGGAGAGCCGATTGTCAAAGCTTTGTTTAAAGCTGAAGACAGGGAAGAGGAGAAGGGAGGACACGAGAGGCTAGTGCTGAGATGACAGTGAGGGCAGAGGAGAGGAGGAGGGGGGGATGATGCTTTAGCCCCGTTACTGAGTGCTGCCTAGTGCCCGGTGGTGATCTTAGTGCTGTGACTGACAGTCTCACCACAGCCCTACAAAGCACTGTTTGTCCACATTTTACAGTGGAGGAAACTCAGGGGGAAAAGTTCCAGTAACTTGCCTCACACTTTCTGTTACTAAGGGGTGAACACAGATTTGACACCAGGCGTTTTGATTCTTGAATCCATGTGCTTAACCCCGTCTCTGTACAGCTTCTTAATTATATGAGCAATCATAGTAAAATACTTTTCTCTCTTTTTTAAAACCAAGTCTGAGTGCAGAAGTCTCTTTCCAAGGTGATCTTAGCGCACACTGCTGTTATTTGATAGCACAAACTGCTTTGCAATGAACTGAAGACACCTGCAGGGCTGCAGATGTAGTATAATGCAGTCAAGACATCAGGAAAAGCACAGAGCCTATTTTAGAGACTGTTTTTAACCCACACCGGGGATCTGAGCAATGACTCCATCACATGTGACCATGACTCTCATTCATCAGATGGGAATGCAAATCTCATCAGACTTTTTAAAGTGAGAAAATTCAGAATACCCACAATTGAAGTAAATGTCAATCATTTTGATTTTAGTGTTATTTGGTATAATTCTCAATAAAAATGTGAAATGATATTAAATATTTTATGGTAAGCATCTGGGTAAACTTTTATTAACAAACAAGCTTTTAAATACTGGCAGTTTTTCCTAAAATAATTACCAGAAGAATATTAAGAAAAATGCCTTTTGTGAGATTAAATTAATATAGTTATTTTTGTAAGGATAAGATAAGATAGTGCCTTATGGAAATGATCCCTGGGAGAGGCACTCTTATCACAAAAGAAAAAAAAAGTTAGTTTTGCTCTTCCACAAAGTGTTGGATTGACCATTGTTGTTATTCTGTTGCTAAGTTGTTCTTACTCTTTGCAACCCCATGAACTGCAGCACCCCAGGCTTCCCTGTCCTTCACCATCTCCCAGAGTTTGCTGAAACTCATGTCCATTGAGTCAGTGATGCCATCCAACCATCTCATCCTCTGTCACCCACTTCTCCTGCCCTCAAATCTTCCCAAGCATCAGAGTACACGAGACTCAGCACTCAGGAAATTCTCATTAATCATTTTGTTTTCTCCACTGACCATACCTCCCTGCCCCACCATCCGCCCCACCAAGTAGCTTCTAATTCTCTCCATAAGCTCTTTTTTTCATGCAGGCTTACTTAATTATATTTTATCCTAGCCCTTTCACTCTTTGAAGCCAGCTGGCATTCCAGGGTATCAAAATATTTATGCTACATAATGTATGTCTCTTTAGAGAGGAATTTTTTGTCCTATTAAGAAAATTTTAAGTTTTCTCCATATTATAAATGTTCCTGAGAAACAAATATTTGCTATTCATAACAAATCTCTTACTATAAATAAGATAAAATGAAGGCAAAATACATTATTTTTTTGTGGTACCTATGATTCTTTAGGCATACAACCCATCTGAAATAGACTGAATAACAGACGCCCAAATATGTCCCTGCCAAGTCCTTGCAAACTGTGAATGTTGCCTTATATGGCAGAAGGGGCTTGGCAAATGTAATTAAGTTTAAGATCTTGAGGTGGAAGTTCACCCTAGGTAAGGAACCTTGTAACAGAGACTCTGGAAGAGTAAGGGTCACAGTTGAAAGTGATGTGATGCTGGAAACAGAGAAGGGAGTGACGTGCTCTGAGGCTGGAGGAGGGGATGCAAGCAAACACCTCCAGGTGGCCCCCAGAACTGAAGAGAGATGGGAATGGACTCTCCTTGCAGAGCATCCAGAAAAACCACCCCTGAAAGACAATCTGCGGTGAGAGAGCGATTTATTTTGGGATCCTTGGGTCACACAATATGGTTGTCTACCATAGCTGCATGACCGAGCCCCAGGAAAAACTCTGATTGCCAAGGCCAAAGTGAGCTTGTCTGGTTGGCAGTACTCTGTACAATGTGTATTGTCACATATCTTTGTTGGGAGAAATAAGTGCTGTTTGCATGACTCCACTGGGAGAGGACCACTGGAAGCTCATACATGGAATACTCTTGACCTATGTGCCTCTTCCCTTTGCTGCTTTTTAATTTAGTGAATTATTTCAACCTGAGAGTGTTCTTGGGGAAACTAAAGTTTGCCTATGGTGCCAGAAGTGCACTTGAGGACCCCCAACCTTGCATTAGGTATCAGAAGCAAGGGTGGTCTTGGGTGCTTTTTCAGTCTTTGCACTGGTTTCTAACCCTCCTGGCCCACTGGTGTTGTCTGCTAAGTTCAAGCTGTGCTGAGGTTTGGACTCTTCTGGGATGTTGTCTAAGGCTCAGTGAACAGCTACTCTCTTTCTGCCTTTGGGACTGATTGGAATAGTTCTATCTTTGCTTTATGCTGTCATCTCCCTGCCATGTAATTATAAGCCTAGAGAAGGTAGGGAAATATTGGAGGTGATGGGGAGTGATCAGTTAGTTTTAAAAAATGCTGTACAGCCACATTTCTCTTCTAGAAAAATAATTACTAAAACTACAAAAAGAATCCTACAAAATACTTTTTCTTTTCTAGGTGGCCTTCTCATCCTCCTACTATCCACCCACCTCACCACGGGTCTGCATCCTGAATGAACGTGTTCCTCAAAGACTGTAACTCCCACGCACCAAGCGGTATCTGGCCGTGTGGGTGAGATATTCTCCAGCCTCTCCAAAGCTGTATAGACAAGTCTGGCTGAAGTTACTGCCACCATCATCTGGGGTGTGCTATTTGTTCCTACAGAAGATTTTCCATTCTTGCTAAGTCACCTGTGTTGGCAACACGTCTCGCCTGGGATAAACCTCTATTGCTTAAGGCAGTAGCCAGTGTGAGCTGGGTCCTGCCATGAGCTACAGCCACAGCTTCCTCCTCCCGAGGGTCAGTGAGAAGCCTCCAAACTGCTCATGCCATGGGGGCGAGAACAGTCTAAAAAACCCTAGGTATTTTTAGGTTCTATGTGAGTCCACTCCATGGACCCTCTCTGGTTTCTGAGACCATCTCAGTTCTCCCTAGTTTCTAGATTAGTAGCCATGGTTTCTATATAGGAATGCAGTCTACCATGTGATGTGATGTCCATCTTTCCTTCAAGCAAGTCAAAAGGAAAAAAAAATGGTGCAGGTGTTCTTAAGTTCTTAGAAATTCTAGGATTGAGCAATGCCCTTCATGGATTGGCTGACCAACAGGATATGAGAATTTAGGAAAGCTGCAAATGAGGAATCTTTCATATCAGAAAAAAACGGATCTTGGACTACTGGCAGTGATGGTATGGATGAGAAAGAATGTAGTCATTTCATCCTTGACCAAGATGGTAATATCGTCTCTCAATAAAGGGTTATAGGCAATGGATTAACTAGTTAATGGGTTAATAGAAGAAACCAGGAAAATGTCCTAACAGATTTACCAACCATTAGGACTGCAGCAGTTGTAGCATCCGAATGAAGTGCTTTTGAAAACTGACCACTCAAAGATTGCTCTGTAATTACCCCATTTCTTTTCTTTGGGCTTCCTTTTCCTAAATGGAAATTGCTACTAACGGAACTAAGGAAAAGCATTCACGTCCTCTCTGGGACAAGACTGAAAAAAGCAGTCTCCCTTTCTTGAGTGGTGAGCATGATGGCCAACTACAAGTATCAAAGATGGAGAGCCATGGGGTGGGGGGGGAAAGTGGACCTGCAGGTCTCATGGACCTGCTTGAATACATTCATTTCCATAGATCTCATTGCTACAGAGTTTTAAAGGGCTGGTGGTTTTATTTTTAAATGGTAAAGAAATTCCTTCAAAGGTATAATCAGGAGAAGTCAGAGTTATTCTGGGCATGAAAGATTGGCCCAGCCCCAGGACAGAACCATTTACCTCATGGGACCTTGTCTGGTTAGAGGAAGTCCTAACTGACTCCTGTGAGTGATTTTCCTGGTTACTCAGGAGGTTACTCAGGAGGGTGAGGCTTTATTCACTTGGCTTTGGGGCTTAACCCAAATCACTGACTCAATGGACATGAGTGAGTAGGCTCTGGGAGTTGGTGATGGACAGGGAGGCCTGGTGTGCTGCAGTCCATGGAGTTGCAAAGAGTTAGACACAACTGAGCGACTGAACTGAACTGACGCGGGGCTTAACAGAATAGAATCACTGCCAGCCTTGGTACTAGTGGCTGCATCATTAGTGAATTATTTGACATTTTAGCAGGCACTGGCCTGTGAATTTGGGGTTTTATATACCAGATATCAATATTTTAGCAATCTTTATAAGAAGTCCTTTTCCTTTGCCAAATATTTGAGAGGAAAAATTCTCCTGAAAAGTTAAAATAAAAAAATTTAAAGGAGAAAGCAACATTTTATTGCTTAATGGAAGGAAGAAACTAATCTGAAAGTTTGGACTTCTGGAGAAAAGTGCTAATCTTTTTGAGTAAATGTGCATGAGTCCTATTTTGCACATTGCACATTGCTAATTCTTATACCCATTTCTGACTTGAGATCTAAGTCTAAACTTAGACACTTTGAATTACTCAGATAATGGATGTGACTGTATCTCCGTAGGATGGCTGTGGTATTTTGAGTATAGTGTTGAATTATTTTGATCATTCATGTTAATACATTCATTCAGTGTATTGTGATGCTATCTTTCTCATCCACGCTCATGTTTCTCTGTGTCCTAAAGAACATTTATGTCTCAAGAAATTATCATAGGTATTTTTGTTGGAAGAAAGGAGCATTAGAGGACTGTCTATAGTCACCCTAAATTTGAGAAACTATGACTTAAACAAAAGTTAAACAGATTTCTTTGCAGAAAGACTTCTCCAAAGTCTTCAATACACTATGTATATGCTTTGAATCTCTATCGCTTCCCCCTCTCTCTCTCTCTTTTTGTTTTGTGGTAGAATATCTGTTAATGTTATTCAGGATACTTTTCCTATAAGGAATTTGGGAAATACTACTCAGTTTAAGGATTCAAGATGCAGTTGGTTTAATCATAGCTAGAGGATTTTGGCCTCTCACCAGATGACTGTGAAAGTAAAGCCCTAGAACAACTATTATCTCCTTTTTTAGAAGGTCATATGAGAGAGATTTCTATTTGTCTCACATTGCATCGTATACCCTCTTAAAGGAAGAGGAAAATGATCCGGGAGACCCCTGAAGGGCCCTGTAATTCTCTGGCTTTAGAATGCAGACTTTTAGAACATTTTATCAATTAATATACCTTTGAAAAGGTTAAACTAAATCTTAAAAAACGTCTTTGTTATCTACTCTTTTGTAACCATTTCTCCAACAAAGTAGTGGTTAAAACAACAATGATATTATATCAGCATTTGCATGAGTCAGCACTTCAGGAGTGGTTTAGCTGGATTGTTCTGGCTAAGAGTCTCTTATGAAGTTGCAGTTAGGATATAGGCAGAAACTTCTGTCATCTTCAGGCTTGACTGGGCTTGAAAGGTCTGCTTCTGAATGGTTTACCTATGTGTCTGTTGGCAGACGAACCCCGTTCCTCACCACATAGGCCTCTCCTTAGCTGCTTGGGTGTCCTCAGGACATGACAGGCAGCCTCATCTGCTATGAGTGCTCTGAGAGAAAGTGAAGAGGAAGCCTTTGCCCTTTTAAGCTCTAGTCTCTGAAGTTGTGTACTGTCACTTCCGCCCTATGCTATTTTTTAGAAGTGAGTCACTAAGTCTGCTAAATCAAGGGGGGAGATTTAGGTTTCTGTCATTTATGGAAGAAGATCAGTGAATGGGAGCATATTTTAAAGCCAATACAGAAGGTTGAAATAATAAGGACATGAGAAGGGGCAAGACAGGGCAGTGCCAGAATTATTTAGTTTAATTATTTAGTTGTGACATTGTCAAGGGTCTGCATTCCCTCCACTTTCTGTTCTGCCATGTTTGGTGCCTTGACTGTGTGCTCCAGTTAGACCCACACAGAGTTGCCAGATGACTATACAAGTAGTGGCTACCATATCCAGCCACAACATCCAGCAGGAAAAATGGTTTTGTCTTTCTCGTGACATGATTTTTGAGTAAGAAAACCTTTTCTGGAAGCCCTCAATGATTTCCTGCCTTAACTACCTGACCAGAACTGTATCACCTACTTAAATCACAGGCAAGAGGAGTGGCTTTGCCGTGACTGGCTTACGTAAATCGGGATGCATTCCTGAGCTAGGGATCAGGAAGCTTGTCCTCAGGTGGACACTGAAATAAATTAAGAGTTCCCTTTGCAAGAAAGAGGGGGAAACACTACTGGGTTGGCAATAAACTGGTAGTTAACTTTGGATCCTTGACCTCCTTCCATGATGGTCTTCTAATCACCATGCCTTGTGAGCAGGACAACAGCGCCTCTTGTGTGGAATGTAAAGGATTATACTTTAGACAGAAGGTCAAGTCCAGGTAGGCCCTCAGTAACTCTTGATATAATGCTCATTCTAGTTAAAAGGGGTAAAAATTCAGAAAACATAATCTCAAAGCACATCTTTAATAATATGCAGTGTTGGTGGCAGAGAGGGGTCAGATTAAAGTCACCACTGACAAGGGAATCATATCGTTGTCGGTGAGGTGAAGTGGACTGTGTCTTCTCCTTTTGTCTTAGTGACTGATAGAGTAACTTTGTCATTGTCCCTATGGGAGTCTAACATCTAAAGGGAAGTTTGGGGATGTGTGTTGCAAGGTCTAGTACTGCGTGGATTGTCGTACATTTGCTCCCCCGCCTTTTCACACCCTCCGTTCCTTCCGCTGCTCTTGCTCAGTCAGAAGCTGGGCAGCCCACTGGGGCCGCGGGCCAGTGCTCTTGCCTCTCTGTTAGCCTGAGCCCTCAGGGCTATTCAGGGTGATCTCAGCACCGCTCACCCAAAGGACACCTCCTCAGCAGTTCGTCATGTTTCATCTGTGCTCTGTTTTAGTCATTTCATGGAGTTTTTACAATTGCTCAACAGTTTCTCAAGACAAATTCAGGGGAACAGAAGAAAGAGGAAAGAGTATAAATAATCTTCTCTTGGGAGAAAGGCTAAATTTGCTTAGGTACAAAGATATTTGATGAGAAACTTTGCATTTAATAGTTTTTTGTTTTTTTCCGCTCTTTCTCTCACTCTTGCTGCCTTTCTTTCTTTTCTTCCATTCACTTGTTTGGCTTAAGGCTCTGAGGGCTTCTGCTTCCCCATCATTCAGGGGGCGAGTGAATGACTGGGAGTGGAAAACTCTGTCTGGCACACAGAAATTGCCTTGACAAATTGAATAACAGCAGATCCAAGACACATAATTAATTCCTTAAAGATTTTGCCTGAACTGAAAATGTATAAAGATTGGTGTGCAGATTTCTCATTTCCTACAGAATGCTGTGTCAGTCATACACATGCTAAGAGAAAGAAAGGAAGATTTCTATTTAAAATCAACTTGACAGTGATTGGGGAATCTAACTTCAAAGTGTCTAAATATTTGTGGCCAGCTTAAGCTCCTCCTTACCAGCTCAAGCTCCCAGGTAAAGAATCGGCCGGCAATGCAGGAGACCTGGGTTCAATCCCTGGGTCAGGAAGATCCTCTGGTGACGGGAATGGCAACCCATTCTAGTATCTTTGCCTGGAGGTTTCCATAGACAGAGTAGCCTGGTGGACTGCCGTCCATGGGGTAACCCACAAAGAGTTGGACTGGCCTGAGTGATTAACACCTTGTAACCAGCTCCTTAGATGTGGTAGGAAAGTCCCTTACTGGAGGCCAGGCCTCCGCAGAGGTGGAGGCAGGTGGTGGCTCCAGAGGCTCTCAGGCTGATTTCATGGGGGCTAGGGTGCGGGGTGGGGGGAGTGGAGACGCAGGGACTCCCTAACCCATTGGCTTTCCCCTTTAAACATGGATGGGCAAAATTCCTTAGTATCCTTCTGTTTGCCTTTCTTTGGATCATATATTTGCTCTAAATACCATAGCACTTCATAAAATATTCATATTATTTCACAATTACATATAATATTTTGTCAAGATTAATTTGGAACCAAAGGCATTGTAGGGCCCCCTAAGAAAGTTAAGCTGCTGGCAAAGACAGAAATAAATGTGTAGTATAAAATGTTAGTACCATTTGCTGAATGTTCCTTTTCCTTTTGTTGTGTAGAGGGTGGGAGCACCTCTACCATGTTGGCCCTGATTGGCTTGAACTCTTGATAAGAACATCTATGTCAGTCTGTCATTTGTCTCTCTCTCTATAATGGAAAATATACTTATAAATGAAAATATGCATATAAAGGTTTCTGCATTAGATATAGCTCTAGAATAAGTTTTGTTTGTTTGTTTTTAACTGGAATACATGCTCCAGTGAGATTTTTCAGTGACTATGTAAGCTGGGTTCATTTTAAGGAGTAAACTTCTGTGTTTTAACCTCTACATTTGTTCATTCTTAAACGGGCCACCTGAGCATGAGCCTGTGGTCTCTGGGTTCTCTGTTCCCTTTTTACAGTTTCCTCCCTCCACTTTACTGACCCTAAATTCGACCATGATGCCTTGCTCAGGACTCAAGACTTATATGTCAAGGTGTCAAAGGGAGAATTTGAGACTTCACAGCTCATAAGGAAGCATTGTGTGAGGAAAATAAAGAGGAACTTCTAGTGGAAAGATCTGAAAGGAGAAACACATTATTTGCTTCAGGCTTCAGACTCAAGGGAAGGCTCCATACCTTCCTTCTCCATTTCTTTTAGAACTTGAATTCAGAATCAGTTGATTAACCCAGAGACACAGATTAATATATGTATTTCAATTAAATATAAATTCAGACTTTTTTTTTCCCTGACAAAAATGGTCTGTTTTGCCTAATTGATTTGAAACTGAGAACTTTGCCATTTTCCTTTTAAGGGTATACAGTTTCTATAAATTAAAATAGCTAAATCTGAAGCTTCAAGATTTTTAAAGCATGTATATTATATGCCAGAAATCACAACATTTTCAACTATCTAAATTTATGATAAAAATTCTAGATGTTAAAAATCTGTGGCATGTAGATAGTTTGCAAAATTCTTTGAGGGGATATTTGGGCAAAAGTATTTGAAGACTACTGCCTTAGAATGTCATATTATCTTAAGGTGGGGCAGAACAGGAGTAGTCCATCACAAAATTGTCAAGAAAGGAAGTCTTTGGCATTTACGCCTTCTCCTGTCTCCACTCTGCCTTTCCTTTGAAGCTTTCCTCACAGAGATCTCTGGCAGCCAGGACTCCCCAGTCCAGGGCCCCATAACACCAGACATTTTCATAGTCCTTGCACTTTCATCCTATTCTGGGTTTCATTTCTATAGAGCCCCGACCTCCAGGAGCAGGGATCTAAATGTTCAACTCACTTTTTATTTATTTGTTTCAGTTTATTCGTTTGTTTGGTTCTCTGGGTCTTAGTCACAGGCAGGGGATCTTCAAACTTTGTAGCAGTATGTGGGATCTTTGGTTGCAGCCTGAGCACTTTTAGTTGCAGCATGTGGAATCTTGTTCCCTGGCCAGGGATCAGAACTGGGCACCCTATTGGGAGCTCAGTGTCTTAGCCACTAGACCACCAGGGAAATCCTTTTAAATGTTTCTACTAGCTTAGTGCCCATTCTTCTTTGCCTGTCCTATGGTTTAGAAAGTTCCCCATCTTTTGAGTCTCGATTGGAGGCTGAGCCCATCACACATGATGAAATCTGAAAGTTTCATATATTCCCTTTCCCAACTCCTTCTACTAAGAGATATCCTTCTAAGTACTTGACAAGTAATAACTCATGTGATCCTTAATAACAGCTATCATAATATACAACCCAACTATAATAGTCTTAAATCTAGTAATCTTCATTAATACCTGTGAAATTGGCACCATTATTATCAAATTAGGCTTCCCTGGTGGCTCAGTGGTAAAGAACCCACCTGCATTGCAGGAGACGTGATAGGTTCAACCCCTCGGTTGAGAAGATCCCCTGGAGGGGGGCATGGCAACCCACTTCAGTGTTCTTGTCTGGAAAACCGCACGGACAGAGGAGCTGGTGGGCTACAGTCCACAGGGTCACAAAGAGTCGGACACAACTGAAGCGACTGAGCATGCACACATTATCAAATTGATATAGTTGAGGGACCAACTGGAGCCCACAGAGAGAAAGTCACTTCCTCGTGGTCACACAGCAAATAATTGGACAAGCCAAGCTTTGGATCCAAGGAATCTGACTCTAGAATCTCACTTCTAAGTCAAACAGTCAGATAGAGTCGATGCAGACTGTTATTTAAGAGCTGCGGCCTCAGAGAAGCAGTGATAGGAGATTCCATCTGGGACCGGGGAGGACCACTGAGGCCTCGGCTTGGACTGTCTCAGGGCAACATGCCGATGATGGTCAGTGGTAGGGACTGGGCTCCAGGGTTGGCATATACAGTGCAGCATGGAGTACCAGCAGGGACATCTGTGGACCCCTGCTGGGGTGTGATTGTGACTGTAGCTTGGGCCACGCCATGTTCTATGTGGTTCTCTCTCTTTCCTGGTGGTTCTGGAAAAGTTACTGTCTATCTGTCTGTCTCTTTATCATCTATAACTATAAAACTCTCATAACTATATAGTATATAGCTCCTTATATCAGTCAGAATAGGCTCCTGCTGCTTGCAACCAAGGACCCTGCTGGTGATATTTTAAAGGTGAAAATGGGTGCTTTTTTCTGCTTGTGTGTTTCTTGGCTCTCAGCAAAATGACAAGCACGGAGCAGGTGCTCAAAACACATTTCTTACGTGACTGAGCTGATGCACAACAAGGTGTTAGTGGGTGATAATGACTTAAAGAGGTAATACTTCTAGCAATGTTAGCCTTTAGATGCAGGCCCTTAATGTCCCAAGGCACTAGTTGCAACCCATTAATAGGCTCTGAAATCAATTTAGTGGCTTGCTGCTAGCATTTTTTAAAATGAAATAGACTCAGTTATAACAAAACAATGGAAAACAGAGTGCATCAGAGGTATGAAGAATAAGTATTATTTCACAATTATTTGTTTTGATTATGTTTACATTTTGTTTATATGTGCATGTGTGGACATATATTAGGTTGTGTTGTTACTATGGGCCAGAAAGATTTGAAAATCGTAGTCGTAGGGTAGATGTTGCTATTGGTCAGTGTCACATCTCCTGGCAGAAGATAAGAGGGAAGGATTGGGAGACAGGGTTCTGAATTGCCTCAATAATTATCTGTATCGTAAAACATAAGATAGGCCCAAGATAAATGTGAATATTCACTCATACTCTTTAAGGAGGAAAGAGAAGGCAACAGTTCACAGTTAACCTCTCACTCACTTTCCCTTCACACAAATACTTTTTAAAACAGGACATATTTCTCATTCCTCTATTCTAGACTACAAAGTAGCTATGCCTATATGAAAGGCTAGTAAACTAGTAAGTTCCAATGTTTAGTTCTCATGAACATTTTCCATATTATATAATCAGTGTATTTTCACATATAAAATATTTATAGTAATATGCCAATGTATCTGTACCTATCTTCTGTTCCCCTTCAGCTTAATTCATTTGTGCACTTTAGAACTGAAACAAATTTTGTTTTTTTTTTTTTTTTAATTTTTATTAGTTGGAGGCTAGTTACTTTACATCATTACAGTAGTTTTTGTTATACATTGATATGAATTAGCCATGGATTTACATGTATTCCCCATCCCAGTCCCCCCTCCCACCTCCCTCTCCACCCGATCCCTCTGGGTCTTCCCAGTGCACCAGGCCCGAGCACTTGTCTCATGTACCCAACCTGAGCTGGTTATCCGTTTCACCCTAGATAACATACATGTGAAACAAATTTTGCATGTGTGTGTGTGTGCACACCTCTGATGAAAATGTACACCCAGGCGGCCAGTCTTATACTTCCGACCTGTGTCCTTGGGCAAGGCTGCCTGAAGTTTGAGAAGGCTGTCTGCAATGAGGGGACTGGGAAAGATTCTGAAAGAAATACATACACACACACTCAAACACACGATAGCAACCATGGAGCTGCGGTTGCAGAAAGAAGCTCTTGTACCCAAATGCTCTTTAGCTCCAGTTCCCAAGACGAGGCTGTGCTTCGTGTGTTGTGTCTGTGATCACCTCTTTCAGTGTTACCCGGGCCACTCCAGCCATTTTTTATTTGGGCTGCTGTCTTAGGTCAGGTTCCCTTGAGACTGATGCTGAAGTGACAATTCATGTGCAGGTAATTGACTAAGGAAGTACTCCCAAGAGAAGTTGAAAGGAAGTGGAGAAAGCAATGTAAGAGAAGAGGAGAGTAAGTTGTGATTTCAGACAGTGTGTGGAAGGTAGCTTCATCTCAGAGCTCTCTTGACCTGAGATCAGAAAGTTGGTCTTTCATTCCCCTGCCCCATCAGCTGTTGGTTCAAGGCTCAGAGGGATGCAAACTCTGAAGCATGTCCAGCTTCCTGATTGTGCAACTCAATAGCTGGAGGAAGTCTTTGAAAGAACAATCTTTGATGAGGCCACAGAAAACAATCAACAAGAAAGCCAGCACAAAAAGGGTGCAGAAATGGCCTAAAGGATCCGAGGGCATCGGCCTGGAGTGATGGTATTTGCTAGCCCTAGTTTGAAAGTGGCTGGTTACCTGTCTTAAAGTGAAAAAGTGAAAGTGTTAGTTGCTCAGTTGTGTCCAACTCTTTGCGACCCCATGGACTGTAGCCAGCCAGGCTTCTCTGTCCATGGAATTCTCCAGGCAAGAATACTGGAAGGGTAGCCATTCTCTTCTCCAGGGATTGAACCTGGGGCCTGCATTGTAAGTGGATTCTTTACCATCTGAGCCACTGGGAAGCCTGTGTTTACAATTAAAAGGACTTTTGTTCATGCATGGACATAGCTCAAGAGAATAATCAAAGAGAGCACAATTTTTACAAAAATGGAAAGACCACTCTCTGAGAGCAACTTTAGGGCACATTCCTAAGTTCATATCACAGAAAGTTACATGTTTAAACTTCTTAAGCTTCTCTAACCACCTAAGATGGAAAGGTTCTGCCTTAAAGATATATTCTGTAAGCAGAGAGGAACAGAAGCCAAGAGCTCACTTTTGCAGTAAGTGTTTCAGCTAAAGGCATACCAGTCTTTATGCTTAAAGGCTCTTTATGCTGATCCTTGGATCTGAAGTGGGAATATGGCCCTTAGTCTAGAGCCCATTTTTGCACCTGATTGTCATTTCCATTTAAATTTTTTTTCTACCAATGGACTCAAATCTAAAAGTACTGTTGACTACTGAAGAATCTTACATTTTTATACCTATGGATGGTTACATTCCATTTATCTCCTAATTCAAACTGGGCATGCTTTTAATTTTTAGAGTAAATCTGTGGCTTGACTTGAATTTATGATACCCTCATCCATCATAAGGTAACTTTAAGTGGTGATGTTATTTCAATGTGAAATATCTTATACTTCCCTTATCTTATCCAACCCTTTTGACTTTTGTAGTAATAGCACTATCCCTGTAATCAGAGCCAGAGATGGGAAAAGAAGACCTTAGAAATTGCCCCTTCTCTACTGTGAAGAAGAAAATCTTTTTTTTAACACCCATCCCTTCTTTTCCACCCTAATTTCTATTAGTTTCTTCTTTTGGCTTCTGGTTCTATGTCTCTTCTGGTCGTTTAGTGTCCTCATCTTATTCCTTGGTCATACAGCGCATTGAAATACAGACTCACCCATCCCCCTCCCGCCTCCCCCCCACCCCCGCTGATAATCTGGGAAGACGTCTGTTTGAATCTTCTTAAACTTCCTTTTCTCCCATCAAAATTAACCTATCCTGAGTTCTGTTTATACAAGGTTGTTCTTTCTGCTAGGTGATAGCTTAATGGTCTTGTCACCTAGTCTATGGTAATAGATTAAAGACAACATGCTAATTCTTCATCTCCTGAAAACACCTGCAAATTTTAAGGGGAATATTCTTATGACTCCCTCAATAATGAGGCAGTATAGGAGAAAGTGAAATCTTACTTTTGGAATTAAATGGACATTGGATCAAATCCATCTCTCTTCCTTATTTCCTAAGAGATCATCCATAGTTACTTAACCTCTCTGAACCTGCCTAATCTACCTTTTCACACCCATAAAAAAAAGGATACTAGTACTTGTCTTCCATGTTTTTGGAGCTATTTACTTAAAAATGATAAAGAGTACCCAGGTTAGTATCTGATATACAGTAGGTGTCTTACAAATTGTAGCTAATATAGTAACAATATTGTGAACCAAGTTATAAAATAATATTGTATTGTTTTACATTTGTATTATACATACAAATATTATAAAACAATATTGTAACTTCAAGTAATGCTGGTAATCTTAATGATCAAATATTTCTTAGATACTCTGTATAGAAGGAAAGAAATAAGTTGTACCTCTTAAATTAGATTCTCCTTCACCTATGCAGAATACCAGCTCTTCTCTAGTCTATATCTACTAGTCAACTATCCATTCATTTACTTATTAACTTATTTATGTACTTCTGTGGTCACAAAGAGTCAGTAATGACTGAGCGAACAGCACTTTCACTTCCACTAGGTGCAAAAGGCCAGGCTGGGTCCTCTGAAGGATGCAAGATACGTGGTACACAGGCCCATCTTGGCATGAAATTGAGTGTGGTTTTTTTTAGAATAAAAAGCCTAGGTATTTTGGATATTAAAAAGCCAAGAAAGAGAATATCTCAGTCCTCTCTGAAGTCTGTCCTTGAATATCCAGAGTCAAACAAAAGAGGCACATCTATATCCTTTAGGAAAGTTCTGCGAGAGATCATTTTCAGAGATATAGAAACACTAGACTATAAATCAAGCTCTAATGGTAAGTAGGGTCAGTATATGGGCACAGTAATCTGCATCAGACCAGTAGTCAAGGGCATCAGATGAACAGAGAGAAGAACAAGGCTCTGAGTGGGTGAAGTGAGGAGGTTCAACAAGCAAATGCATGTCTGCTTGAAATGTGACCGGGGAGACCCTAGCCAGTCTGCTGTGGGAGTTTCAGTCACTTACAGGGCCACACCAGACTGGATGACAGAATCAGAGAGAAGAGGCTGATGAGCAAAGAGCAGAAGAAAAAGGCTGCAGTGTGTTGCTATAGCAACTTGTACCAACTCATAAGCTGGGAAGAAAATTAAAGTGGCCAAAAGGTTTAAGATCTGCTCTAGTTTAAATACTGGCTATTCTAGCATGAAATTTACAATTTCAGAGAAGCTTAATGTACTAGATTTACATCTTTACAAGGCAGATGGTGCAGTGCTTTCACCCAAACTCTGGAGGCAGAAAGAGAGGAGATTACATTTTGTCCTTGCCTCCTATCAGCTGTGTACCTTTTGGCAAATTATTTGAGTTCCCACAACTAAGTTATGTTATGTGTAAAATAGGGTGAAGACTAGAATTTGTTCATGGGATGGTTTTGGACACTGAATGAAAGGTTGTTTGGCTATGTCTTAGCACAGTGCTTGGCACACAGTAGCTAGGCAATGAGTATAAATTATTGTGAGTTTGGATTCTACATGTATGTCTAGAGGTCTCCTCAAGCTTATGTAATCTGATTTGTCATATGGTTGTACCTATTTTTATGTCTTTAGCTTGTCATAAAAATAACTTTTAGACCCCATGACTAAAGCCAAAAAGAAGTCAAATTGAACCTGAAGAATAGCAGCACACTTATGACCCATTTAATCTCTTTGACATCTCATTTTCTCTCCTACTTGTGAATTATTTATGTGATCTGTACTTTGGGGAAGAAGTCCAAACACATCTCTGTCTCCCTCAGACTCCTGGAGGATCGGTCCAAGGTCCAGAAAGACTTCTGCCACATAGTGGATGCTTACTTGGGGTTTGTCTGGATGGATGGCATTGGAAATGTGGATAATACCCATGTAGATAATTAGGTTTTGTTGGGTTGAACTAGTGAATAGGTAATGTTTCTGGGGAAATGCATAACTAAAAAATAGAAAATAAAGAAAGTAAATAGGTCTTTATTCATCATTTTACTCAGAAAAACTCATCAAGTAGCATCTGTGTGGCAGACACCGCTCTGCACACTGGAGGTACTCAGAACAGTGGGTAAGGGGATGGTTTCTAGAAGAAAGAACCAGTGTCGCTGCAGTGCTAATTAGAACTGACACTGATGGTGATAAAGTAGCGTTCCGGAGACGCTCTTCTCTGCCAAGTGATGCCTGCTGCCAGGTGATACCTTTCTGAAGTGTCTAGGACCAAGAAGGGGCTGGGTGATGGGAGGCCATTTGGGGGATGCACAACAGGAGCTATACATGGACTTATTAAAAATTATAGTTTAATATTTGGAAACTTGTGTTTTAGAAACCTGGGTACACTAATGTATTCTGGCAGTGAACAAGATAGACAAGGTTCATTCCTCATGGGCTTTCTTTTCAAGAACTAGCCATCAGAGGGCTCATCTCCTGGGAGAACTTTGCGTTTCTTACAGTCCCAGAGGCCAGGTTCCTCAGCTCCCCAGCCTGGGGCTTTGATGGTGCCAAATAGCATCATGCTGAGACCCACAAAGACTTCCCAGGTGTGCTAGTGGTAAAGAACCCTCCTGCCAATGCAGGAAATGTAAGAGACACAGGTTTGATCCCTGGACCAGGAAGATCCCCTGGAGGAGGGAATGGCAACCCACTCCAGTGTTCTTGCCTGGAGAATCCCATGGACAGAGGAGCCTGGAAGGCTACAGTCCATAGGGCTGCAAAGAGTTGGACATGACTGAAGCAACTTAGCGTGCACTAGACCCACACCTGGCAATGTTCTTATCCTTAGCACCTTTCATATTTTTCGAATTTTATTTTTGATACCATTTATAATTGACTTCAAATTTCTTTTCATGGAGAAAACCAGCCATGATAAGTGCGTGGGTCCTTCTGAATCTTTCAGTTCTTAAGGCCTTTTTTGTTGTAAGGACACTCTGCTAACCTACCCTCATAATAAAAACAGGAGACAATTAATGCCCATACATTGACCCTGTGTGATACTCCCTGTGAGAACTCTGATTACAGAAAAAAAGATGATTGAACTTAAACTCTTATTAGAAACGTGGCAAGTGTTTTTTACTCAGTCTATATTTGTAAACATTTAAAATGCTTCCATGTCAGAAACTTTTTAAAATGAATGTCATTTTTTGTTGGTATCCAGAAAGAAAATTCAGGGAGGTAAATGGGCATTTTAACTATTAATTTCATTAGCTGAAGATAATTGAATTTAAGGAAGTGAAAAATATAATATCACTCTGAAAGTGAAAGTGTTAGTCACTCAGTCGTGTTTGACTCTTTGAAACCGCATGGACTGTAGCCTGCCAGGCTCTTCTGTCCACTGACTTCTCTTGGCAGGAATGATGGAGTCGGTAGCTAGTTCTTCTCCAGGGGATCTTTCTGACCCAGGAATCAAGCCTGAGTCTCTTGCATTGCAGGCAGACTCTTCATCATCAGAGCCACCAGCAAAGGCCACTCTGTCTGCATGCTCAGTCACTTCAGCCGTGTCCGGCTCTGCGACCCCACGGACTGCAGCCCACCAGGCTCCTCTGTCCATGGGATTCTCCAGGCGAGAGTGCTATAGGACTGGGATGCCATGCCTTCTCCAGGGGATCTTCCCGACCCAGGGATCAAACCCGTGTCTCTCATGTCTCCTGCATTGGCAGGCAGGTTCTTTACCACTAGCACCACCTGTGAAGCCCGAAGCCCACTCTACTCTACAGCAAATTCAGTAATTTATATTCTCTTGTAATTATGTGTTATGTGATAACAGTAAATTACATTGTGCCCTTCTGAGGCTTACTAAGTCAGTCCTATGCATGGAAAGAAAGAAGTCCCAAATAAAGCTGTGGTCCAGACATTTAATCATGAATGCCTACTTAATCCACAAGAGGTGAATTTTATGGTTAGAGTTGCAGGAATGATAACGCAGTGATGGCAGAGCTATCTGTATCCAGTTGTGCCTCCATGCTTATCACAAAACTGTCAGATGAATTGTTACTGCTAGATCTGTTATCTGGCATTGACAAATAAAGACTGAGAGAACACAGCTTGGCATTGAGGCTCTGGGTGGAATTTGTATTAGAAAATGAAAACTTTGACATGTAGATGGGATATATTTGATATGTAAACCATTAGAAAAATATAAGTGGGGATTCACAGAAAAGTACATTCCTGCTGTAACCTGCTGTTCAAGTATCTCTCTTCTCTTTTAGTGGTTTTAGATCATGAAGTCCTAGAAGCCTAACATGTTTGCTTCACATGGGGAGAGCAAATTTACACACCAATGCATTTCCCATAGTATCTTGAGCTGCGAAACACAGTTATAGAGGAGCAAATTTTATTCCACTTTGTAAGTGCATAAAATAGTTCTTCTTAATACACACTAAATCCTGTGATTAAACAATCATCAATATAAAAATTGAAATTGTTTCAAACACTAATAACAAAACCAAGCCCAGATGTGCAAATTAGTATTTTATTTGTTGTTCTGCATTGATCTAGGGAAGAAAGCCAGCTCTATGTACATCCTGCACCATCTTAGTTTCTCACAGTAATCTGTCCTTCTCTGTAAGAACAGTTATAAGCTCAGTTTTTAATAGCAATTTTAAGAAATAAAACATTTCTCTGTTCTTTGTTTTTAAATTATAGGCTCATCATATTATATGTTCTCTAAAATTTGAGATTAGTTGAGATGTGTTAGCCTAAGTATTTGTCCTAAACAGTATGCATGTTTCCTTTTTGTAGAAGTAGGTGTACTAAATGGCTTTCCTGTCCTCTCTCTTGTCTTTCTCACTCTCAATCCATCCCTCTTCTTCCCTTTCTATCTTTTTCGTTTTTTAAACCAACAGATACTTATTGGGTACTCATTATGTAAGACTTGGTAGTCTATACTTTATTATTATAATATGCTAGGATGAGATGAAAATGTAATAACTAATATTTATTTAAATGTTCATTAGATTTTGGTTATTGCAATTATGCAGAATAAAACATGTTTCTGTTAAATCACAGGGCTCAGTACTTATAGATGGGGAAGGCAAAATTGCGTATTAGTTTTTATAGTATGGTTGTACTTCTGTGGCATTGTTCACATGCCTAAATAGGCACTTTTTACTTTGCAGTTCAGTTGAGTCTTTTAGGTAAATTATGCTACTGCTTTGCCTAAAACTCTCCATGGCTCTCTATTTCATCTTAGTAAAAGCTAAAGTTTTCACAATGGCCTCCAAGGCCCTACACGTTCTGTCATGTTGCCTCTCTGAGTTCATTTTTACAATTTTTCCCCCAAGGTGATGGGATATGGCTAAAGTTGTATTAAAACTTTTGAGTAAAATTCATAGACTTGAATCCCTTTCCTATTAACAAGAAAGAATTCAAAAGGTTAGTAAACATTTGATGCAAAAGACAGCAAAAGCAATCAGGCAATCACATTTTACTGATATTTGATTAGTGGGTATGTTGGTAATTCATATTTTCTTTGTACTTTTATGTAATTTTCCACAATATCATTTATTAGATGTAAAATTAGTAAGGAAAAAATTTTGTCAATGCAGATGAGACATTTAAGTTGGGAAAATGGGAGAGCAAAGTTGTTAATAACGATGGAGAGCAAAGTTAGAGTAAACTCACTAGGCATGGAAAAGGAGAAAATATAATTCAATTTGTGGAGTCTGTGCCACTGTTTTGGTCATAATGGCATTGAAGTAATTAGGGAAAAGTTAGGATGCCAGAACGGCAGTCCTGGGAAGAGGTTGTCGGCTAGAATAAACACAACCCAAGAAAACAGACAGATAGATAGCATGTTGAACATGGGAGGCAGACACACAAATTTTATCAAGCATAGAAAATTAGATTACAGAGAAGAAACATGGGAAAATATGTTTGGGTTGAGAAACAAGCTCAAATCATCTTTAGGAAAAAGTCAAACAAGAGTTCACTTTTGGTATCATATATAGTGAGTTATAGTATCATAATGTACTGGCAGAACACTTTCTACTCTCTCAGTACTGAATTAGTTGTCAAAACACTAGTGTTCCAATCCTTTTCCTAACATTTACCAACTCTAGGAGAAAGGGCAAATCATTTAATCTAACTGAACAATAGTGTCCTTATTTTAAAATTGGTGTACTAATATCTGCCCTTCCTATGTCATAAACTGTGGTGAAAATAAAATCTTATCAGTATAGGAAATGCCTTGAAAGCCACAATGTGTTATTTAAATAAAAGATTTCATTTATTATTAATAGTACTTACTGACACCTTTTGGAACCAGGTTTGAATCTAATAGAGTAACACCTATCCCTCAAGACCAATAAGAATTTAATAATAGTAAATGAAATGATGACAAATTCATTGAATATTTAAAAAATAGATAGTATTTAATTGTGGGGTCTTGGGCTGTCTGGGACTAAGATAAGGAATCATATTGTTACCCAAAGAGCTATGACTCTCTTTCCATGCCACTGTCTCCACCCCAGTGCCTAATAGATTTGCATTCAATTTTGCATTATAACAAAATCCTTAAAAAGTACACAGGAGTATTTGCTCAAGGTTTCTCAGTAAAAAACAAAGTGTAAATGTCAGTCTGTTTGTTAATTAAAATTAAACGAGGCTAATCTTTGTCAAATGTAGGGAAGACATGGAAGGTCATGGGAGGCAGGCCATGAAATATGTAAGTTCATCTTTAGAAAGTGAGCATATACATTGATTTAAGTGGTTGGTGGCTTGTCCTGTGTTGATTACCTATGTAAACATACACTCTGGATATCAGTTGTTTCTGTGTTATAATGCTGGTGATTATCAAATTTGTTCAGACCTCTAGTCTCATGATCCCAGCTGGTACCTGTTGGACAGCTTCATTTAGATGTTTCATAGGCATCTGAAACTTTAACATACCTAAGAAAAGAATGTTATTCAAAAAGACCAATTCAGCTGCAAAGCAGAGAACAGATTTCAGGGCAGGGAGCCTGAGAGGACCCAGGGAGACTGGTAGGAGGCTACTGAAGAGATCTATGTGCAAAGATGCTGGTGACTTGGGATAGGGTCATAGAAGTGGAGACAAATCAAAGTGACCACAATACATTCTAGAGGTGGAGGGCAACTGAGAAATGAAAGATTATAACTAGGTTTGGGCTTAACAACTGAGTGAATGGTGTTCATGTATGAAGATGAGGAAGACTAGATAAAGAACAGATTTCAGAAGGATAATCAAAAATTCTTTTTTTAGGTATGTTAAAGTTTTTGGTTGTCACAGATGGCATGTGCTACTGGCATGTTCCTGGGGAGAGGCCAGAAGCATGCTCACATCATACAGGACACAGACCATCCCTCTGTGACCCAGAATTACCTGGCCCCAGTTGGCAGTGATGCCTAAGCTTCACTCTTCTTCCCGCCCGTCACACCCACAGCACTGTCTTCCTTACTTGTTTTCTCCACTGCCTTCTGGCTCTACCTGGCAAATTACTACCCCCAGGGGTTCTCTGTTTCATAGCACTGAAACCGCCTGATATTACCTTGATAGTTGTTTTTGTTTCATCTCTGGCACTCCCACCTAGAATGCATACTGCATAAGAAAAGAAACATTTCTCTCTGCAAGCATGGAGAACAGTGCCTTAATATTTTCTGAATATTTGCTGGTCCCTGTCCATCCCCCCCAACTCCCTGCCCCCGGCATCACTTATTTTTACTACCATCAGTTCCTGAGCTCCACTCTATGCGTCTGTAAAGGGTTTGCTGAGGTTTTAAGGATAAGATAAGCATACCTGTTCTACATATCACTGGGTAACAAAATCAGCTGAAAGTGTATCAATTTGTTTTTAGGCCCCATCAGGTTGTCTCCGAATTAAAATGATGGTTTCTGCAGCATCCCCGGAATCAGCACCATAAAGCAGCCTCAGAAGGCGTGATAGTGAGTCATTTCCTAGGCAGGTTGATAAGAAGTCTAGGGGTCCCCAAGGAGAGAGAGGTCTGGAATATTCAAGGAGGAAGAAAGGACAAACTTTTTACTTTTTTCCTCTACATTCCTTAGGATTATATAACAATAATGTATCCTGCCTGAGGACAGTCTTTGGATTAAACCTTCTGGCCAACTCTGTTATCTTAAAATGTAAATTATGGGAGTAGGTCTGGTGAGGTCTTTACAACCTCCAGACATTCTTTGGATTCATTGGAGAGTATATAACTCCATTGCTAACACTAGCAAGGGGGTACTCTTTCTACCCCCTTCTGATGTCTATGTCAGAAGCTTTCTCTATCTCCTTTATACTTTAATAAAACTTTATTGCACAAAAGCTCTGAGTGATCCAGCCTTGATCCAGCCTTGTCTCTGGCCACAGATTGAATTCTCCTCCTCCGGAGGCCAAGAACCCCGGCGTCTTGGCGTGATTCAGAAACAACTTTTCAATAGCCAAATCCATGCCCCAGAACCTTCTACTCAGAGGGTGCTCAAAGAGCTGTGCACACAGATTGTTTTGCCTAGTCATCTTCTGCTTGAGTGATGACTTTCCTGGTGATTAAATGTCTTACAGTGTTGTTGGAGATGATCTGATTTCAATGTACCATGATAACTGTATAAATATTGTGATGACTCTTCACTTCATTAGGATGACATCCCCCTCCTGGCCTTGAGATTACCCCACGCTGGCCATAATCTGAAGGCCACACCCATAGGGTTGTCTGCTGTAATATATCAACAATTATGTTTTCACTGAAATCATGCAGGCAGCAGGAATCATCAGTACAATAAAGAGCTGGGCCAAGGCCTGACTTGCTTTGAATCAGTAGGTTAATTTGTCTTTGGAATTAGAAAATCATGTTTCAACATATGAGTGTCTCTGCTTTTGGAAAGCTGCTGATTTTCCATTTGGTTTGACTTTAAATGATCAAATTTCAAGGAAAAGCACAACTGAATCCCTGAATCTCACCAAATTTAGTTTTGCTGTAGCAGGACCTCATGCTGAGAAAAAAATAGAAAAAGAAAATCCCTCAAGGTTATGCTGACAGAAAAGCTAATTAGAATAAATTCATTCTAAGCCTTAATCACAGAACTGTCCACTGAAAAGAGCAAATTTTGAAACACTAAAATTGCTTATCATAAACATAGCTATTTAAATAGATTCTCTTCAATACCCTGTACTTAAACTAGGATTAACCAAGAGTTCTTATTTGGAAAATTTATTTTTATTACAGTATTATTTACTAAAGCTATTTTATAGGTTAAAGTCATTGCACTTTTTAGACCTTTCTGTAAAAATTCCTCTCCCATCCCTTTATTCCTCATGAGAGTTAGATGATTGTGAAATGACTTGTGAATGCTCAGGTCCCCTGAAAATTAAATGGGAAATCCCAACAACTTAGTTTTAACTGTTAAAATGGATGTATTTGCACATATCATTTTATTTGGCTTTAATTTTCTATTTTGATGTTCTAAACTTAGTGTACAGTTCTCGTGTTGTAAGCAGTCTTTCCTTTGGAAATATGGAATAAAGTTTTACTGGAAATCTTTCAAAATAATTCGTGAATGCCTGAGGTAGTGCCCAGAGGAGAAAGAAAAGGGAGGATTTACCCGTTTTGTCTTTGTGCCATGAAATAATGGTTTCTTCTCTTTAAAGCCCTTAATTGTTTTCTCTACTCAATGTACAGTGTATATAGGATCTGCCAGCTGTCTGAGTATTGCTTAAGTTAGTGTCTTTGTATTATTTCCCTATTTAGTGCTGAACATTTGTAACATAATTGCAATTAAAGCAAAAAGCCATCCTGATGACCCACAGAAATTATTTGCAGTTTACCCTTTGTTTAGTTTTCCTGGGATTTGGATGGACTCTTCATCTAGACAGGAAAATCTGGCTGCAACTATCACAGAACAAAGCAAATCCTCTGCCTTGCTGGGCTTCCTCTGTAATATCCTGAGAGCTGGGCTGGTAGCTCAGTGGCAAACATGGGGAATCAATAAAACTGTTTTTCCACTGGAGTTCTAGGTTTTCTCCAATTCAATGATGGATTCAGTTAACCAGTATTTTCCTTTCACATAGTAGAAACTTCATGGTGTTGGTGGGCTAGACTTTCATTAATGAAAAAATCCAGTAACCCTCAGACCCTAAGACACCCAAACTTTATAGGGCTTATAGAAGCCCAAACCAATGTCTTGAATGGCTGCCCCATGACAGCTGCTCTCTAGAGCCTCTTCTTATGTTTTTGGAGTTATTTTCTTAAAACATGCAGAGTAAGTCAAGTTTTAAAATAAGATTGTAGGCACTCCACATGTTAAAATCTTAACCTAAGTTTCCTTCAGGCATTCTTTTCCCTATTTGTGTGTGGTTTTTTTCTTTGCAAATAAGAGAGCAAATTGAGTTTTTCTCCATGTATTGCAGCCCCTCTTTTTCTTAATTTTTAATCTAAACAATGTATGCACCATAGTGAAAAATGAAATTATTTAGACTTGCTTATATTGAAAAGTTAGAGTGCATCTTCAAGTCATTTTTTATATCTATATAAATAAATGTTGACATATAAATGTGTGAGATCATTTTGATGTTATAGTACATAGATTGTTGACCCTCCATTCTGAGATGTAGCTTCTACCCTGTTTCATCCAATCCATACCGCTCAATGTACGTATCCTATAGGGTCTCAGGCATGCTATTCTGAGCACATTGTTACTAGTAACTTAAGTGAGTACCCTCTATTATTATATTTTTCCCCTTCTTCTCTAATCTTTCATTCCTTTCCATCTGTCTCTTCCCTGTAGGTACCTGCAGTAATGTATTTACATGTCCTCAAAATATGCATGCAATTGTTAATAATATGCTCTGTTGTGTTTTAGTTTTTACACAGATAACATCATGCTTCCTCGTTTTTACTTTTCTCATAAATTCTCATTCTGTGTCTAATTTTTCTATTTGTTATTGCTCAGTGTTTCATAGAATATACTCACTCGTCTTTAATTATCTTTTCCCAGAGGTCTTCCTGCTTCCCACTACCTTAATGGCCATTGTGTTCGTGTGCAAGGACTATCCATGTACATCCTCCCTGTAGACCTAAGTGAGAATTTCTCTGATATGTATCCCAGGAGTGTGTATACTGTGTGAGGCCATGCATATCGCTCCATTTTCTGGCTTTCATATATTTGTTGAAATCTATCAATCCACTAGTAATCACCACCTCGCTCTTGTTCTCTTTGCTGCATACATTTATTTATTGTGTGCTCCTAAAATTTTATTTCAGTGGAGTCTTAGAGAAAGACTGGAGGGAAATGCGTGTGCTCAGCCCAACATTTGAACTGGAGCTCAGTCTCCTTTTCAATGCAATTTAGTTAGCTTGGGGTGTGGTACAAACGTGAGGGACAAGAGAGAGCTGAAAAGGCATTCCTGTTGATGGTAAGCTGTGTGCAATTGGCCATAACATTTTCTTTTTTGTTATTGTTGCTTTGTTTAGTTTTTACACTAAAATTTTTTAAAATTTGCATTGGTATAATTGATTTACAATGTTGTATTAGTTTCAAGTTTACAGCAAAGTGAATCAGCTATACATGTACATATAGCCACTCTTTCCCCATATAGGCCATTATAGAGCATCAAGTGTGCTATGCAGTAGGTGCTTATTAGTCATGCTTTATATATAGCAGCGTGTATGTGTCAATCCACTCTTCCAATTTATATCCCTCTTGTGTGTGTGTGTGTTAAGTCACTTCAGTCATGTCTGACTCTTTGCAACCCCATGGACTGTAGCCCGCCAGACTCCTGTCCAAGGGATTCTCCAGGCAAGAAATACCTTCCCAACCCAGGGATCGAATGCACATCACTTTACATCTCCAGCTTTGGTAGGCAGGTTCTTTACCACTAGTGCCTCCTGGGAAGCCCATATCCTCCCCTTACTCACCCCAGCAACCATAAGTTTATCTGTAACTCTATTTCAGTTTTGTAGATAAATTCATTTGTAGGCTTTTTTAAGATTCCTCATATAAGCGATATCACATGTTATTTGTCTTTCTGTCTGAATTACTTCAGCCAGTATGAGAATCTCTAGGTCCAGCCATGTTTCTGCAAATGGCGTTATTTTGTATTTTTATGGTCATAAACTTTTCTTTGAAACCCATTACCTAAGAAGTAGGATGCAGACTAAAAGATTGCATCTAGCTAAACAGTAGGTGCTAGCAGTGACCACTGTTTCACAATTTAGAGGCAACAGGTTGACTTTCAGTCCAAAAGCATGACAGTATTTCTGAACCAGAACTCTGTTGCCTAACCTTACTCCCATCCCAAGCCTGTAGTCTGTTAGGATTCCATTCTGAAGTTACTGTTTTTCTTCAGTGCTACAACAGACTGGGCCATGTAAGCCTTGTAAAGTACAACTATTTCAGTAGTTCATTTCCCACGACTGTCCTTTCTATTTCAAATGGTCCTGTGATTGCTCTAACAAGATACCTCTGGGAATACTGCTATGAAGTAATCAGAATTATGTTTTGGCAGCCTGTGATGTGGATGGTTCTGAGACAGGCGAATCCAATTTATACTTAGAGCTGGATCAGGACTTTATAAAAAGGTGAATGAGTATCAGATCTGCCTACATCTGAAGAGCAATGCCCATGGCCATGTCAGCACTTTTTTAAAGGAGAGTTTTCTGGGTAGAATCTGTCAGGGATGCCTTCAGTTGGATTTGAACAGCCTCAGTGAAAAATAGCCAAGCAAACCCTAGATGACAAGGCATTCAGCTATATTTCAAGGCACATAATCTCCTTTTTTCCCATTCTTCATATCAATTAAATTATCCAAAGTCCAAATTCCTATTCTACAGTATTTAGAGCAGCTGTCCTACTGCAGTCCCACTCTGCCTTGCCCAAATTGGACCTCAGCAGCTCGTAATTGCATCTCACTGAGATTAGGGGAAGTGACAGCTTGTGGAAGCATTGTGATCTTGGGGACTGAGCATTTGATCTGGGGTCACGATTCTGCAACCTTCTTATCTGTTCACTTGAGATAATGGCAATGCAAGTCTCCCTGCAATGTTAAAATTTTTTCATTAAGACCAATAAAATAATATATCTGAGACTTTAAAAAGTTTGCATTTCAAGTGTTATGGGCTGACTTGTGTCTCTGATGTTCCCTTCCTCCAACTTCATATGTCAAAGTTCTAAATCCTAGTGCTTCAAATGTGACTGTGATTGGAAATAAAGTTTTTAAAGAGTTAAGTTAAAATGAGATCGTTAGAAAGGGCCCTAATTTAATATGATTAGTGTCCTCATAAGGAGAGGAGATTTGGACACAAAAGAGCTACCAGAAGTGGCAGCCGGAGCAGACTGATACAAGTGCCTTCTAGTGCATTGGAGTATCAGTCAGGCATGATGGATTCTAGATTTCTTACTGTTTTCTACATGTTTGCTCTCTTTAAAAAGCTTTTTTTACTTATGGCTTTAACAAGATAACACAAGGATTAGTTAAAAACTAAAACTGCTCTGTGAAACAAACTTCTTATTTTGCATAAAATATTTAACTGCAGCAGACAAAGCAGCAAATGATAGATGACAAAGAGACAACCTTGGCCCTAACAGTCACTTCCTCACTGTGGTATTGGTACAGGCTTTTGCCAGGGGAGATTTTGGCCCAGCCTCTGGCACAGTCCTGCTCTGGATCTTCTTGTTCAGTTGTCCCATTCCGTATATCCCATTTGGATTGCCTACAATTTGAACTATCCTCTTTGCTTCCAGTATCAATGAGGTTATTCTTGCTGGTGATCACCTACAGGATTTCCCACTCCAGTTACCTCTCCCTTTCACATAACTAGCTGGGGCACCATATTCTAATATGTCTCTGCTGGTGTTGCCAGTCACACTGAATTAACCCGAAGAAACTTGGTCAGTGACTCAACTGGGTTATTGAGCTGCTCCCCTGAGAATTCAGTGAGGATCTCTTAAGTCTACAACTATGTGGTCTAAAGCTCAGAAGTTACAGCAACCATGCTTTCCATTGTATGCAGCCTGAGCAGTGAACAGAGCAAAGCTGAGAAGCAGGGGGATTCCTAGCAGTGTTCGTGTCCTCAGTTCAAGTTGTTCCACATCTCCAGCTGCATTCTTAAGCCTGAGTTTTGTAAAATACTCTGATATCATTATAAGCTTTTCCTTTTCACTTAACTATTTCAAGTTAGTTTTCACCATATATTTACAGAACAGCCTAATTAATACAGTGTCCAGCATATCTACCTTCAGTGGCTCAAAGTTTATTTCTGAAGGTGTAGGCTTTCTATGCTAATTACACAGACTTGTATTTCAAATATTATTTCAATTTCTGTCTAAAACTTTTAAGCTGCAGAAAAAGAAACTATGATAAACACAGCTTTGCCAAGAAGTTTCACCTTGACTGACCCTGGGTGCGGCAGTGGGGAAGTTTTAATAGGCCTTTTTGGCTTTAGGCAGGAAAAGGATGACCTGGATGTGGTCTGTGATGAGGCTCCATTTCTTGGCAAGAATGTCACCTCTAAAGATACCCACTCCTACTGCTCTCTCCTGACGCAAAGCGATCACGGAACTTTGTAAACTCGCTATCGTTCCTGCAGCTTGTTCAGGCTCTATGGTAGAAACAGAAGTAAAATCTGAAAAAGACAGATTCTACCTCCAAGGAGTTTTCAGTGTATGTGAGGAGACAGACAGGTAAACAAATAGCTACAGTGCAACCTGGAAGGTATTGTCATGGGGCAAAGGAATAAGGCGGAAAGGATTCATTTGTTTGGCATGGTTTATTCGAGGAAGGCCTCATGGAGTGGGCAGTGTGAGAGAAGATGGTAGAACTCTCAAGAGAGAGGAGACAGGTGGCAACACACGCGATGGCGATGCAGATGCCCCAGCACACTGCTGCAGGCCTGACTACTGCAGGACCAGAAGTGAGAGGGAGCAGGAGACGAGACCGAGGAGTGGGTAAGACAGAATCCTGGGACCTTCACACCCCTCAGTGGGAGCTGGAGCTTCCTCAGCAGGTCTGTACTGCTCTAACTTTAAGTGTATATAAAAACCTCCTGAAGCATTTAATAAAATTCAGACTCCTGAGTCCCATCCCCAGAAATTCTGATTCACTAGGGTCAGAGTGGCAGCCACAAATCTGTACTTTTAAAAAGATCCTTAGAATGACTAACATGTTGTTGGTTCCTGGAGAAATACCCTGAAAGACACTGGTATAGAGGATGGGAAATCATGAGAGGGTTTTTTTTTTTTTTTCATTTTTTTTAAGTGGGAATAGTATGATTAGCTTGTTTTAGGATAATCAGAAACAATGGATAAAGGATACGAAAGGAATGACAGTCTCCATGGAGAAGGCTGCTGCAGGGCCTCAAGGAGAGCTGACCAGGCTGGAGCAGAAGCAATAGATGAGAGAGCAAAGACTGAGAGGCAGGCAGGAAATAGAACTGATAGAGAAAAGTGATAGATTATCCTTAGGGAATCAACACACATGCGGGTATCTGGTTGGATGGGTTATGTCAGTTACCAGAATCAGCAACATAAGAGTAAAAGTAGACTTTGAGAAAATATTGTGATTTCAGAAGTGGAGTATTGAATTATACAAAATATGCCATTAGTTTGTTATTAGGGAATGAGAGCCAACTAAGTAGAATAGTTAAGAACAAAGACCACCTGGGTTGACATCCTGACTCTACTGAAGTATATTTAAATGTCAGAATGATGTTGGTTAGTGTTTCCTCATGTTGGTTGGTTAGACTGTTTTCTTTTCTTCTGCTTTAGAAAGTGGAGACTTGGTACTCCAAGTTCTCTCCTGGGATGGATTGTGTGTGGGAATTTTATGTCATTGAAGACCAGATGACCTGCCCCTCTGAGGAGTTTTGGATTCATGGTTAAGAGGAGGAAGAATTGACGAACTGGTATCAGGCTTGACTCTTAGTTCTGAGCCCCACCATCACCGATGGCCCATGAAAGTCAGGGGTTCTCATACCTGCAAGAGAAAAGCAGAAATTTCCTCAACTGGTGAGATATTACCTCCAACAGTCAGAAGTATAATAAAAGTTAAGTTGAGTGTTTCAGAGCTGATGGGCTAACTTACCTGTTTCTGAATGTGGTTTCTGAATTCTAACATTTTATCTATAATGTAAGGAGATATACTGAGTAGGGGGGGAAACACTGGGAGCAAACTTCTACAAAATTAGAGCTTGTAGAGCATGGTGTCCAAGAGCCATTATGTAAATTGCTGGTATATTCTGAGTGGTAGAAACCATGATAAGCCTCCGAAGTTATCTTAATTTTACTTTTTTTCAGATACATTTTTGAAAAGTGACCCTCTCAGCGAAAAAGCAGTGAAGAAAATATTTTCTTTGTCTCCTTTTTCAATGACAGCTTCAGGTCTAAGGGAAAGCATTTTCTATTTATCTCTTTTCCTATACATCTCATAAGGCCTATTATTAAAAGATGTTTTTTAGGCAACAGTTCAGTTCAGTTGCTCAGTCTTGTCCAACTCTTTGCAACCTATGGACTGCAGCACGCCAGGCTTCCCTGTCCATCACCAACTCCCGGAGCTTACTCAAACTCATGTCCATCGAGTCTGTGATGCCATCCAACCATTTCATCCTCTGTTGTCCCCTTCTGCCTTCAGTCTTTCCCAGCATCAGAGTCTTTTCCAGTGGGTCAGCTCTTCACATCAGGAGTTTAAAGTATTGGAGTTTCAGCTTCAGCATCTAGTCCTTCCAATGAATATTCAGGACTGATTTCCTTTAAGATGGACTGGTTGGATCTCCTTGCAGTTCAAGGGACTCTCAAGAGTCTTCTCCAATACCACAGTTCAAAAGCATCAATTCTTTGGTGCTCAGCTTTCTTTATAGTCCAACTCTCACATCCCATATATGACTACTGAAAAACTGTAGCTTTGACTAGATGGACCTTTCTTGGAAAAGTGATGTCTTTGCTTTTTAAAATGCTGTCTAGGTTGGTTATAATTTTTCTTCCAAGGAGCAAGCGTCTTTTAATTTCATGGCTTCAGTCACCATCTGCAGTGATTTTGGAGCCCAAGAAAATAAAAGTCTGTCACTGTTTCCATTATTCCCCATCTGTTTGCCATGAAGTGATGGGACTGGATGTCATGATCTTTGTTTTTTGAATGTTGAGTTTAAGCCAGCTTTTTCACTCTCTTCTTTTAGTTTCATCAAGAGGCTCTTTAGTTCCTCTTCACTTTCTGCCATAAGGATGGTGTCATTTGCATATCTGAGGTTATTGATATTTCTCCCAGCAATCTTGATTCCAGCTTGTGCTTCACCCAGCCCAGCATTTCACATGATGTACTCTGCATATAAGTTAAATAAGCAGGGTGGCAGTATAAGCCTTTTCCAATTTTGAACCAGTCTGTTGTTCCATGTCCAGTTCTAACTGTTGCTTCTTGACCTGCTACAGATTTCTCAAGAGGCAGTAAGGTGGTCCGATATACTCATCTCTGAGAATTTTCCACAGTTTCTTGTGATCTACACAGTCAAAGGCTTTGGCATAGTCAATAAAGCAGAAAGAGATGTTTTTCTGGAACTCTGTTGCTTTTTCTAAGATCTAATGGATGTTGGCAATACGATCTCTTGTTCCTCTGCCTTTTCTAAATCCAGCTTGAATGTCTGGAAGTTCTCAGTTCATGTACTGTTGAAGCCTGGCGTGGAGAATTTTGAGCATTACTTTGCTAACATGTGAGGTGAGAGCAATTGTACAGTAGTTTGTGCATTCTTTGGCATTGCCTTTCTTTGGGATTGGGGTGAAAACTGACCTTTTCCAGTCCTGTGGTCATTGTTGAATTTTCCAAATTTGCTGGCATATTGAGTGCAGCACTTTCACAGCATCATCTTTTAGGTTTTGAAATAGCTCAACTGGAATTCCATCACCTCCACTAGCTTTGTTTGTAGTGACACTTCCTAAGGCCCACTTGACTTCACACTCAAGGGTGTCTGGCTCTAGCTGTCTGGCATCGTGGTTATCTGGGTCATAAAGATCTTTTTGTCTAATTCTTCTGTATATTCTTGCCACCTCGTCTTAATATCTTCTGCTTGTTAGTTCCATACCATTTCTTTATTTGCTCATCTTTGCATGAAATGTTCCCTTGGTATCTCTAATTTTCTTGAAGAGATCTCTAGTCTTTCCCATTCCATTGTTTTCCTCTATTTCTTTGCATTGATCTCTGAGGAAGGCTTTCTTGTCTCTCCTTGCTATTCTTTGGAACTCTGCATTCAGATGGGTATATCTTTCCTTTTCTCCTTTGCCTTTAGTTTCTCTTCTTTTCTCAGCTGTTTGTAAGGCCTCCTCAGACAATCATTTTGCCTTTTTGCATTTGTTTTTCTTGGGGATGATCTTGATCACTGCCTCCTGTACATTGTAATGTACAGGACCTTATATGTTGTAATGTACACAAGCATTGTAATGTTCATAGCATTGTAATGTCACAAATCTCTATCCATAGTTCTTCAGGCACTCTGTCTATCAGATCTAGTCCCTTAAATCTATTTCTCACTTCCACTGTATAATCATAAGGGATTTGATTTAGGTCATACTTGAATGGTCTAGTGGTTTTCCCTACTTTCTTCAATTTAAGTCTGAATTTGGCAATAAGGAGTTCATGATCTGAGCCACAGTCAGCTCCTGGTCTTGTTTTTGCTGACTGTATAGAGCTTCTCCATCTTCGACTGCAAAGAATGTAATCAATCTGATTTCGGTATTGACCATCTGGTGATGTCCATGTGTAGAGTCATCTCTTGTGTTGTTGGAAGAGGGTGTTTGCTATGACCAGTGTGTTCTCTTGGCAAAACTCTGTTAGCCTTTGCCCTGCTTCATTTTGTACTCCAAGGCCAAACTTGCCTGTTACTCCAGTATCTCTTGACTTCCTACTTTTGCATTCCAGTCCCCTATGATGAAAAGGACATCTTTTTTTGGTGTTAGTTCTAGAAGGTCTTGTAGGTCTTCATAGAACCATTCAACTTCAGCTTCTTTGGCATTAGTGTTTGGGCATAGACTTGGATTACTGTGGTATTGAATGGTTTGCCTTGGAAACAGAGATCATTCATCATTTTTTAGATTGCTTCCAAGTACTTTATTTCAGACTCTTTTGTTGACTATGAGGGCTACTCCATTTTTTATAAGGGATTCTTGCCCACAGTAGTAAATATCATGGTCATCTGAATTAAATTTGCCCGTTCCAGTCCATTTTAGTTCTCTGATTCCTAGAATGTCGGCATTCACTCTTGCCATCTCCTGTTTGACCACTTCCAATTTGCCTTGATTCATGGACCTAACATTCCAGGTTCCTATGCAATATTGCTCTTTACAGCATTGGACTTCCATCACCAGTCACATCCACAACTAGGCGTTGTTTTCACTTTGGCTCCGTCTCTTCATTCTTTCTGGAGTTATTTCTTTACTCTTCTCCAGTAGCATATTGGGCACGTAGTGACCCGGGGAGTTCGTCTTTCAGTGTCCTATCTTTTTGTCTTTTCATACCATTCAAGGGGTTCTTGTGGCAAGAAGACTGAAGTGGTTTGCCATTCCCTTCTCTAGGGGACCACATTTTGTCTTAACTCTCCATCACAACCCAGTCCATCCTGGGTGGCTCTACGTGGCATGGCTCATAGTAGTTTTTTTTGAATAGTACTATTTTAAAATTGAAAAGGTAAGAGGAGATTTAGAAAGAGAGATTAGAGTCCAAAGAACAGCTCTTTAACAATGTGATTTCAGACATTCTAGTCAACCCAAGGGTAGAAGGGCTTTATGGTGTTAGAGCTCATGTCTAAACCCATCTGAAGCATCCTGCTTAAATCGCTTTGTTAAGGTAGAGAATAGAAGACAGTAGAGTGCTTCAGGCAGTCTGCTCTGTGACAAGTGGTCCGAAATAAATCTACATTGAGATAGGCCTATAATAGGTCATAAGGTACCAGGTAGCCTGTACCTCACAAGTAACTCAGAACGGAGGCAGACGTACCTCTTCTCTTCAGCCCCCAGCTCCATGCAATCCTTGGAAGTCTTCCTGCAAAAGTTTATGCTACCTGCATATCTGATTTGCATAAAAAATGTTAGGCCCCCTACACTAGCCGCTCCAAACAAGCTAATCTAATCTAACAGGATTAAAAAGTTTCTCCCTAGACAGAGCCAACCTTGCTGGAGCCTATTATGAAGTCCACAAATGAAGAAAAAATTATAATGGAAAAACCCTGCTTCTTAGGATCAAGACACTGGATAGCTGAATATTCACTTAAAAAGCAAGACCCATAGATCTCAATCAGTGAAGGATTTTACACGCTTTTTTCTTGGACTTGTGAAATCTTTCTTTTTCCCTTTCTTCCAGATTTGGCTATCAATCTTAGCATAGAGCATACATGTAATGTTCATACAAATGACTCATTTTAGCATCTTAGCTAATAAGGAGAACAATGTAAGGAGAGCTTGAAAAAAACATGGCTTGTATTTTCACCTGCGTCTGCAAATGAGCACGTTTTCTCCTGGGACTTTGGGACACCTCAGATAGACTGCAGAGACTGGGCTCTGGTGCAAGCAGATTATTTTCTTTATATATCGAACTCCTCATCAACATCTAGGCCCTCAGTTTACAAACAGATGAGATTGCACCGCCACTCAAAACAAAAGTCACCAGCCCAAACAGTGTGGTCCTGTCTTTAATCTGTGTCTTTGTCTCTACCTGAGACACTCTCTGGGTTTGTGGAGAGAAAGTTGGGCACAGATGGGAGGGATGGGGAGAAGACGTCTAGGTCAGGAGAACATGTGCGGTTTCATGGAGTTACTAGGATGCTACCTGCTCTCTCCCCCTCATTCCTGTGGTTGGCAGTATAATGGTTCCCTCGCAGATGTTCACATCCTAATCCCTGGACTCTGAATTTGTTACCGTATGTGATGAAAAGGACTTTGCAGATGTGATGAATCCTGGATTATCTGGATAATGTAACCTAATCTCACAAATCTTTGAAAAGGGAGGCAGAAGGGTGGGTCAGGAGACTAGACGTGAGAAGGTCTTGATCAGTCATTGCTCATTTTGAAGATGGAGAAGGGGCCCATGAGCCAAGAAATGCAGGTGGCCTCTGAAAGTGGTGACCAGTGCTCAGTATATAGCCAGCAAGAAGTTGGGGACCTTGGTTCTGTAGTTGAAAAGAACTGAATTCCTCCAACAAGTTGAATGAGCAGAAAATGGATTATCCCCTAGAAAGAAATACAGCCTATGGACGTCCTGCTTTTAGCCCAGTGAGAGCCTTCTAAACTTCAGACCTACATAACTGTAGGATAATAAATTTGTGTTCATTTTAGCCTCCAAATTTGTGGTGATTTGCTACAGTAGTGATAGAAAATTAAGATATTCCTGTTCCTTCTGTTCATTTTATGATCATACCCATTTGCTGTCCTCAGTTATTTTTCTGGCTTGTCAAAAAACACTTAAGATGAAAAATAATAATAAAATAATAAAAAAATAATAATAATAGCAACCTTTGTGCTGCGCTGTGTTTAGTTACTCAGCTGTGTCTGACTCTTTGCAGCCCCATGGACTGTAGCTCACCAGGCTCCTCTGGGGATTCTTCAGGCAAGAATACTGGAGTGGGTTGCCAAGCCCTCCTCCAGGGGATCTTCCCAGCCCAGGGATTGAACCCAGGTCTCCTGCGTTGCAGGTGGATTCTTTATAGTCTGAGCCACCAGGGAAGGCCCTTGACAACTTTTAATGAGTACTCAAAATGTGTCAAGCATTATGAAATATATTACCTGAATTATGATATCTAACTTTCACAGTAACAGTTGGGGTAGGTACTACTATTTTCCCCAGCTTGCAGGTGACTAAACCAAGACTTGGAAAGGTTAATATCTCAGTGTCAGATTGCTGTTTAATAAATGATCTGACCTAGATATCAACTGGGAATGCTTTATTCCTCTGTTTCAAATAAGAATGACTGGAATGCTGACAGTTTCTCAGCTTGTGAAAATCTGAAGCCCTTCCCAGAAATTTGGTGAAGTATGACTTTCACATTCTTTTCAATAGCTAATGGAAAGCATAAGAAATTTGAGAATCATGAGGTTTAACTACTTCCTTTTGAAACTTGCCATCCTATATAAATTAAACGAAATCTCACTTCAAATTCTGCCACAAGTACAAGCATTTATTAAATAAATATTCACTAGCATGCAGGGCCAACATAGTTCATACAAATAGGGATTAGCAAGTTCCAATATTTTATCCTTTAGATGCTCCAACCCACCTTGTACAAAAGGTTTGCTCAAGCAGATGTAACTACATTCCAGAGACAATATTCTGTTACCTTTGGAGGTAGCGCAAGCAACTATCAATCCTCTTAAACTAATGGTAGAACACACAACTTCTCAGAGGTTAAAGCATGGATGTTGTGATGGTGACTTTCATCTGTCAACCTGACTGGGCTACAAGGGGCCCAGCTATTTGGTCAAATATTATTCTGGGTGTTTTTGTGAGGCTATTTTTGAATGAGATTAACATTTAAATTGGTAGAATGAGTGAAGTCCCATCCCCTTCTACAATGTGGAGTCATCATTATCTAACCATTTGAAAGCCTGTGTAGGTTCACTCTTCCAAGAGTAAGAGATAATTCATCCAGCCTGACCATGTTTAAAGCTGAAAAGCGAAATTGAAAGTCGCTCAATCGTGTCCAACTCTTTGTGACCCCATGGGCTATACAGTCCATGGAATTCTCTAGGCCAGAATACTGGAGTGGGTAGCCTTTCCTTCTCCAGGGGATCTTCCCAACCCAGGGATTGAACCCATGTCTCCCACATTGCAGGCAGATTCTTTACCAGCTGAGCTGCAAGGGAAGCCCAAGAATACTGGAGTGGGTAGCCTATCCCTTCTCCAGTAGATCTTCCCGACCCAGAATCAAACCGGGGTCTCCTGCACTGCAGGTGAATTCTTTACCAGCTGAGGTGCAAGGGAAGCCAGTTCAAAGCTGAAGTCATTTTTTTTCTACCTCTGGGCTAGAAGGAAAACACTGGCTTATCCTGTATCTCAAGTCAGCTGACCTTTGGACTGGAACTGTACATTGATTCTCTGGGACCTCCAACTTGCTGACTCACCTTGCAGATCTTGGAACTTGCCAGATTCCACAATCATATGAGTCTACCCTTTATAATCCCAACAAACTGTGGAAAATTCTTAAAGAGATGGGAATACTAGATCACCTTACCTGCCTCCTGCAAAACCTGTATGCAGGTCAAGAAGCAACAGTTAGAACTGGACATGGAACAATGGACTGGTTCAAAATTGGGAAAGGAGTACGTCAAGGCTGTATATTGTCACCCTGCTTATTTAACTTATATACAGAGTACATCATGAGAAATGCTGGGCTGGATGAAGCACAAGCTGGAATCAAGATTGCCACAGGAGAAATATCAATAACCTCAGATATGCAGATGACATCACCCTTATGGCAGAAAGCAAAAAGGAACTAAAGTCCTCTTGATGAAGGTGAAAGAGGAGAGTGAAAAAGCTGGCTTAAAATTCAACATTCAAAAAACAAAGATCATGGCATCCAGTTCCATCAGCTCAGTTCAGTTCAGTTCAGTCACTCAGTCATGTCTGACTCTTTGTGACCCCATGAGCCGCAGCACACCAGGCCTCCCTGTCCAACACCAGCTTCTGGAGCCCACCCAAACTCATGTCCATTGAATTGGTGATGCCATCCAACCATCTCATCCTCTGTCATCCCCTTCTTCTCCTGCCCTCAATCTTTCCCAGTGTCAGGGTCTTTTCAAATGAGTCAGCTCTTCACATCAGGTGGCCAAGGTATTGGAGTTTCAGCTTCAGCATCAGTCCTTCCAGTGAACACCCAGGACTGATTTCCTTTAGGATGGACTGGTTGGATCTCTTTGCAGTCCAAGGGACTCTCAAGAGTGTTCTCCAACACCACAGTTCAAAAGCATCAATTTTCGACACTCAGCTTTCTTTACAGTCCAACTCTCACATCCATACATGACCACTGGAAAAACCATAGCCTTGACTAGACGGACCTTTGTTGGCAAAGTAATGTCTCTGCTTTTTAATATTCTGTCTAGGTTGGTCATAACTTTCCTTCCAAGGAGTAAGTGTCTTTTAATTTCATGGCTGCAGTCACCATCTGCAGTAATTTTGGAGCCCAAGAAAATAAAGTCTGTCACTGTTTCTCCATCTATTTGCCATGAAGTGATGGGACCAGATGCCATGATCTTAGTTTTCTGAATGTTAAGCTTTAAGCCAACTTTTTCACTCTCCTCTTTCATTTTCATCAAGAGGCTCTTTAGTTCTTCTTCACTTTCTGCCATAAGGGTGGTGCTATCTGCATATCTGAGGTTATTGATATTTCTCCCTGCAATCTTGATTCCAGCTGTGCTTCCTCCAGCCCAGCGTTTCTCATGATGTACTCTGCATATAAGTTAAATAAGCAGGGTGACAATATACAGCCTTGATGTACTCCTTTTCCTATTTGGAATCAGTCTATTGTTCCATGTCCAGTTCTAACTGTTGCTTCCTGACCTACATACAGGTTTCTCAAGAGGCAGGTCAGGTGGTCTGGTATTCCCATCTCCTTCAGAATTTTCCATGGTTTATTGTGATCCACACAGTCAAAGGCTTTGGCATAGTCAATAAAGCAGAAATAGATGATTTTCTGGATGATTCAGCTTTTTCGATGATCCAGCGAATGTTGGTAATTTGATCTCTGGTTCCTCTGCCTTTTCTAAAACCAGCTTGAACATCTGAAAGTTCATGGTTCATGTATTGCTGAAGCCTGGCTTGGAGAATTTTGAGCATTACTTTACTAGTCCCATCACTTCATGGCAAATTGATGGGTAACAATGGAAACAGTGATATACTTTATTTTCTTGTGTTCCAAAATCACTGCAGATGGTGACTGTAGCCATGAAATTAAAAGACACTTGCTCCTTGGAAGAAAAGCTATAACAAACTTGACAGCATATTATAAAGCAGAGACATTACTTTGCCAACCAAGGTTCATATAGTCAAAGCTATGATTTTTCCAGTAGTCATAATGTGAGAGTTGGACCATAAGGAAGACTGAGCACCAAAGAATTCATGCTTTCAAACTGTTGTTGGAAAAGAATCTTCACAGTCCCTTGGACTGCAAGGAGATCAAACCAGTCAATCCTAAAGGAAATCAATCCTGAATATTCATTAAAAGGACTGATGCTGAAGCTGAAGCTCCAATACTTTGGCTACCTGATGTGAAGAGCCAACTCATTGAAAAAGACCCTGATGCTAGGAAAGATTGAGGGCAGGAGGAGAAGGAGATGACAGAGGACAAGATGGTTGTCCAAGCAGGCATCACCAGCTTGATGGACATGAGTTTGAGCAAGCTCGGGGAGATAGTGAAGGACAGGGAAGCCTGGCATGCTGCAGCCCATGGGGTTGCAAAGAGTCAGACATGATTGAGTGACTGAATGGCAATCCCTTATAATAAGTTTCTTTTCACACACACACACACACACACACACACACACACACAGCCTATTAGTTTTGTTTCTTTCAAGAACCCTGATGGATATGAGTGCCATCCCTAATGGGTGCAGGGTATGATCCTCTCCAAAAATCTTATGTCTTTTTGTATTAGCTTCAAAGTGATAAAATACCACAAACTAGATGTCTTAAATCAGCAAAAAATTTATTCTCTCATTGTTCTGGAGACTAGAATTTGAAAATCAAGATGTCACCAGGGCCATGCTCTCTGTGAGGCTCTGGGTAGAATTTTTCCTTGCTGCTTTCTAGCTTCTGGTTTTTGATCCTTGACATTCCTTGACTTGCAGCTATATAACTCCAATCTTTGCCTTCACCTCCACATGGCAGCCTTCTTGTGTACATCTCTCTCCTCTCTTTATAACAACACCAGTTATTTTGGAAATGGCCCACCTTACTCCAGCATGACTTTATCTTAGCTTATGTCTTCAGCAACCCTATTTCCAGTTAAGGCCACATTCCAAGATACTGGGGGTTAAGAAGTCAACATATCTTTTTAGAGAGCACAATTCAATCCACAATCCTTATTTATGCAATATTTCAACCAATTGATATATAATGAAGGCCTTTTAATTTTACCACTGATTTCCATTTTCAAAAATGTATTGTGCAAATAAAGCCTTTAATTTCACCCAACAAAATCTATTTTTGATGTGCTAATTATTGATGTCATACTAAAAAGCCTCAGATTAGACCACTAATTCATGGTGCATTAAGGTCAATAGTCTACCTCTGGAGTTGAAATTTATACTAATTGGCATATATACAATATTGCAGAGTCTATGCTGAAGAAGGTTAAATCTTAGAAGTTATAATGTTCTGTCTCTTTTGCTCGATATCAAGTTCAGCTGGACATACATATTTCTCTATTAAGAATTTCACTCCCAGAAAACACGTTTTGCATCTGGTCAACTTTAAGCTGGTTCTCCCTATTTTTACTCACTCTTTCTAGCAGGAAATAAAGTTGTTCTTGTCTCCTGCTTCTGTTGTTCTTGAGCATGCACTTAGGGTCTCACTCTTTTTTTCCTTAGCATTTCTCAAAGCATATCCCTTCCCCCCAAATCCACTGTTATTCCTGAGAAGAATATTCATGGCTCTATTTGCTCATCTTTTCCACATGAGCATTTTAACCCAGGTCTCTCTGACTTTAAAGCCTGAGCTTTTAGCCATGATATTGTACTGGATCACATGTATTACACTATTTAACACCAAGAACAGTATGACTATAAAACCAGTACAAGAGAGCATGCAACTGCTCATAAGACTTGGGATATTTAGTTAAAACTTGATTGACAGTGATTAATTGAACAGCAGTTATATTACTGGATTTTAGAGGAGAAATGAAACGTAAAATAATTTTGGAAAAGTCCTTGATTTTGTAGTTAAATGGTAGAAATATGTATGTTTGAAATAACTTCAGTAATAGTTTCAAGCAGCATGTCAACAAATGGAATTTAAGGAAATTCTAGTTATTGCTTTTTGAGCAGATGTGTAATTTTGGCTAAACCTCCATGCTTCACTTGCTTTCTCTGATGCTGGTAAATAATCTCTTTTCCTTAACCAGTATGAGTGTGGAGACTCTATAACTATACCTCTGTGTATATCTATAATTCTATCTATGTGAGAGATACATATACATATATTTGCATATTGCAAATATGCAATAATTTTGTAAACTATTTGCTATTGCTTAAATTATTCCCACCTCATGGCTCCCATATATTTATTAGAGTCTAAGTGAATTACATATACCTATGCTGAGACCCAGTGTGCCATAACTATTTGCCCCTTAAACAGAAATTTTTGTGTATCTTTCAAAAAAGCCCAGCTTATTCATTGGTCTGCCACTCAAATATTTTGTACTTTTCATTCAAGTTGCTAGATCTATAGGGATAATAATCATCATGAATTCAAAACTGTGGTAAAAAGTTGGATGATACTTCAAGTTTAAGATGGCTTTGTGCTTGAAGTATGATTAAAGAATATGCCTCCGTAATCTCTCTTCAGAGGCTGTCATACAATAGGAAAAGCAAATTCAAGTGTCATCAGGGGCCAAGCAGCTAACACACGATAGAAATGGACTAGATGAGGGCTCTAGTAAACCTGGTTATGCATGATCCTCTCAAAACCAGCAATTGTCTCTAGTCTCATCTACAAGGGCCCAGAGTTGCCACTTAACCTAGTACTTTTTAAGCAAAGCTAGAAATCTATACTTTTGTGTAAAATTTACAGACACTACATTATTGGCTCAATTTCTTTAAAAAATAAAATCCATCTGTGATTTTGGTCCATTTGTTGTGACAAAACCACCAGGTTGCAACTAGTATTCTACACTGATAATTAAAACAAAAAGCAAAACTTCCCTGTTGGTGCTCTATCCATCCTCTCTGCTTGGCAAAGAAATCTGTTAACAGTTGAATTTAGAATTTCTTAAACATATTTCAACAAAAATCTGTTTTTCTTTTGTTGAGGAGGGTGTATGAGGACATGATATCCATAACTTTTTTTTTTAGTTATTTGGTATTATGCATTTAGAGATGCTCTGGGAACAGAAGCCCTCTGCATGATCTCTGACTCCATGTTTCTATGAAGCTGTCCTTCTCACAACAAAATAAGACAAAGACTCAGCTCTCTAAGTTAAATTCTCTCTGAGTTTATGGTACCAGTGGTTTTTAAAATAGTGCCTTTTTTTCCTCAGTGGAAAGAATAAATGAACCTCTGTAACTTTCTTTCCTGAATTTTAGGGACTTGGGTTAGGAGCAATGGAGAATCACCACTTTAACAGGTACAGGGTTTTTTTCGGGGTGATAAAAATGTTCTGAAATTAGATAGATGTGATGGTTGTACAACATGGTAAATGTACTGGAAGTCACTGAATTTTACACTTTAACTAAAGAATTTTGTTGTGTGAATTTTGCTTCAACTTAAGCAAAACTGTCATTGCCACAGGGCCAAGATGCATCATTATCATTAGGAGGTGTGCAGTGTCAGGTAAGGATGCTGTGTTTCCTAATTTTATTTTCTGAGTAGATAGCTCCATTTCTTAAGCTCTTATATAATTCTTAACCTCTCTAATATTCAAGCCCTCTAATATATGTGTGGCTTCCGTAGTGTAGTGGTTACCACGTTTGCCTGACATGCAGAAGATCCTGGGTTCGATGCTGGGAGGAAACCAGTCCCCTCGTAGACTTCTCTGACAGCTCAGCTGGTGAAGAATCCGCCTGCAGTGTGGGAGACCCAGTTCGACTCCTGAGTGGGACAGGAAGATCCACTGGAGAAGGGATGGGCTACCCACTCCAGTATTCTTGGGCTTCCCGTGTGGCTCAGCTGGTAAAGAATCCGCCTACAATGCAGGAGACCTGGGATTTGATCCCTGGTTTGGGAAGACCCCTGGAGAAGGGAAAGGCTATCCACTCCAGTATTCTGGCCTGGAGAATTCCATGGACTGTATAGTCCATGGGGTCGCAAAGAGTCAGATACAACTGAATGACTTTCACTTTACTCTACTATTCAACCTAATTTTTTCTTGTAGATATTTAAACATTTCTGATCTATGTTTATAGATGCTGTGAACTGAATTGTGACCCCCTTCCTCCCCAAGTTCTTAAGTTGAAGCTTTAACCACTAATGTGACTGTATTTGGAAATAGTACCTTTAGGAGCTAATTAAGGTTAAATGAGGTCATAAAGGTGGAGTCCTGATCCAATAGAATTGGTGGACTTTTAAAAAGGAAAAGATTCTCTTCCTCTCTCTCTGTCTCTCCCCACCCCTCATGCATGTGCTGAGAAAAGGCCATGTGATCATATAGCAATAGAGTGGCCATTCTTAAACCAGGAATAGAGCCCTCACCAGAACTTAACTATGCTGGTATACTGATCTCAGACTTCCAGCCTCCACACTGGGAGGAGATAAATTTTTGTTTTTTAAGCCACCTGTTATATGGTATTTTGTTGTAGCGACCAGAGCTAAGCCTTTAAATTAATGAGAATTAACCAACCTGGTGCTCTGTGACAGTCCGCTGGGAGGAGGTGGGTGGGATGTGGAAGGAAGATTCAAGTGGGAGGGAACATGTGGCTGATTCATGCTGATGTATGGCAGAAACCAACACAGCATTATAAAGCAATTATCCTCCAATTAAAAATAAATTTATTAGAAATAGAACTGGAAATAGAACTGCCATACCACCCAGCAATCCCACTCCTGGGCATACACACCAAGGAAACCAGATCTGAAAGAGACACGTGCACCCCAATGTTCATCGCAGCACTGTTTATAATAGCCAGGACATGGAAGCAACCCAGATGCCCATCAGCAGACGAATGGATGAGGAAGCTGTGGTACATATACACCATGGAATATTACTCAGCCATTAAAAAGAACTCATTTGAATCAGTTCTAATGAGATGGATGAAACTGGAGCCCATTATACAGAGTGAAGTAAGCCAGAAAGATAAAGACCATTACAGTATACTAACACATATATATGGACTTTAGAAAGATGGTAACGATAACCCTATATGCAAAATAGAAAAAGAGACTCAGATGTATAGAACAGACGTGTGGACTCTGGGAGAAGGCAAGGGTGGGATGTTTCAAGAGAACAGCATTGAAACATGTATATTATCTATGGTGAAACAGATCACCAGCCCAGGTTGGGTGCATGAGACAAGTGCTCGGACCTGGTGCACTGGGAAGACCCAGAGGGATCAGGTGGAGAGGGAGGTGGGAGGGGGGACCGGGATGGGGAAGACATGTAAATCCATGGCTAATTCATTTCAATGTATGACAAAAACTACTGTAATGATGTAAAGTAATTAGCCTCCAACTAATAAAAATAAATGGAAAAAAAATAAATTTAAAAAAGAATTAACCAGTAACCACTGGGCTAGAGTCAAGTGTGGACCGACATAGCTCCACGTTTAGATTCATGCCCACAGCTTCTTAATAGAGACCAAGCTCTGAGCCTTTGGAATGGGAGCACTGATTCCAAGACCCTCGACTACCAGAGAACTAACCCTAGGGGGTATCAAATAGTGAGACCTCACAGAAAGGAAACCACTTGAATACAAGACCCAGCAACAAAAACACAAATCCAAATCATCAGCAGACAGGGTTACCACCTCACTCAGCCTTGCCCATCAGAGGAAAAACAAACAAACAAACAAAAACTCAGCACAAATCTCACCCTATACGAAGCTCACACAAACCACTGGACCAACCTTAGGAGGGCAGAAACCAAAAGGAAGAAAGAATTCAACCTTCTTCAAGGAAAGAATTCAACTTTCCTTGAAGCCTGGGAAAAGGAGACCTCAAACACAATAACTTAAAAAAAAATAATGAAAAGGCAGAGAAATACTGCACAAATGAAGGAACAAACTAGAAACACAGAAGTCCAAATAAAAGAAGAGGAAATAAGCAAACTACCTGAAAAAGAATTCAGAATAATTCAGAATAAAGAATTCAGAGTAAAGATGATAAAAACTTTGAAAACAAAATGGAGAAAATGCAAGAATCAATTAGCAAAGATCTAGAAGAATTAAAGAATAAGCATACAGAGACAAACAACAGGATTATGGAAATTAAAAATACTCTAGAAGGAATCAATAACAGAATATCTGAAGCAGAAGAACAAATCAGTGAGCTGGAAGATAAAATGGTGGAACAAACTTCCTGAAGAGCAGAATAAAATAAAAAGAATGAAAAGAGCTGAGGATAGTCTCAGAGACCTCTGGGACCATATCAAATGCACCAACATTCAAATTATAGGGGTCCCAGAAGAAGAAGAGAAAAAGAAAGGGTATGAGAAAATTTTTGAAGAGATTATAGTTGAAAATTTCCCCAACATGGAAAAGGAAATAGTCAATCTAAGTCCAAGAGGCACAAAGAGTCCCATACAGGATAAACCCAAGGAGAAACATGCCAAGACACATACTAATCAAACTAACAAAGACTAAACACAAAGAAAGAATATTAAAAGCAGCAAGGGAGAAGCAACAAGTAACATACAAGGGAAACCCCATATGCTTAACAGCTGATCTTTCAGCAGAAACTCTGCAGGCCAGAAGGGAATGGCAGGATATATTTAAAGTACTGAAAGGGAAAAATCTACAACCAAGATTACTGTACCTGGCAAGGATCTCATTCAAAATTGATGGAAGAAATAAAAAGCTTTTCAGACAAGCAAAAGTTAAGAGAATTCAGTACCACCAAACCAGCTTTACAACAAATGTTAAAGGGACTTATATAGTCAAGAAATACAAGAGAAGAAAAAAGATCTACAAAATCAACCCCAAACAATTAAGAAAATGGCAATAGGAACATATATATATCAATAATTACTTTAAATGTAAATGGATTAAATGCTCCAACCAAAAGACACAGACTGGCTGAATGGATACAAAAACAAGACCCATATATATGCTGTCTACAAGAAACCCACTTCAGACCTCAAGACACATATAGACTGAAAGTGAGAGGATGGAAAAATATATTCCATGCAAATGGGAAGCAAAAGAAAGCTGGAGTAGCAATCCTCATATCAGACAAAATAGACCTTAAAATAAAAAGATTACAAGAGATAAGGAAGGACACTACATAATGATCAAGGGATCAATCCAAGAGGAAGACATAACAATTGTAAATATCTATGCACCCAACATAGGAGCACCTCAATACATAAGACAAACACTAACAGACAAAAAAGGAGAAATTGACAGTAACACAATAATAGTAGGAGACTTTAACACCCCATTCACACCAATGGACAGATCATCAAAACAGAAAATTAATAAGGAAACACAAGTCTTAAATGATACATTAGATGAGATGGATCTCATTGATATCTTCAGGACATTCCTGTCCAAATGCAGAAGACTAAACCTTCTTCTCAAGTGCACATGAAACATTCTTCAGGATAGACCACATCCTGGGTTACAAATCAAACCTCAGTAAATTTAAGAAAATTGAGCTCATAGCAAGCATCTTCTCCGACCACAGTGCTATGAGACTAGATATCAATTACAAGAAAAAAACTGTAAGAAACACAAACACATGGAGATTAAGCAACACATTTCTAAATAACCAACAGGTTACTGAAGAAATCAAAAGGGAAATTAAAAAAATCCTAGAAACAAATGACAATGAAAACAGGACAACTCAAAACCTATGGGATGCAGCAAAAGCAGTTCTAAGAGGGAAGTTTATAGCAATACAATCCTACCTCAAGAAACAAGAAAAACATCAAATAGACAACCTAACTTTACACCTAAAACAACTGGAAAAAGAACAAACCCCCCCCCAAAAAAAAATTAGTAGAAGGAAAGAAATCATAAAGATCTGAGCAGAAATAAATGAAAAAGAAGATGAAAGAAACAATAGTAAAGATTAATAAAACTAAAAGCTGGTTCTTTGAGAAGATAAACAAAATTGACAAACCTTTAGCCAGACTCATCAAGAAAAAAAGAGAGAAGAATCAAATCAACAAAATTAGAAATGAAAAAGGAGAGGTTACAACAGACAATGCAGAAATACAAAGGATTGTAAGAGACTATTATGAACAACTATATGGCAATAAAATAGATAACCTGGAAGAAACGGACAGATTCTTAGAAAAGTTCAATCTTCCAACTGAACAGGAAGAAATAGAAATTATAAACAACCCAATTACAAGCACTGAAATTGAAGCTGTGATCAAAAGCTCCCAAAAAACAAAAGCCCAGGACCAGAAGACTTCACAGGAGAATTCTATCAAACATTTAGAGAAGAGCTAATGCCTATCCTTCTAAAACTCTTTCAAAAAATTGCAGAGGAAGGAATACTTCCAAATTCATTCTATGAGGCCACCATCACCCTGACACCAAAATCAGACAAAGACAACAAGACAAAAAAAGAAAATGACAGGCCAATATCACTGATGAACATAGATGCAAAAATCCTCAACAAAATTTTAGCAAACAGAATTCAGCAACACATCAAAAAGCTCATACACCATGATCAAGTTGGGTTTATTCCAGGGATACAAGGATTCTTCAATATATGCAAATCAATCAGTGTGATACACCATATTAACAAATTGAAAGATAAAAACCATATGATAATCTCAATAGATGCAGAAAAAGCCTTTGACAAAATTCAGCACCCATTTATGATTAAAACTCTTCAAAAAATGGGCATAGAAGGAACTACCTCAACATAGTAAAGGCCATATATGATAAGCCTACAGCAAACATTATTCTCAATGGTGAAAAACTGAAAGCATTCCCCCTAAGATCAGGAACAAGACAAGGGTGTCCACTTTCACCACTATTATTCAACATAGTTCTGGAAGTCCTAGCTACAGCAGAAGAAGAAAAAGAAAAAAAAAGGAAGGAATCCAGATCAGAAAAGAAGAAGTAAAGCTCTCACTGTTTGCAGATGACATGATACTGTACATAGAAAACCCTAAAGATAGTATCAGAAAATTACTAGAGCTAATCAGTGAATTTAGCAAAGTTGCAGGATACAAAGTCAATACACAGAAATCACTTGCATTTCTATATACTAACAATGAAAAATCAGAAAGAGAAATTAAGGAATCAATCCCATTCACCATTGCAACAAAAAGAATTAAATATCTAGGAATAAACTTACCTAAGGAGACAAAAGAACTGTACACAGAAAATTATAAGACACTAATGAAAGAAATCAAAGATGACATAAACAGATGGAGAGATATTCCATGTTCCTGGGTAGGAAGAATCAATATTGTGAAAATGACTGTACTACCAAACACAATTTACAGATTTAATGTGATCCCTACCAAATTACCAATTTTCACAGAACTAGAACAAAAAATTTCACAATTCATATGGAAACACAAAAGACCCCAAATAGCCAAAAGCAGTCTTGAGAAAGAAGAATGAAGCTGGAGGAATCAACCTTCCTGACTTCAGATTATACTACAAAGCTACAGTCATCAAGACAGTATGGTACTGGCACAAAAACAGAAATATAGACCAATGGAACAAGATAGGAAGCCCAGACATAAACCCATACACCCATGAGTACCTTATTTTTGACAAAGGAGGCAAGAATATACAATGGGGCAAAGACAGCCTCTTCAAGTGGTGCTGGGAGAACTGGACAGCTATGAAGAATGAAATTAGAACACTTCCTAACACCATACACAGAGATAAACTCAAAATGGATTAAAGACCTAAATGTAAGACCGGAAACTATAAAACTATAAAACTCTTACAGGAAAACATAGGCAGAACACTTGATGACATAAATCAAAGCAAGATCCTCTATAACCCACCTCCTAGAGTAATGGAAATAAAAATGAAAGTAAACAAGTGGGACCTGATTAAACTTTAAAGCTTTTGCACAGCAAAGGAAACTATAAGCAAGGTGAAAAGACAACCCTCAGAATGGGAGAAAATAATAGCAAATGAAACAACTGACAAAAGATTAATTTCCAAAATATACAAGCAACTCATACAACTCAATACCAGAAAAACAAACAACCCAATCAGAAAGTGGGAAACAGACCTAAACACATTTCTCTGAAGATGACAGATGGCTAACAAACACATGAAAAGATGCTCAACATCGCTCATTATTAGAGAAATGCAAATCAAAACTACAATGAGATATCACCTCACACTGGTCAGAATGGCCATCATTAAAAGTCTACAAACAATAAATGCTGGAGAGGATGTGGAGAAAAGGGAACACTCTTGCACTGTTGGTGAGAATGTAAACTGATATAGCCACTATGGAAGACAGTATGGAGATTCCTTAAAAAACTAGGAATAAAACCATCATATGACCCAGTAATTCCACTCCTAGGCATATATCCCGAGGAAACCAAAATTGAAAGAGACACATGTATCCCTTTTTTCATTGTTCATTATAGCTAGCTAGAACATGGAAACAACCAAGATGTCCATCGACAGGTGAATGGATAAAGAAGTTTGGGAATATATATGCAATGGAATATTACTCAGCCATAAAAAGGAACACCTTTGAGTCAGTTCTAATGAGGTGGATGAACCTAGAACCTATTATACAGAGTGAAGTGAGTCAGAAAGAGAAAGATAAATATCATATTCTAATGCATATATATGGAATCTAGAAAAATGGTACTGAAGAATTTATTTGCAGGGCAGCAATAGAGAAACAGACATAGACTTATGGACATGGGAAGGGGGAGGAGAGGGTGAGATGTATGGAAAAGAGTAACATGGAAACTTACATTACCATGTGTAAAATAGACAGCCAACGGGAATTTGCTGTATGGCTCAGGAAAACAGGGGCTCTGTATCAACCTAGAGGGGTGGGGTGGGAGGGAAATAGAGGGAGGTTCAAAGGGGAGGGGATATATGTATACCTATGGCTGATTCATGTTGAGGCTTGACAGAAAACAGTAAAAAAAAAAAAAAAAAAAAGAATTAACCAGTATTCTCTTTCTAACAACTGCTATCTCAGTGTCCATAGAGAAACATACAAGGGAGCTACATTTCAAGGCAATGGAGAGCATCCCAAGTTGACAGGGAGTGACTGCATATCACCTGGTGACTTGGGACATTAGCTTTTATACGTTGTTGAACAGAACTTATGGTTTAGGTTATACCACGTGTAGTCACAGGCTTTTCTAAAGGGCATTTGTGATCAGAGTTGCACTTGATATGATGTGAAGGTAAATTTGGGAAATGATGGTCTAAGTGGACTTTTTAAATTATTTTCAGTGCTTTGTCCATGAACTCTCTGTGGAATTTCTATGCAGTTAAGTCAGCTTTCCCGGTATCAGTTGGTGTCATTGGGAGGATATAGGAACTTAATGATGAAATAACCACTGTTTTGCAAGGCTAGAAGTATTAGGCAAAGCCATAACTACTTATTCCTCCCACGTCTTCTCTTTATCCTTCCAGGCTGCCCAGTATTGGTCATAGCGGCAACATCGCTGCTGCTTGGAACACTGGGCAGGTCTGATTCCCTCACGAGGACGTGGTCCAGCTCCCAGGGCTGCATGCTGTCTTTCACGTACCAGGGCGGAGTTTAATGCTGCTCTTCCCTTGGTGACTTCAGCAGTTAAGAGCTCCAACCTTACTGTAGATTTTCAATGTTAAAGGAGAGAGATTACAAGGAAGTTATCTATTTGGTTAGCTTTCCATGTGGGTGTTCCCAACTAGAAGAAGATTCCAAGAGTTTAGCATGGCTACATTCTTCTGCAGCGTAAGTTGGGCCATGTTAGTACATGTAAAAAAAAATTTTTTTTGTTTTGTTTGGTATATTTGGCTGTTGCTTGAGGACTTTTTTAAAATTAATTTTTGTTGGAGTATAGTTGCTTTACAGTATTGCTAAGGACTTTAATTGCTCACATTGCCTCTACTTCTCTGAGCCTTATAGCTGCTGCTTCTATCCTGGAGTGTGAAGGAGGAAACATCTTAACATTGAGAGAACTCCAGTGATCCTTCACACCCCGAGGAGGGGATCATGTTCTCTGTCCCTTTAGAATGAAGCACACACAACCTGTCTTTCAGAACTGTTTACCTTGAATATATAGTAATAATTGACTTTTAATGTTTTGTTTAAAATGTCACTTTATGAGCTTCTCTTGAATAGTCAAGATAACTGGATGAAATTATTAATTTCTTGTCCAGACTAGTCCTTTAAAAGTGTATGGTTTATATATACTGTAATATTTGCTGAAAGTGCTTCTATTTAGTAAAACTATATGATTAAATGAGATTTATAAACTTTTCAATTTTTTTCTTCCAGTTACATTAGGATAAAATTGACATATATCACTGTACAGGTTTAAGGTACACAGCATAATGATTTCACTTATATACATCATGAAATGATTATTCACAATAAGTTTAGTGAACATTCATCATCTCACATAGATACAAAAAAGTATTTTCTTCCTTGTAATGAGAACTCTTAAGATTTATTCACTTAATTTTCATATACAGCATAGGGGAGTATTAACTATAGTCATCATGTGTATACTACATAACTAGTACTTATTTTTCTTATAACCAAAAGCTTGTATCTTTTTTTAACCAATTCAGCATAATTAAGATTTATACAATTTTCACACAACAGTTTTTTAGTTTAAATTTAGATAGATACTATCGTCCCATGATTCTAACACTAAAAATATAAAGAGAACACACTTAACATTCTTATTCTTATCACTTCCTTTCCCCAGTAACTCATTTCTGCTCTCTCAGACAACCATCTGGACTCATTTCTTTACTTCCTTCTAGAAAAGGATGTTTCCCATCCTTTTTTTCTGCAAACCTTTTTCCATCACCACTCTCCTAAGGAGGCTTTGAAGACATTTCTTCTGATTATTGGCTCCTCCTTTAATTTGAATACACAGGTATATTGTGTATCTATTTTCATACTCTACATATAACTGTGCTCCTTACATAAAAATATTAAGATTCCCCCCACACAAGAACCAATTTTTACCCCTTCAGTGGTGATATGATATCACCCCAATGAGAATGCATATTCCATACCTGTTTCATGCAAATACAAGTAAATACAAATGCATTTTATTTTCCTCCTTTCACACAGATGGTACCATACTACACACATACTAACCTTTGCTTTTTTTACTCAAAATATCTCATGATAATATTTTTATAATATTATATTTAAAATATCCCCATTGTTTTTAATGGGTGCATAGGATTTAATTTTATAACTTTAAACTAATTTACTTAAGATAATTTAAATTTATTTAACTCCAGTGATGGATGTTTAGGTTATTTCCAATTTTTTCTGCTTTAAAAAAAAACATGTTACAATGATTAGGATTATACACATCGAATATTGGGGTCTGTGGTAGATTAAAGATGTCATGATTTCTCTGACACAGCAAAAGAGACACATATGTGAAGAACAGACTTTTGGACTCCGGGGGAGAAGGCGAGGGTGGGATGATTTGAGAGAATAGCATTGAAACATGTATATTATCATATGTGAAACAGATCGCCAGTCCAGGTTCGATGCATGAGGCGGGGTGCTCAGGGCTGGTGCACTGGGATGACCCTGAGGGATGGGATGGGGAGGGAGGTGGGAGGAGGGTTCAGGATGGGGGACACATGTACACCCATGGCTGATTCATGTCAATGTATGGCAAAAACCACTACAATATTGTAAAGTAATTAGCCTCCAATTAAAATAAATAAATAAATTTTTTTAAAAAGATGTCATGATTTCTCTGACAGTCCTCCGTCAGTAAGTGTGGTCTGTGCCTCATGCCACTGAATCATGGCGAACAGCATGACTGCTTGGCCAGCACATGATGGTGGGGATGATGCTGTACTGTTTTCTGAGATCAGAGATTACGAGACTTCTGTGCCTTCGAACGCCTGATGATGGAGCTGGTGGCCAGGGCGTGGGGAGGCCCAGACAGTCCCCGTGGAGTGGTCCACCTGGGGAAGGATTCAGGACCCCTAGTGGTAGTTCCAACTAAGTTTCCAGCTGAAAGCTAGCACCAGCTGGCTGGTCAGGCATGGGAACCATCTTCGATAGAAATAGCAGATAATGGAATAAGGTCTTTATCTTCAACTGCTCATCACCATTTGACATTAATTACAGTTGTTTCTTGAAATATTCACTTCCCCTTGATTCAGTGGCACTGCCTTCTCATAGCTTCTCTCTTACTTCTCTGGCTACCATTTCTCAGACTTTGTTTTATCCTCTTCCCCTCAAGCTTGTGATTTTAAGAGTTCTATAAAGCTTTGTCTTAGGCCATCCTCTTCCTCCTTCTCCTCCTCTTCTCCTCCTTCTTCCCTTTCCCCCTAATATTATGTGCAAGCAAACTCATATATACTCAAATCTTCAACCATTGGAAAGAGACAATTTCCAAATGTACACTTTTAGCACACACCTCTTTTCTGATGTTCAAGACTGTGTATTCAACAACAAAATACCCAGCTCAGTCTCTCTACTTGGGTGTTTTATTAATAGCTCACATACAGCACATATAAAGCTGAATTCATATCTTAATTTTCCCCCAGTGTAATGGCACTGCTAGCAGAGAGAGACTGGGAAATCATCACCTCTCTTTCACTCTCCACATTTACTCTATCACCAAATCACTTTGCTTTTAACTTTTACTGTTTCTTGCATTTTCTACTTTTATCTGTTTCTACTAGTCATTCTGCACCTAACCACAACCACTTTCACCTGAACATTACTGCAGCCTTCTAACTGAACCCTAAGGAGGGTTCATTCTTTCCTCCTTGAATTTGTTTTCACTCAGAAGCCAATATAATCTTTTGCAATTGCAAATAAGATCATATTATCCCTTGACTAAAAGCTTTCAATAAATGTGCTCTCAGAATCAATATTAAGATATTTAATATGTCTTCTAAGGCCCCAAATAATCCACCCTTTTGGTTACCTTAGAAAACCTATTGTCACCTTTCTCTGCGTTGGATGCAGTGAACTATATTGGTTGTCTCTTGATTATTAAATATAACATGCTCATACCTGACTCTCTTCATTGTTATATATGTCACAATAAAAACATATAATTGTGCAGTGAGGAGTTTTATGTCTATTGTCTTTAACAGACTTTAAGCCCAGTTTGTCAGATTCCCTGCTCTATTCCAAGAATGTAACACAGGGTTTGGTACAAGGAACTAGGTAATAAAAGTTGATGTATCAATGAATAATGTTTTCTTTCTCCTGGCTTTTAATTTATAAATGTGTGGAAAAGATACAGCATGGTCCAGATAGCCTACTTTTTTAGAAAATTGACAGCTGTTTACAAGTCCATTCTTAAAACTGGGCCATCATACATCCTCCATTCTCTCAATATTGCTGCCTTGAGTAAGAGAATGCTACTTCCTGGAGTCTTGCCTCAGAAGGACCATACCTTCCCTGGGAGCCTGGCTGTATTCTCCTTCATGCCTCAGAGAGAGCTATAGCCTCCTTTTTGCATAATGAAATAGTTGCTAATAGCAAGGTGAGCACACTTAGCTGACTTCCCTGTTATCTGATCTGTGTTGTCCTTGGAAATATTTCAGTGACATTCTGTTTTCTGTACCAGCATGCCCCATCATCTATCAACCTACCAACTCCTGGAGACATTTATATGCTTCATGCATGAATAATTTGACTATCCACAGGGAGTTTAAATTCCTGTCCAAAATATAAGACATCTCACCAACCTTATAATTTCCAAGTGAATTCATTGTAAACAGAGGCTTTATACAAAGAATTGCACTTAGTGCATTATTTTCTGGTATAGGATGACTTAATGCATCTCTATTGATAAAAATATATATGCTTTTAAAATTATACTCATAATTGATTAAAAATAAGCCATTTCCCTAACTGTTTAGGGGAATATAAAAATATAGTCATTATTCTGTACAGGTAAATAAGAAAATCATCATGTGTAAGTGTTCTACTTGCACCATTCAATTAATCTCCTTTTTTTAACTTAGTATTTGAATGGCATAATAGCCTATGTATTATTTATTACATATGTCAGGACAAGAATAATTTTGAGGACTGTGCTTCCCATTGCTAATAAAAATTCTTGTGGGATATTTAGGATTTTACGTGGCAACATGATTAGTATTATCTTAAATCAATACTTGTTTCATACCAACTGTATTCTCCTTAGTGTTATTCACCATGTTCCTATATGTAGAACAAAATTTTCTTAGACTATAGTCTAAGAAAACCTAATGAAAAACATTTCAAGTTGTTTTTCATAGCAATATAACAGCTGATATGTTCTCATAGATCTGAAATTTAATCATAAAATGACACAGTTGTGTTTGGCTCCTGTTATCAAATATAATGCAATTAATAATTGATATTGGGGGAGATGCATAGAAGATACAATGAACACGGGAAAGGATGGATCATAACTAGCCCTGGAGAAATCGAAGACTTCACTGAGAAGATGATGAGTCTTCCAGGAATGGCACATCAGTTTCTCCTTGTGCTTAACACTCCCCACCTCACCCATCTTGTATATCTGTAGCTACCAGAGTCGTCACTACACATGTCTAATCCGAGCATCCCGAGTACTAGCCCAGGGGCACAGATCTCCGCAGCCCCTGCGTGGCCCAGACAGAAGTTAGGGAGCACTGCCCGTCTGGCTGTTCCAAGAGCAGAGCCCAAGGCCACCGCCGGAGCAGCGGCTGCAGGAACGCTCCCTGTTCCCTGGCCCCGAAGCCTCTGAACTCAAGGTGCCTTTGACCCTTTCCACTTTCAAAGCTACTCCTTTCAAAATGCATTCTAGGCTGTGATTTTCTCCAGTATTTCTTCAGAATCTGTTTTCTTTCAAGGATTCCTCATCGTTTTTGTTCTTTGCTTTCAGAATTTAAAAATTATTTCCCATCACTTTAAGGATTTAGGGCAGAAGTGTCACAGCCTCGTGTTCTCAGGGCGCTGTCCTGATCCAAACTCCAGAGCATTCATTATTGTTGTGAGAGCAGTGAACCACAAAATTGTGTGTAAGACATGTTACAAATGTTTCCCAAGTGTTTCTGAAAGATTTTTTCTTTAATTTTTTACATTTATATAATGTGTCTGAATATATTAAGAGTTTTCACACGAATTATCCTGTCCTTTCCTAACACAACTACTTTTCACTTTGCTGTTTTTAAATGATGTCTGTTGTATGTTGGGTGATGAATAAGAAACACAGTTAAAATATGAAATACAAGCCTCGCTGGATTTTGCTCTGGAAAATAAGCAAAAAGATATTTTCCTATGTGTTAGTTGGAAAACTGAGTTTAGAACAGAATGAAGGAGGGAGAGACTGGAATCAGAAAGGCCAGCTAGTAGATTTGCACAGAAATATAAGCACTAAACTGATGAGGCCCAGGATTAAAGTCAAATAGAATGGGCAAGAAGGTATGAAGAAATATTTCAAGGAAACACATGATAGTTCTTGGTAATGTTGGATGTGAGTGATGGGAAGAGGTAATCAAAAAAGATGCCGAGGTTTTCATTGTAAAGAAGACAGAGGTGTCATCTGTGAAGACGGAGAACTCTGAGGGAGCGTGTCCTACGCCCCGAGTGACACACACTCACACTGGGACCTTGAACTAATTCCTATAAGCCTTGAAGTCAGAGTAAGGTGATTTCATCTTGGACCACATCCAAGGAAGTTTATTCCTGGAAGTCCTAGAAAGATTTCATTGCAACATTGCTTTTCACTTACAACATGATTATGCAACTTGGATGTAACAGCAGAGTCATAAGTAAGGCTCCAGAGCACTTGCCTGCCCTGTAAAGAAGCCCAAAGACCTGAAACCTGAAAGAAATTTTGGTGAGCCTATGAAGCCAAATTGATGAAAAGTTAGACTGCTAATAGAAATGTACAACATGAGCTGTACATTGATCCTGGATTAGTTTAGGTTTATGTTCACTGCCCAAGGAACATTACCAGTCACTGTTAGTAGTAGGATGACCTGATTAAAAAAGACTGGGCAGATAAAATTGCCTGTGGGATGGTAGATATTTTTGGACTTCTCAGCAAGATTCCTGGAACCATTCTGTTTTCAGCATGTCCGGGTTTGACCTCCTCTTGCGGTCCTTGGAAAAATAAATACCACCAGGTATGGTAGGGTAGGAGAGCAGAGAGCCAGCAGGGGCAAGGCTGTGCCTGGCTCCAGATCCCCAGCAGGTCTGTGAACACATTAACATTACCCTTTTAAGATCTGTCTTCCAAGCTTCATCCCAAAGGCCTCTAAGGTGCTTTGGTTGCCTAATTTACACCAAACAGCAAGAGGAAATGCTCTGGGGCACAGCTGCTTGGCACACTCTCTTCTCTTACTCAATTATTGCCTTTTTTCTTTGGCAAAAACTTCCATTCTAAAAGCAGTTTCTTCTTTTTTAAGATTGTTATCTTTTTCCCTTTGAGTGGTTGGATCTTTTGCTGCAACGTTTCAATTATACCGCAGGTTTTTCTGGCTAGCTAGAACTGGTGTCTGTCTTCCTAGTACTGTGGAGTCCCTTTTAGAGTATTTAGCAGTCAAAGACAAAAATTTCTACTCAGAATGACTCCTTCTTAGATAAAGACTCTCCATCTGAAAGAGATAAGAGAACATTTTATCTAAGCTGTAATTCAAAGTATTGGGAATCAACACTTTAAACCCTTTTTCTGCCCTAAGAACTTACATGTCTGAATCAGGTCCTGGTAGATATTATCAGAAGCCCACATGGGCAACACATGGATCTACCCCTAAGGCTGTAAAGTAGGAGGCAGAAAAACTTAGTCTTTTCCTGATTTCTGTCATTCTTTTTTCAAAACTTGTTCTTTGGCTGGTCATCCACATGTTACCTTTCACATTGCTTCAGCTTTCTTGGGAAATGGGAATGAATATATAGAAATTACTTTGAGAAAACTGACTTCCCTGGTAGCTCAGCTGGCAAAGAATCTGCTGTAATGCAGGAGACTCTGGTTTGATTCTTGGGTCAGGAAGAACTTTTGCAGAAGGGATAGGCTACCCACTCCAGTATTCTTGGGCTTCCCTGCTGGCTCAGATGGTAAAGAATCTGCCTGCAATACGGGAGACCTGGGTTTAATCCCTGGGTTGGAAGCTCCCCTGGAGGAAGGCTTGGCAACCCACTCCAGTATTCATGCCTGGAGAATCCCCAGGACAGAGGAGCCTGGTGTGCTATAGTCTATGGGGTTGCAAAGAGTTGGACAGGACTGAGTGATTAATCATACACCCACACTGTGATGATCATTATAACATAAACAGGTTCTATGTATCCTTGCTGATGTTCAAAGCTCTGGAAATAAACATCTTGAGTACAAATGTAAGGTTATATGGGTCATTTTGCAGTAATGATGGGAAAAGCTTGTTTATGAGTGGAAAAACTCAGATCTAGTCTTTTAAATATATTTGGTCTCAGCTAAGTTATTAAATCTCTTTGAAGTCAATTTTCCTCATATACAAAATAAATGATTCAGACCTTATGATTTAAAAAACCCCTACTAGTTCCCACATTCTTAGGAATCTTTGCTAAAACTTATATGGAATCCCTTCATGAGAGTTACCCTTGCTGTTGTTCAGTTGCCCAGTCGTGTCTGACTCTTTGCGACCCCATGGACTGCAGCATGCCAGGCCTCCCTGTCCCTCACCATCTCCTGAAGTTTGCCCAAGTTCATGTCCATTGCATCAGTGATGCCATCCAGCCATCTCATCCTCTGACACCCCTTTTTCCTTCTTCCTTCATTTTTTTCCCAACATCAGGGACTTTTCCAATGAGTCAGCAGTTTGCATCAGATGACCAAAATACTGAGCTTCAGCTTCAGCATCAGTCCTTTCAATGAGAATTAGGGCTTGATTTGCCTTGAGACTGACTGGTATCTCCTTGCTGTCCAAGGGACTCTCAGGAGTCTTCTCCAGCACCACAGTTCAAAGGCATCAATTCTTTGGCATTCTGCCTTCTTTACAGTCCAGCTCTCACAACCATACATGACCACTGGGAAGACCATAGCCTTGACTATACGGACCTTTGTTGGCAGAGTAATGTTTCCGCTTTTTTTTTTTTCCATTTATTTTTATTAGTTGGAGGCTAATTACTTTACAATATTGCAGTGGTTTTTGTCATACATTGAAATGAATTAGCCATGGATTTACATGTATTCCCCATCCCGGTCCCCCCTCCCACCTCCCTCTCCACCCCATCCCTCTGGGTCTTCCCAGTGCACCAGGCCCGAGCACTTGTCTCATGCATCCAACCTGGACTGGTGATCTGTTTCACTCTAAATATACATGTTTCGATGCTGTTCTCTTGAAACATCCCACCCTCGCCTTCTCCCACAGAGTCCAAAAGTCTGTTCTATACATCTGGGTCTCTTTTTCTGTTTTGCATATAGGGTTATCGTTACCATCTTTCTAAAGTCCATATATATGTGTTAGTATGCTGTAATGGTCTTTATCTTTCTGGCTCACTTCGCTCTGTATAATGGGCTCCAGTTTCATCCACCTCATTAGAACTGATTCAAATGAATTCTTTTTAATGGCTGAGTAATATTCCATGGTGTATATGTACCACAGCTTCCTCATTCATTCGTCTGCTGATGGGCATCTAGGTTGCTTCCATGTCCTGGCTATTATAAACAGTGCTGCGATGAACACTGGGGTGGATGTGTCTCTTTCAGATCTGGTTTCCTTGGTGTGTATGCCTAGAAGTGGTATTGCTGGGTCATATGGTAGTTCTATTTCCAGCTTTTTAAGAAATCTCCACACTGTTTTCCATAGTGGCTGTACTAATTTGCATTCCCACCAACAGTGTAAGAGGGTTCCCTTTTCTCCACACCCTCTCCAGCATTTATTGCTTGTAGACTTTTGGATAGCAGCCATCCTGACTGGCGTTGTAATGGTACCTCATTGTGGTTTTGATTTGCATTTCTCTGATAATGAGTGATGTTGAACATCTTTTCATGTGTTTTTTTGCCATCCGTATGTCTTCCTTGGAGAAATGTCTGTTGAGTTCTTTGGCCCATTTTTTGATTGGGTCATTTATTTTTCTGGAATTGAGCTGCAGGAGTTGCTTGTATATTTTTGAGATTAATCCTTTGTCTGTTTCTTCATTTTGTTTCCGCTTTTCAACACACTGTCTAGGTTTGTCATAGCTTTCCTGCCAAGAAGCAATCGTCTTCTGATTTCATGGCTGCAGTCACCATCTGCAGTGATTTTAGAGCCCAAGAAGAGGAAATCTGTCACTACTTCCACCTTTCCCCCCTTCTATTTGCCATGAAGTAATGGGGCCAGATGCCATGATCTTAGTTTTTTAATATTTAGTTTTAAGCTGGCTCTTTCACTCTCCTCCTTTATCCTCATCAAGAAGCTCTTTAGTTCCTCTTTGCTTTCTGCCATTAGAGTGGTATCATCCACATATCTGAGGTTGTTGATGTTTCTCCTGCCTATCTTGATTCCAGCTTGTAATTCATCCAGCCCGGCATTTCTCATGATGTGCTCAGCATATAGGTTAAATAAACAGGATGACAGCAGACAGCCCTGTCATACTCCTTTCTCAATCTTGAACCAATCAGTTGTTCCATACAGGGTTCTAACTGTTGCTTCTTGACTTGCATACAGGTTTCTCAGGAGACAGGTAAGATGGTCTGGTATTCCCATCTCTTTAAGAGCTTTCCACAGTTTGTTATGATCCACACAGTCAAAGGCTTTAGTGTAGTTGATGAAACAGAGGTAGATGTTTTTCTAGAATTCCCTTGCTTTCTCTATGATCCAGCGAATGTTGGCAATTCTGTCTCTGATTCTACTGCCTTTTCTAAACCCAGTTTGGATGTGTGCAAGTTCTTGGTTCATGTAACGCTGAAGCCATGTGCTTGCGCTTAGTCACTCAGTTGTGTCTGACTCTTTGCGACCCCATGGACTGTAGCCTGCCAAGCCGTAGCATGCAAGATTTTAAGGATGATCTTACAAGCATGGGAGATGATTGCCACTGTCTGATGGTCAGAACCGTCTTTAGTACTACCCTTCTTGGGAACTGGGATGAGGATTGACCTTTTCCAGTCCTGTGACCACTGCTGGGTCTTCCAGATTTGCTGACATATTGAGTGCAACACTTTGATAGCATCATCCTTTTTACTTTTTTTTTTTTTTAGGTAAGAATTTTAAGAATTTAATCTGTAACCTAGATTCTTTGCCAAATTTGTGATGGAATTATCAATCGAATACAATTATTGAGATTTTCCAAAGGTCTTTGTTCAGGTACCAGTAAAGGATCAATCTTAGGACAACCTTTGAGTTCTGAAAAAGAACCATTTTGTAACACATCTGTTTTTTTTTCATTTTCACATGTCTGAAGTTGGGATGTCTTAAAAATTAACAAAGTGTTTTCTCTTTGTCAATCTATGGCATCTTTAGGACTTGATGAAATGTGAGACATGCCCTGTTGTTCTTCCTGCATTTTTTAAAAAAATAATTTTGTTTATTTTTGGCTGTGCTGGGTCTTTGTTGCTGTGTGGGCTTTTCTCTAGTTGCAGTGAGTAGAGGCTACTCTCTAGTTGCAGTTTGAAGGTTTCTCATTTGCTGTGGCTTCTCTTGTTACAGAACACAGGCAATAGGGCATGCAGGCTTCAGTAGTTGTGGGCTCAGTAGTTGGGCTCCTGGGCTCTAGAGCACAGGCTTAGTTGGTCCAAGCCATGTGGGATATTTTCAGATCAGGGATTGAACTTATGTCTCCTGCATTGGCAGGCAGATTCTCTATCCCTGAGCCATCAGGAAGGCTCCTTTTCCTGCATTTTCATGCACAAGTTCCTTTTTCTGACTTTCCCTCCAAACTTCCTTACCACAGTCAGCAAAATGCTTCCCAGGGACTCTGACCACATGTCAGTTGTATTAAGAAAGCTAGTGCTTAAAAGAGAACAATAAAAGCTAAACAGAGTTAAAAACATTGCTAAATCAAGGTATGTATAAAAGGAGACTTGGAAAACAGGCTAGTTTATAACCATATGAGACTTGGACTTTATATCTACTCTCTGGACTCACTACACATGGATTCTTATGATCATATTTGGCTCTAAGCCCCAAACAGATTATATCTATCAGCCAATTAGAAGACATATGTGACAAACAAGAGTCAAATCCAGAAGAGATGTTCACACATAATCTTATGAGACCAGGAGGAACTTGGAGGGATTCGTAATTCTAGAGATCACCAAAGCAGAATCACATCAGTTGTGATACCATCTTATGGTTTCCAAACTAGTGAGGGTATGTTGCAGTGCCAAAGTGCAGATGCTCAGTCACTACCCTAATCATTTTATGTGGGCTCCTCTGAGCTGGAGTCAAATATTCTGGGATTGTCTCTTGAAGGAAAGCAAGTCTCAATCTGTCACCTTCCTCCATTTCTTATTAGACATTAGCTACACTTCCTCTAAATTTAACATGTCACTTTCCTGTTATCCAAGTCCAGTTAACTGCTTCAGGTTACCTTTGATCAGGATGTACCAGTTATAACCCCACCTCCTCAAGGTAATAAATATTGCATCTATATTTTCCCCACCATTTTTTCATGTATGGATACTAGTCACTGGTGACTAACTAAAATATAGGTGACTAGGGAGCCTCTTAAGTACCACTTGGGGAATCAGTCATTGTTTAGAAAATCAGGGTTGCAATTAGTTCATTGTATAGTAACTTCTGCTTTACTTATGTATTCACTAAAAAACAATCAATTTTCTCTCAACTTATTTTACAAGCTTCTTGTTTTAACTTCTAGGAGATGATCCTTAACCCTCTGAGGTGTCCTAGCTCCATACCCCAATTGAATTATGTGTAATAGAGTACATATTTTAAGCCTTGTCATCTCAAAACATACTCTCCAAGCCTTCCCCAAGTTCCAAAGTGTAAATTTAATCAGAGAAGAGAGAAAATGCAGACAGAAAGGAAAAAAGTCAAGCAAAACAAAACAATAATAGTTTAGCTATTAATATTAAGTTAAGCAAGGACTGGTAATTCCTCCAGAATATGGATAATATTCTGAGCCATGTCCTTTGAGCTGTTTTGCAGATACTGAAACTGCCACCAGATGCAAGAGGTTAACTGTTTGCTGCCCACAAGCAGGCAGACCCCAGATGGGTTAGAAACAGAAGGTTGATGATGTTGACTCCTAATTGCCTCACCATCAGCCAATGAGAAGAATGTCCATGAGCTGATCATGTACCCCACAGTCCCCTGTTCCTCACCTTACATTTCCCTGAAAGCCATCAGTTTGGGTCTGAAGAGCACTAGCTGCTTGGACTCCTATGGTGCCCCGCAATAAATGGTGCACTTCCTTTACAAGCCAGTGTCAGTAGATTGGCTTTACTCTGCTTGGCCAAGAAGACCCAAGTCTGGCTCAGTAACAATGCTGCAAAAGCAAATGACTTTTGGGGGTTATAGCAAATATTAAAACATACTGTGCAATCATAATTTAAAGAGGGCTACTCAGGGCTGGAAGGAAATATGAAAAACACAAGGCACACGATTTGAAGAGAAAGCCAAAGTTCCAGATTCTCAGAGAGTGTGAGCAAAGGAAACACGTTCTGCTTAGACAAATATAAGGTTCTTGCACTTAGAAATGCTGGGTAGGATATGTAGCTCTAGTAACACTGGCTGAATGGCAAAGTACAGACATTTTCACTCTACCCATCTGAGCAACAAGAACAATCAATTCACTGTGTAGCATAACAAAGTGCTTGGTACTTAAATACCTTAAGTGAATGACTTTCAGTGAGGGAACATATCTGACTATATCCTGAGAATGTGAAAGTAAGAGTGATGTTAGAGATATTGAAGTCTTTGGAGTAAGAGCATGTGATTGAAGACCTCATTTAATGGGATCTTTCCTGTGGACCCGCTGGTGGATGAGGAGTTTGGAGCTCTGGCTGAAGCCCTTCCCACATTTGCCGCAGTGATAGGGCTTCTCCCCAGTGTGGACTCGCAGGTGGATGCGGAGGTCTGAGCTCTGGCTGAAGCCCTTCCCGCACTCGTAGCACTGGTAAGGCTTCTCCCCCGTGTGTGAACAGCGGTGGATGTGAAGGTTTGAGCTCTGACTGAAGCCCTTTCCGCACTCCCCACACTTGTAGGGCCTCTCCCCTGTGTGGACCCGCTGGTGGATGTGCAGGTTGGAGCGCTGACTGAAGCTCATGCCGCACTCCCCACACTCGTAGGGCTTCTCGCCGGTGTGCACTCGCTGGTGGATGTGCAGTTTGGAGCTCTGGCTGAAGCCATTCCTGCACTTGTCACATTTATAAGGCTTCTCACCTGTGTGGACTGAGTGATGAATGAGCAGACTTGAACTCCTGGTGAAGCCCTTCCCACACTTATCGCACTTGTAAGGCTTCTCATCTGCGTGGACTTCACGGTGGATGAGGAGACTCGAGCTCCTTGTGAAGCCCTTCCCGCACTGATCACATCTGTAGGGCTTTTCTTCAGTGTGGTCCCTCTGATGAAGGACTAGCTCTGAACGCTCACTGAAGTCCCTACCACACTGACTACATCTGTACACCTTCTCTGAAGGGCGGATTTTCTCACCAGGATGGCCACCTGGGCTGGTACGTGTTTCCCCACAGTCTTGATGGCTACAGGGCTTCTCCTCTGTATGAGCTCTCTGATGATGATGGCTGGCCACCTAGGATTTCCAACCGCAAACGTCTCTGTGGTTATAGTCAAAGGGCTCCAAGGATTCTTTCAACTGGCCAATATGGCAAATTGTCTCCCCTTTGAACAATGGCAAGACCACTTCTTTTACATCAGCCACAAGTTTATCTTGAAGGTTCTCTGAACAATGCTCAATGGGAGGACTTTTCCCCTCTGTCAGTTTCCTCTCAGGGCTTTCTTCAGTCACAAACAGACTTCTGCTTTCCTGAGGATCCTGGGGCTCATTCTTACAGAATGAGGGGTACTGGGTGGCCATTTGGATTGGGACTTTCAAAGATGAATATTCTTCACTCTCCATGTTTTTTTTAAATCATCACTCTGAAGAGTCACCACCCTGCTTGTGGGTTCCTGGAAATATGAGAAGATACTTTTCTCCACTCTGACAAGTAGAAAGATCCAGTTCAGGGTTACTTACACCTCCCTTTGAATATTCACAATTTAATTCTGACTCCTCATTACTGTACTAAGCCACCTCTTCCAAAATTTGCCAGCAGGAAAGCTCTTGAGGTACTAGATAACGTAAGTACTTTATCTTCATTTTCCACAAAATTTTCATTCAAGTCTCCCGCTGAGACCAAGGGGCAGTCGTTCTCCAGCATCACAGCTCTGTGCAGCTTCCTGTGTGCCTAACAGAGTCCAGCAACCCCAGTCTTGCTTGGCGAAGTCCACAGAGGCATCTGTGAATGCTACTGGTTCCTAAAACTTGGTCATTTTCTCCTTTCAGGAAGGACAGACTCCTCTCACGTGGAATCCAATACCTGGAAGCGCAGGACCTGTTTTGAATAGGTTTACCAGAATTCCATCGCATCCAGTAGCTTCATTATTAGTACTGCTTCCTAAGGCCCACTTGAGTTCACACTCCAGAATGTCTGGCTCTGGGTGGCTGACCACACCATCATAGTAATCTGGTTCATTAAGATTTTTTTTGTGCAGTCTTTCCATGTATTCTTTCCATCTCTTTTTGATCTCTTCGGCATCTAATAGATCTCTACCATTTCTGTCCTTTATTGTACCCTTTATTTGAGCAATGTTCTTGCCTGGAAAGTCCCGTGGACGGAGGTGCCTGGTAGGCTACAGTCCATGGGGTCTCAAAGAGTCAGACACGACTGAGCGGCTTTACTTTTTGAGCAACATATTCTCTTGATATTTCCAATTTTCCTGAAGAAGTCTCTAGCCCTTTGGCCCCTGTTGTTTTCCTCTATTTTTATGCACTGTATGTTGAAGAAGGCCTTTTTGTCTCTCCTTCCTATTATTCTTTGGAGCTCTGCATTTAGTTGGGTGTACCATTTCCTTTTCCCCTTGCTTTTTGCTTCTCTTCTTTCTTCAGCTATTTGTAAAGCCTCCTCAGATAACCACTTTGCCTTCTTGCTTTTCTTTTTCTTTGGGATGGTTTTGTTCACTGCCTCCTGTACAATATTACAGACCTCTGTCCATAGTTCTTCAGGCATACTGTTTACTAGATCTAATCCCTTGAATCTATTTGTCACCTCCATTGCATAGTCACAGGGGATGTGATTTAAGTCACACCTGGCTGGTCTAGTTGTTTTTCCTGCTCTGTTTAGGCTAAGCCTGAATTTTGCAAAGAGAAGCTGATGATCTGAGCCACCATCAGTACAGGCCTTCTTTTTGCTGGCTGTATACAGTTTCTGCATCACTGGCTACAAAGAATGTCATCAATCTGATTTTGGTATTGACCTTCAGGTGACGTCCACATGTAAAGTTGTCTCTTGTGTTGTTGAAAAAGGATGTTAGCTGTGACCAACGCGTTCTCTTGGCAGAATCCAGTTAGCCTTTGCCCTGCTTCATTTTGTACTCCAAGGCTAAGCTTGCCTGTTACTCCAGGGACAGTTAACCCCAACCCCCTCCCACCCCCCACCCCCCACCCAAAGAAGCTGGACACAGCTGCTCCTGGGACATATGAGACAAGAAAAGGTCATCTGGACTTGGGGAAGATCTGGAATGTGGAAAATCCAGATCATGTAGGTAGAGAAGGTCAAAAGAAATAAAATAGAAAGAAACCTTATTTTAGGCAGGATAGGGAGTGGGGAGTTACAGAAACAAAAACTGCCGGGGTCCAGCCCCAGCAGGATCCAGGGGGTACCCTCAGGATGAACGGCGTCGGCGAGAGATAGAAGACACGTGAGACCAGCCTTGATAGGGCCAAGTCTGCGAGGGAGAGAGAGAGAGAGAGAGAGAGAGAGAGAGAGAGAGAGAGAGAGAGAATGACCAGACGGGGGTGTTTGCAGGGTCTGGCAGAGTCTGGCAATGCTTTATTTTTTACCATAGCTTTTATACCCTAAGTTAGTACATTTCTAAGGGGAAGATAGTTTAACATTATGTCAGCTTGTCCTTCACAAAACCAGGGTGTTTTCTGCATACTTCTTTGTTTATGAGGGTCTTGTACATTATCTTCTGGCCTTGGGGCCTATTAACATTTTATGCAAGTCAGGTGAATGTAAACCTATTTTCTGTTTCTATGGTGACCTTAACTGAAAGGTAGCAGTCTCATAGGGCAACAGTACAGAGTAGAAGTATAACCTTGTTAACACAAAAATTAATCCTTCTGCAGAAGTTGTCAGTTGCGTTTATCTAAGAAGTTTACCCCACACAGACTCTGCGGCTTCAGTGAGGCAGCCTCTGCCTAGCACTCCTGGCTGACAATTAGCAACCATCTCATTGTTACCACACTAGGGCTAAGTCCTTATTTCTCTAGATCTTTAACTATATTAACAATGGTTTCTATAACACAACCTTAGCACATTAAAAGCAAAAACACAGCAAGCAAAACACAGCAAGCAAATCTCAACCCAATAACCACCTATAGAATAATTTTTATGTTTTCTAATAGGACTCCTTTACCCCTTAAAAAGGCTCTATGTCTATTAGGGCTTTTATATAATTAGGTTCTTTATGTTATTTTATGATTAGGATATTATAACCAATCATGCATATTAGTACCAGGGGCATAAATGCATTTGGCTAACAAACTACCAGCAAAGGAGTTTGAATTAAAACACTCCTTTCACCCTAAATAATCTCATAAAATACCACCACCTGGGAAACTTATTGATTAAAGTTCTAAATTGATTCTTATTTGGGAAGAGATGGGGAAGGCCTTCCTGCCTGTGTCAGAGAAATTAGGGAGTAGTCCATTGAGGCAGGCATCAGAAAGACAGATATCATCTTTAAGGTGAGCGCCGGGGGCAGCTTTTCGAAATCCCTGAAAACCTGATCTGCCTTGCCTGTCAGGCTTTCTCCTCGTGACCTTGTCATGGGTGGGATCTCGTGAGCTGGCCTTTTCGAAACCCCTGAAAACCTGATCCGCCTTGCCCGTCAGGTTTTCTCCCTTATGGCCTTGTCATGGGTAGGGTCTCGTGTGTTGGCTCCCGGCAAAAAACCGTGGACTTCAGGTCAGTGGTTTTCAAACTTAAGCCTGCATCAGAAACAAACCCCTGAAGAGTTGTTAAAACACAGATTGCTGGCTCCACCCCCAGAGTTTCTGATCAGTGGTCTGCTGTAACACCTGAAAGTGTGATTTCTACCACCACATTCACAGTGACGCTGATGTTGCTGTTTCCAGAGACCTCCTTCGAGAGCCATGTAAGTAAATTTCTCACTTTTAGGAGCTGTAACCTGGAGAAGAGTGTTTTAACTCTGAAGTAGAATCAAATAGCAGAGGAATGAATGGGATATTTTTTCATGTTCTTTATAGTTGATTCCAAGATTGGTATTGGAAAGGATTGCCCCTGGGGACAGCGGCTGCTGTCACTTCTTATTACTTTTATGTATCAATACTGTGGGAAGATGTAGTTACTCATTTCCTCTCTGCTACCTTTCCAGAGGACAATGAAAAATAGTCATGCATTTATTTATTTTTCCATTCAACAAATATTTTATTTAGTTCTTAGTACATCCCATTCACTTTGCTAGAAGCTGGGGATCTAGTTATGAAAAAGAAAACAGACCAATATGTCTATTCATGGAGTTTGTATTCCAGAATGTAGTAGAGAGAAGTCAGTGCAAACAATTCCCATTGTCCAAGGATGAAAGTTTAGTAATCAGATATTTATAAGGTTCACCTGCTCTATACCTGAGGCTCAGTTCAGTTCAACTCAGTTCAGTCGCTCAGTTGTGTCCGACTCTTTACCACCCAATGGACTGTAGCATGCCAGGCTTCCCTGTCCATCACCATCTCCTGGAGCTTGCTCAAACTTGTGTCTGTTAAATCCATGATGCCATCCAACCATCTCATCCTCTGTCATCCCCTTCTCCTCCTGCCTTCAATCTTTCCCAGCATCAGGGTCTTTTCCAATGAGTCAGTTCTTTGCATTAGGTGGCCAAATTATTGGAGCTTCAGCTTCAGCATCAGTCCTTTCAATGAATATTCAGGACTGATTTCCTTTAGGATTGACTGGTTGGATCTCTTTGCTGTCCAAGGGACTCTCAAGAGTCTTCTCCAACATCACATTTCAAAAGCATCAATTCTTCAGCATTCAGCTTTCTTTATAGTCCAACTCTCACATCCATACATGACTACTGGAGAAACCATAGCTTTGACTAGATGAACCTTTGTTGGCAAAGTAGTCTCTGCTTTTTAAATGCTAGGTTTGTCATAGCTTTTCTTCCAAGGAGCAAGCGTGTTTTAATATCATGTCTGCAGTTACTATTTGCAGTGATTTTGGAGCCAAAAAAAAAAATAAAGTTTGTCACTATTTCCATTGTTTCCCCATTTATTTGCCATGGGTGATGGGACCGAACACCATGGTCTTAGTTTTTTGAATGTTAGGTTTTAAGACAGCTTTTTGATTCTCCTTTTTCACATTCATCAAGAGGTTCTTTAGTTCCTCTTCACTTTCTGCCACAAGGGTGGTGTCATCTGCATATCTGAGGTTATTGGTATTTCTCCCAACAATCTTGATCCCAGCTTGTGCTTCATCTAGCCTGACATTTCTCATGATGTACTGTGCATATGAGTTAAATAAGCAGGGTGACAATATACAGCCTTGACGTACTTTTCCCCCAGTTTGGAACCAGTCAGTTGTTTCATGTCCAGTTCAAACTGTTTCTTCTTGACCTGCATACAGATTTCTCAAGAGGCAGGTAAAGTGGTCCAGTATTCCCGTTTCTCTAAGAATTTTCCAGACTTTGTTGTCATCCACACAAAGGCTTTGGTGTAGTCAATAAAGCAGAAGTAGATGTTTTTCTGGAACTCTGTTACTTTTTCTATGATCCAACGGATATTGGCAATTTGATCTCTGGTTCTTCTACTTTTTCTAAGACCAGCTTGGACATCTGAAAGTTCATGGTTCATGTACTGTTGAAGCCTGGCTTGGAGAATTTGGGGCATTACTTTGCTAGCGTGTGAGATGAGTGCAGCTGCATGCTACTTTGAACATTCCTTTGCATTGCCTTTCTTTGGGATTGGGATGGAAACTGACATTTTGCAGTCCTTTGGCCACTGCTGAGTTTTCCAAATTTGCTGATATATTGAGTGCAGCACTTTTACAGCATCGTCTTTTAAGATTTGAATTAGCCCAACTGGATTCCATCACCTCCACTAGTTTTGTTTGTAGTGATGCGCCCTAAGGCCCACTTGACTTCACATTCCAGGATGTCTGGCTCTATGTGAATGATCACACCATCATGGTTATCTGGGTCATGAAGATATCTTTGTATAGTTTTTCTATGTATTCTTGCCACCCCTTCTTAATCTCTTCTGCTTCTGTTAGTTCCATACCATTTCTGTCCTTTATTGTGCCCATCTTTGCATGAAATGTTCCCTTGGTATCTCTAATTTTCTTGAAAAGATCTCTAGTCTTTCCCATTCTGTTGTTTTCTTCTGTTTCTTTGCATTTATCACTGAGGAAGGCTTTCTTATCTCTCCTTGCTATTCTTTGGAACTATGCATTCAGATGGGTATATCTTTCCTTTTCTCTTTTGCCTTTAGCTTCTCTTCTTTCCTCAGCTATTTGTAAGGCCTCTCAGAAAACCATTTTGCCTTTTTTGCATTTCTTTTTCTTGGGGATGGTCTTGATCACTGCCTCCTGTACAATGTCACAAACCTCCATCCATAGTTCTTCAGGCACTCTGTCTATTAGATCTAATCCCTTGAATCTATTTGTCACTTCCACTGTATAATCATAAGGGATTTGATTTAGGTTCATTACCTCCACCATAGTTTGGCCTCAGACCAAACAACAGGGAGGGAACACAGCCCTGCCCATCAACAGAAAATTGGATTAAAGATTTACTGAACATGGCCCTGCCCATCAGAATAAGACCCAGTTTCCCCCACAGTCAGTCTCTCCCATCAGGAAGCTTCCATAAGCCTCTTATCCTTATCCATCAGAGGGCAGACAGAATGAAAACCACAATCACAGAAAACTAACCAAACTGATCACATGGATCACAGCCTTGTCTAACTCAATGAAACTATGAGCCATGCTATGTAGGGCCACCCAAGATGGATGGGTCATGGTGGAGAGTTCTGACAAAACATGGTCCACTGGAGAAGGGAATGGCAAACCATGTCAGTATTCTTGCCGCAAGAACTCCATGAACACTGTGAAAAGGCCAAAATATAGTACACTGAAAGATGAACTCCCCAGGTCACTAGGGGCCTAATACACTGCTGGAGAAGAGTAGAGAAATAATTCCAGAAAGAATGAATAGATGGAGCCAAAGTGAAAACAACACCCAGTTGTGGATGTGACTGGTGATGGAAGTAAAGTCCGATGCTGTAAAGAGCAGTATTGCATAGGAACCTGGAATGTTAGGTCCATGAATCAAGGCAAATTGGAAGTGGTCAAACAGGAGATGGCAAGAGTGAACATAGACATTTTAGGAATCAGTGAACTAAAATGAACTGGAATGGGCAAATTTAATTCAGATGACCATTATATCTACTACTGTGGGCAAGAATCCCTTAGAAGAAATGGAGTAGCCCTCATAGTCAACAAAAGAGTCTGAAATATGGTACTTGGAAGCAATCTAAAAAAATGACAGAATGATCTCTGTTTGTTTCCAAGGCAAACCATTCAATGTCACAGTAATCCAAGTCTATGCCCAACCACTAATGCTGAAGAAGCTGAACAGTTCTATGATGACCTACAAGACCTTCTAGAACTAACACCAAAGAAAGATGTCCTTTTCATCATAGGGGACTGGAATGCAAAAGTAGGAAGTCAAGAGATACCTGGAGTAACAAGGCAAGTTTGGCCTTGGGGTACAGAATGAAGCAGGGCAAAGGCTAACAGAGCTTTGCCAAAAGAGTACACTGGTCATAGCAAACACCCTCTTACAACAACACAAGAGAAGACTCTACATGTGGACATCACCGGATAGTCAATACCAAAATCAGGTTGCAAAAAATCATATTCTTTGCAGCCAAAGATGTAGAAGTTCTTTAGTGTCAGCAAAAACAAGACTGTGAGCTGACTGTGGCTCAGATCATGAAGCCTCTATTGCAAAATTCAGACTTCAATTGAAGAAAGTAGGGAAAACCACTAGAACATTTAGGTATCACCTGTGGCTAGGTGAGAATAACAAACTCAAGATATGTGATAAACTAAATTTAAGATCAATAGGTTAGAGGGGAGAACCATCACATAGGCTGAAGAACCATCAATTTGGCTTTTAGGTTCTGCTCTCTGGTCTATAATGAGTACCATATGCTTAAGATGAAGCTAGTACCACAGAGCACCACACAGCTTTATGCCCCATGACCCTGCTTCTTTTACTTCAAGGCCAGACTTGCCTGTCTTTCCAGGTATCTATTGACTTCCTACTTTTGCATTCTATCCCCTATGATGAAAAGGACATCTTTTTTTTGGTGTTATTTCTAGAAGGTCTTGAAAGTCTTTATAGAACCATTCAACTTCAGCTTCTTTGACATTAGTGGTTAGGGCATAGACTTGGATTACTGTGATGTTGAGTAGTTTGCCTTGGAAATGAATAGAGATCATCCCATATATTCTGAAATTGCACCCAAATACTCTATTTCAGACTTTTTTATTGACTGTGAGGGCTACTCTATTTCTTCTAAAGGATTCTAGTCCACAGTAGTAGATATAATGATCATCTGAATTAAATTCACCCATTCCTGTCCATTTTAGTTCACTGATTCCTAAGATGTTGATGTTCACTCTTGCCATCTCCTGCTTGACCATGTCCAATTTACCTTGATTCATAGACCTAACATTCCAGGTTTCCTATGCAATATTGTTTTTTATAGCATTGGACGTTCACCATCAAACACATCCACAACTGGGTATCGTTTTTGCTTAGGCCTAGCCACTTCATTCTTTCTGGAATTATTTCTTTCCCTTAGTAATTGCCCTCCACTCTTCCCCAGTAGCATACTGGACACTTTCTGACCTGGGGTACTTATCTTATGGTGTTATATTTTTTTGCTTTTTCCTGCTGTTCATCGGGTTCTCGCAGCATAATACTAATACTGGAGTGGTTTGCCATTTCCTATAAGCTTTGACTCTGTGGATCACAATAAACTGTGGAAAATTCTTAAAGATATGGGAATACCAGACCACCTTGCCTGTCTCCTGAGAAACCTGTATGCAGGTCAAGAAGCAGTAGTTAGAACTGGACATGGAACAACTGACTGGTTCCAAGTTGGAAAAGGAGTACGTCAAGGCTGTATATTGTCACCCTGCTTATTTAACTCATATAGAGAGTATATCATGTGAAATCTAGGCTGGATAAATCACAACCTGGAATCAAGTTTGCTGGGAGAAATATCAACAGCCTCAGGTATGCAAATGATACCATGCTAATGGCAGAAAATGAAGAGGAACTAAAGAGCCTCTTGATGAGGGTGAAAAAGGAGAATGAAAAAGCTGGCTTGAAACTCAACATTGAAAAAAACTAAGATCATGGCATCTGGTCCCATCAGTTCATGGCAAATAGAAGGGAAAAAAGTGGAAGCAGTGACAAATTTTATTTATTGGACTCCAAAATCATTGTAGATGGTGACTGCAGCCATGAAGTTAAAAGACACTTGCTCCATGGAAGGAAAACTATGCTAACTTAGATAGCATATTAAAAAGCAGAGACATCACTTTGCAGGAAAAGGTCCATATAATAAAAGCTATGATTTTTCCCATAGTCATGTACAGATGTGAGAGTTGGGCTATAAAGAAGGCTGAGGGTGAAATAACAGATGCTTTCAAATTGTGGTACTGGAGAAGACTCTTGAGAGTCTCTTGGACAGCAAGAGATCAAACCAGTCAATTCTCAAGGAAATCAGCTCTGAATATTTCATTGGAAGGACTGATGCTGAAGCTGCAAGACTTTGGCCACCTGATGTGAAGAGCCGACTCATTGGAAAAGACCCTGAGGTTATGAAAGGTTGAAAGCAAGACGAGAAGCAGGGGGCAGAGGATGAGATGGTTGTAGGGCATCACCAACTCAATGGACATCAATATGAGCAAACTCCAGGAGATAGTGAAGAACAGGGTTGCCTGGCATGCTGCAGTTCATGGGGTCACAGAGTCAGGCACAACTTGCTGACTGAGCAACAACAACGAAAGTGACCTCTTGGTTTCACATTGTGTGGGTGACAAGCACTTATTTGTGTGTTCTAAAGATTCCTGTGATTATATTTGGTTCTCCCAACCTGCTTTCCAGGGAAATATGCAGGGTGATGCCCATTTGGAAATCTAGCACATGCGCTTTGAATTCAGCAGAAATATCCTACTACAGCTGTGTTTTGTCATCGGGCAGCAATATTTAGCTAGCATGTTTCTATAAACAGAAAAAAAATTTGAGGTAAAATTTACAAAGAGACTAAATTAAAACATACAGAAACAAAAGGAACTTAAAATTAAGGAATACCAAAGTTAGCGTCAAACTTAAAAACATCTAACACACATTAAGCCAAAACCATATGTTGAAAGTATGAATAATCAGTTGATCAACCTTTCACTACACCACAATATCTCTTTTTGACAGAGGGAAGCTGGAAAAAAAAAAAAAAAGACTTGAGTATAGATGTTCTTTCACTTCTGAAAAAAATCATTAAATATTTTGTATTTTGCTATCATAAATGGTTAAGTTTGAATGCCTTGACAATCTACATGGTGATTATTTGGTGTAAACACTGTCAGGTGGTCAGGTAGTTGATCTAAGAGTGGACTGTGTTCCTTCTGGTGTGGAGACCAGTTAAGTGCTTGGCTCTGGAATTCAGAGTGAGGTCAGCAAAAATCCCAGCTTTTGTTCTTAATCACCCACCATAAGGCAATTGTCAGAAAGAATTCATGCCTTTGGAGCCTCACTATAAGGATGTGAATTTGCTTGTTTAATTGGCTTATTACATATGGAAAGGGTATTGGGCTGCAAAACAGGATGGGGCTTACTGTCGCTCTGACAGTAAGTGTGAACTTAACTCTCTGGGTACCTACCCTTTTCTGTAAAGATCTGGATAAAAGAAGAAGCAACTATTTACATTTCCTTGAAAGTGGGGATGACACAGCTAGATTCAGTAGGTTGGCAGATGGCATTTTAAATGGAAACGTCCCAGACCCTCCATCTTTCCCCCTCCTTCCCTGGCAGGTAGACTAGCATACAAGCATCAAGAGAGGGAGGGACAGGACAGAGCGGCTCAGCAAGTTAACCAAGCCTCGCTCATCCATAGTCTTGTCTTGCTCAGGCCCTCACCAATAACACAGAGGAAGGAGAGCAGACAAAACAGAGTTTTTGTCCTTTCACAAACATTCTTACAGCTGCAGATCATTTTCTTTCACCTTTCTTTTCCACTCCAAGCTGTCTCTGGTGTTCATTTTAACCTGACTTTACCTGCCTGGATGAGGAGGAGAGACCCTGTGTGATTTGTCCTGTTCTGCAGTTCCTATGGATGGACTTGCATGTGAGGTCAGGGTGGCCTGTGTTTTGCTTCTTAAAGATTAATGCAATCAGCCTCTTCCAAGAATGTCCTCAAATCCCCTGAAGCTTCTTAGATGGTGCAGTGTGCATCTAGCTATTTACATTAGCAAAGACTGCTGTTCCAACAGGCGCTGCTGGCTTCCCTTCACAGAAGGACTCGGAAGTGTGAGTTAAGTGAGCCCAGCAGGCACTTAACCTCTGGGTCTGGAAAAATCCTGACTCACAGAGTGATTTGGGAGGTGGGATGGCAGACCCATTTGGTCAAGAAGCTTGAAGCTCCTCAAAACATAACTTAGTAAAAATAGTGATGATTAAAGATAAGATGGAGCTATTATTCTGTGCCAGCAACTGTCTAGTAATCCTCAGAGCAATTTGCCGTGCATTTTATTCCTGTTTTAACACGTGGAAACTGAGGCACAGAGAAAATATCTTGACTGATATTTCAGAGTCCCAGACTATGAGTGGTGGCGTGGAGGGAAATGCATGCACTGCCTCCAGATCCTGTGCTTTTAGCCATTATTTGATATGACTCAGAAAATGTACTAGCTACCAGTGTGTCCGTTGGTATGGACAGTTTCTGGAACAATTCAGTAATACCTATGAAAATAAACACTAATTAACTAATTCAGCAATTCCACTTACATCTACCTTAGGGAAATACACTCATTCATTCACCATGAGCCTTTGGTTATACCACTGTTTGTGTAAGCAGAGGTGCTAAATATGCACCAGTGAAGTATGGATGCATAAACTATAGTTCTTACACTGTGTAATGGCATATTGACATTATAGAATGAAGCACAGTATGGAGACATCTTTAAGACTTATTGTTGAATGATAAAACAAGTTGCAGAATGAAGCAAATGATATGATAGCACTTATGTTAAAAAACAAACACAATCTTGCCTATTTTCTCTGCATCTATATAGGTGTGAAAGTATCTGGAAAGATATCAGTTGAATAATAACTGGTTATTTCTGGGAAGGGGCAGAAGGGAAGGTAAAAGAGATTTTAATCAGAGGGGCCTGGCTTATGTGTAAAGTGTTCTCTTTTTTCATGTTTTCTTATTCATTTTCATTTTCACATCTTTATGTTTTACTTATGCAATTAAAAATAAATAGAAATTGACAGGTGGATAAACATGTAAATAAATAGATTAATTTTTTAATGTATGTATGGTTGTGAGAGTTGGGCTATAAAGAAAACTGAGCACCAAAGAACTGATGCTTTTGAATTGTGGTGTTGGAGAAGACTCTTGAGAGTCCCTTGGACAGTAAGGAGATCCAACCAGTCCATCCTAAAGAAAATCAGTCACTGAATATTCATTGGAAGGACTGATGCTGAAGCTAAAACTCCAATACTTTGGCCACCTGATTTGAAGAACTGACTCATTGGAAAAGTCCCTGATGCTAGGAAAGATTGAAGGTGGGAGAAGGGGACAACAGAGGATGAGATGGTTGGATGGCATCACCAACTCAATGGATGTGAGTTTGAGTAAACTCTGGGAGTTGGTGATGGACAGGGAGGCCTGGCATGCTGCAGTCCATGGAGTCACAAAGAGTCAGACACGACTGAGCAACTGAACTGAACTGAACTTCAGTTCTGGAAAAAACTCCAAGAGTCACAAAATGGTGGGACTGGAAGGGATCCTAGAGATTTTTCAGTCTCACCAATGAAGACAGTGGAGCTCTGGAAGATTATGTAGCTTGACTGTGGTCCCCCAGAGAGGCCTTATCATCATGAGCATCATATACATAGGGTGGGCTTACACCCCTCCCTCTGAGCCCAGCCACTATTGCTCCATGGGCACGTGACCCTCAGGGTCCTGCCCCACAGAGCCACCCAGAGGTGGGTCCCATGCTCAGTAGCCTGGTGTATGTACTCTACAAGTCCTGAGCATAAGCACTGTTGAGCTCCCAAATTAAGCAGCCTTTGGCCAGATTGTTCACAGACTTTGTGACAATTCTCCCACATGCATATTCAACATGAAGGAGAGTGTTTCTATATTTGAAACTACATTTTTTTTTGTTTGTTTTGGGTGATTGTGTGGCTTGGATTTTTGTTTTTAATTCTTCTCTCAGAATAAAGAGAAGGAAAAATCCTACATTGCTTTCAGCTTGTGCAGCCTCCCCAGAGGTGTGAGATATAAACAGTCTGTTTCCTGTGTGGCTTTCCCGAGGGCACTGAACATGTGATGATATTTAATTGGCTGTTCCATGTCTTCAGTGCCTTGGTACAACAGCAGATACGATCATGAAATAAGAAAGAGCATCTGTGGCTGAATCACAGAGAAGGGGAGCAGCTCGGGAGAAAAGAGCAGCTCAGGCCTCAGAAAGATGATCTGAGAGGAGACGTTTGTGAGATTATTTTCCCCCTTTAAACAAAGCAGCATTTAAGAAGTCTGAGTTGGGAGGGACCACACTTTGTTACTTGTTCATATATTCTTCTCCCACTACGATGCAACACAGGCATGGGTATGTTGGCCTGCTTTTAAGGAATAAACCTTGGTTGTTGTTTTCAAAGGAAGGGATAATAATAATAGTAACTATGGAGTATTTATTTCTAAGTGCTTGTTTCTTTGTTTTTTAATAAAGTTTATTTTTTAGGGCAGATTTAGATTTATGAAAGTTTCAGTGGAAAGTACAGAGATTTCCCACATTCCCCTATTATTAACATTTTTCATTCATGTGGTACATTTGTTACAGTTGATGAGTCAAATCGATATATTATTAACTGAAGTCCATAGTTTATATTAGGGCCCACTCTTTGTGTTGCATATTCTGTGGGTTTCAACAACTCTATAATGACGTGTAGTGACTGGTACAGATTCAGAAGAACAGTTTCACTGCTCTAAAAATCCCCTGTGCTCCACCGGCCTGCTCCCCACCACCAAACCCCTGCAGCCACTGACCTATTTACTGTGGCTCATAGCTTTACCTTTTCCAGAATATATCCTTAGAATCATACAGTAGACCTTTATTTTTAAGATTAGGGTTTTTTTAAGGTAAATTCACCCTTTTAGGCATGTAGTTCTATGAGTTTTAACAAATGTGTACAGGAGTATAAGCACCACCACATTCAAGATATAGACTGCTTCCATCAGCATGCAGCTCCTTCATGGCCTTTGCTGTTAATTTTCTGATGTGCACTCTCAGTCCTCTCTACAGACCTTTGTGGAAGGTGCTCTTGTCATGGCCATTTAATAATAAGGGATCTAGGCACAGAGAGGTTTCCTGATTTGCTCAGGGGCATACAGTTACTAAAGAGGTGGGGCTCGTATTTGACTCTTGGTGATCTGACTCCACAGTCCATTCAGTTCAGTTCAGTTCAGTTGCTCAGTCGTGTCCGACTCTTTGCGACCCCATGGACTGCAGCACGCCAGGCCTCCCTGTCTATCACCAACTCCCAGAGTTTACTCAAACTCATGTCCATTGAGTCAGTGATGCCATCCAACCATCTCATCCTCTGTTGTCCTCTTCTCCTCCTGCCTTCAATCTTTCCCAGCATCAGGGTCTTTTCTAATGAGTCAGTTCTTTGCATCAGGTGGCCAAAGTATTGGAGTTTCAGCTTCAGCATCAGTCCTTCCAATGAATCTCCTAATTTACTAATAAATGTCCACCTCCTCCCCCAAAACCAAAAACAGAAACAGCTTTCTCAAAGTCCCAAAGTGAGTGACCGGATGGAACCAGAACCCAGGACTCCTGACTTTAAATAAATCCTCAAGAGCGTGCTTGGCTCATAATAGGCACTTTATAAGTATCTCTTCATTGGAACTGAAATATAGTCACATTCTCAGGGAAAGTGAGGACAAGTCAGGATGACTGTAAGTCTGAGAAGCACTAAGGCGCTGCCCATCTCCAGGCTTTGAGGCCAAGTCAGTATTCTCATCCGCAGCCCGGTCAGGATGCTGTGAAAAAAGCCCTGACACAGAAGAATCTGCAGGGAAGGAGCACAACATTAGGATAAAGTGCCTTTGGGGCTTTGGGTTAGTGACGAGAGATACAGAAGAGTAGATTACAATAGGAAAGTAGAAAATTTACACTACACAGCCTCACTTTCCCCCTTCCCTCCCCTTCCACCACCTTTTGGAGAAAAGTTTGACTGTTGACAGCCCATCCCTGCCTGAAGGTGGTCTAAACTCCTATCTCCTGACTGAAGCTCATTAGCAGATTATTTGGCCTCTACATAGAAGGGATACTCAGAAAATGGTTCATGTTTTGCAGAATGTTAAGTCTTTATTATGAATATTCAGTGTGGGGAGGAAGGCTGATGGTTCTAGTCTCCAACAATATTTATGTAAGCAGTTAACAATGGCCTATTGTATACCTGTTAGTATGGCTATGATTTTTGTTTCCCTTGATTTAAACTTTTCCTAAGCCAGAGCTGAAGTAATCAAAGAAGTTTCCTTATTAAATGATAAATATTGGAGTTAAAATTATTTTTTTAAGCAACAGTATTTGTCAATTGGCTATTAAGGGAGGCTATACCAAGCTGGAAATGAGGAGGAGTGTAATTAACAAGTTTTCCTGCTCTCAACTAGCTCATGGACTATATGAGAAAATACCAACAAATAACTAGACAGCAACCAGGTTTTCGCATGTTAGGATAATAGCAGGTTTGGAGAAGAACATTCTGTTGACACTAGAGTGTGTACAAGGGCTCACGGATCTTGTTACATCATATGGGAAGAATAGGATTTAAGTAAGTGGCTGAGACAACACCTGGTACCTAGAATGCTCTCAATAATTATTTGTTGAATAAACAAAGAGGGAAAATATGTATCTTACAGATGGAACAGTATGGGCAGAGGTGCAGAGATAGAACTGATTGAGGCCAGCCTGACCTGACCAGGGCAGAAAAACGGAGAACTGAACTGGGCTGGGTAGAGTAACACCCAGCAGGCAGCTGACATTTTACTGACACCTTCCACAGGCTGCCAACTATAGTAAGGATGACTCATCTCACTGGGTCTCACAGCGGTCTCCAGAAATGAATTCTTACTATCTCTATTCATGCATGTGACTATTTCAGCTTTGAGCAGTAAAGGAAGCTTAAGATAACACACTCAATGATCAACAGGTTAGTGGTTCACACCCGTCCTGTCGGACTCTAAGGCCCGCTTCTCTCTACTGCATGACACTCTTTCTCAGGAGATGGGTTTGCAAAGCCTAATTACTTTTGTTCTTAAGGAGAAAAGGGATACAGGAAAGTGATTTAGGAAACTGTTCACTAGGCTACTTACTAAAAACAAGAATATTAAAGGATGAGAATGGATACTGAGGGGCCCAGACAAAACGGCTGAATGAATAGTGGCAGCAGTGATGGGAATGGCAACTATTAAAGCTATTTGAGATGAACCAAAGCAATGAAGCTTAGGAATAGATTAGACATGAGGGATGACGGATGAGGGGAGCAGTTCAAGTTAATCAAAAGATTTGAGGGCTGAAAGAGGAGAAGAAAATGATACTACCTTGGAATAAAAAGATGGTTCTGGGAAATAGAATCTTGTGGGTGAGGGGAAGAAGATGACAAGCTCAATTTGGGACATGTTGATTTGGAAGTGATAACCGGAGACATAAATGGAAATATGCTACAGGCATCTAAAAATATGAGTCTAGACAAAGATCAGGCTCAAATATAAAACGGGATACCTTCCGCATTGAATACAGACTGTCAACAGAGGAGTGCAGAACAGAGCTGACGTCACAGCCACGATGATGCAGAAAGACAGAGAGAACCCAGGAGATCCACCACACTGGGAGTAGTTGGAGAAGCAGAAGAACAGAGCCGATAGGTAGCCAGACAGATAAGTGGGCAGAGAACTTGTTATAAAGACGAGATGGTAGACAGGGTACGGGAAAAATGACTAGCTCCCAACACTGTCAAATGACTGAAAGACAGTGTATGAATTAGAATACTGGCTGAGATTCTATAACTGAAAAATCAAAATGGCTGCATTAAATGGTTCACGGTTGGCATGTTAATTCCACAATCATCAGAGGCCCAGGATTCTTCTACTTTATTGCTCTGCCTCCTTAATACTGGGTGCAGTGGATTGAACATGTGTATCCCTCAAAATTATATGTCAAAATCCCAACTGCCAATGTGAGGTTATTAGGAGGTGGGGACTTTGAGAGGTGGACTAGGAAATTATGGACTAATGCTCTTATAGGAGAACTCCAGAGAGCTCTCCTGTCCTACCATGTGAGGATACCACAAGAAGGTGGCAGTCTGCAACCTGGAAGAGGGCTCTTAACAGAATCTGGCCATGATGGCATCCTTATTTCAGATTCCAGCCTGCAGAACTGTGAGAAATAAATTTCTGTGGTTTATAAGCTTCCTAGTTGATGTTCCATTGTTGTAGCAGTCTAAACTGGGCTTTGTTCTCATGGTTTAAGTCAGTTCCTCCAGTTCTTGCCACCACATCCGTATTCAAGTCTGCAGGAGGAAGGCAAAGAGGAATGGGAAAGGCCAAGCTTGGGAACTGCATGTCTCAGCTCTCCACGACTGTTCTCGGTGCAGGGAATCTGGGATATGGAAATCTTTGTCTGGGCAGCCACGTGCTCACCTGAGCCTCAGCTTCATACTTTGTAAAGAGGGAAGCATGGATATTGGGGAACTGTTAGCCATCTCCATCTGGAATGGAAAGGATAATACTAATTCAGAAAAGAGCCTTGAATTTGACAAGTGGTTGGCTATTTAAAAGTCCTATTTAACTTTTCTTCCTGCCTCCAGTCTTACTGTCTTCCAAACCATTGTCCACGCAGCAATTAAAATTAGTTTCCCAAAGTGTCTCACTCCTCTGCTTAAACACCGTATTGACTCCTCAGCACTTTTAGGATAAAGCCTTAACCTCTAAGTGTAGCTCAGCGGTTGTGATTAGAATCCCACCCGCCTTTGAAGACTCACTCTCTTTGTTCTCCTCCCACATAGAGCCCATTACACCCTATGCTGTTCTCTCAGGGGCTTCCCTGGTGGCTGAGATGGTAGAGTTAGCCTTCAATTCAGGAGACCCAGGTTCGATCCCTGGGTTGGGAAGATCCGCTGGAGAAGGAAATGGCAGCCCACTCCAGGACTCTTGCCTGGAGACCCCATGGACAGAGGAGCCTGGTGGGCCGCAGTCCATGGGGTCCCAAAGGGCCAGACACGCCTGAGCGGCTGACTTCACCTGTTCCCTCACTCTGCATCTGACACCGACTGGCATCTCCTCTCCCTCCCTCTCCTGTTACTTCTTTGTATACCTTCCCCACTTTTGCTTGGGTTCTTCCGATCTTCTTTATAGCCTAGATAATGCCCCCACCAGGACACTTTCTTAGGTCTTCCAGGACAGAGTTCTGAGCCACATATTATAGCTGTTCTTCAGTCACTCAGTCGTGTCCAACTCTTTGTAACCCCATGGACTGCAGCACGCCAGGCTTCCCTGTCCTTCACCATCTCCCAGAGCTTGCTCAAACTCATGTCCATTGAGTCAGTGATACCATCCAACCATCTCATCCTCTGTCGTCCCCTCTCCTCCTGCCTTCAATTTTTCCAGCATCAGGGTCTTTTCCAGTGAGTCAGCTCTTTTCATCAGGTGGCCAAATTATTGGAGCTTCAGCTTCAGCATCAGTCCTTCTAATAAATATTCAGGACTGATTTCCTTTAGGATGACTGGTTGGATCTCCTTGCAGTCCAAGGGACTCTCAAGAGTCTTCTCCAACACCACAGTTCAAAAGCATCAATTCTTCAATGCTCAGCCTTCTTTATGGTCCAACTCTCACATCCATACATGACTACTGGAAAAACCATAGCTTTGACTAGATGGACCTTTGTTGGCAAAGTAATGTCTCTGCTTTTTAATAGCTATCTAGGTTTGTCATAGCTTTTCTTCCAAGGAGCAAGTGTCTTTTAATTTCATGGCTGCAGTCACCATCTGCAGTGATTTTTGGAGCCCCAAAAATAAAGTCTCTCACTGTTTCCATTGTTTCCCATCTATTTGCCATGAAGTGATGGGACTGGATGCCATGATCTTAGTTTCTTGAATGTTGAGTTTTAAGACAACTTTTTCACTCTCCTCTTTCATTTTCATCAAGAGGCTCTTTAGCTCTTCACTTTCTGCCATAAGGGTGGTGTCATCTGTATATCTGAGGTTATTGATATTTCTTCTGACAATCTTGATTCCAGCTTGTGCTTCATCCAGCCCAGCATTTTGCATGATGTACTCTGCATGTAAGTTAAATAAGCAGGGTGACAATATACAACCTTGACATACTCCTTTTCCTATTTGGAACCAGTCTATTGTTCCCTGTCCAGTTCTAACTGTTGCTTCCTGACCTGCATACAGGTTTCTCTGAAGTATAGATGTGCCATATATACTTGTCCTGAAAGTACCCAGAGTGTCATGTGTATCACTTATCCAAATCTGCCTTGTAATGCTTGACTTCTCTGTGTTACCCACTAAACTCAGCTCCTTGAAGAAAAAGTAACCCCTTATGCAAATCTGAGTGCCTGGAGGTTAGCACGGTGACTAGTACAGAGTAAGAGACTGAAAAGTATTGGTTCCATGAAAGGAAAGAATAATTCTAATGAGAGAAAAACTTAAAAGCTATTATTTATTAAAGCAGGTGAAAACACTTTAGATTTCCTGCCCATTTTCTGTTGTTTCTTCGGCTCAGGCTCTGCAACATAATGAGGAACTTATTAATATGCTGACAAATAGCAAAGAAAATGAGTTACTTTTACAAGAAACATTAGAATGTGGCATTTATCTTACAACCTGAAATACTGCTGAATGTCATGATTCCATGTCTTAGAGCTAGTCAGATTGTTTTTGGCAATGCCCCTTTCAAGGGAGGGAAAATTGCCTATTGTAAAGGAAACATCCACAACCCACTATTTAGCAGAGCTGTAAGAGCTTATTTGCTTATTACCATGACAACCACCAGCCCAACACTGCACATTAGTGTACTTGTCTAGACAGTACCAAATTCATCAGCACTTCCTCTGCTGTATGCCTGATTTTAAACAGGCAGGTGTGGCTCCAAGGTGCTGCAGGGAAAGAAAAAAATTGTCTTTCCATGTGGGCACATGAGAGTGTTGAAGGTATCCTATGAGTGTCTAAATGGCTAGCATTGAAGTATGCACTAATTTGAAAGCTCTAGTTGGTCTGTGTTTTTCCTTTTTAATAAAACCTTACTAGAAATAAAGAACTAGAAATACATCCATATGGTCTGCCAACTGTGTCTAAAAATTCTTTATATGAAAGAAGGAGCTTACTAACTTTCAAATTTATGACAAACTAAAAATCAAAAATGTCTTTTAATTACACTTTTCTTCTTGTCAACAGTATTTCTACTCAAAGACACCCAAAGCCATAAACCAGACCTCTATTGACTTAGAGTATTTGTAGTGCTCTTCAAGGGAGGAGTCTGAGCAAGACTCAGCCCTGTGGACCCAGTCTCTCGAGCCTTGCTAAACCTCTGGGCTGGGCCTTCCTTGGTCAGAGCCCTTCCCAAGACTTGGTCTTAAATCTCTGGCATGCCAGAAAATCAAATAGCAAGTGTCCTCTGGGAATATTTTGGAATGGAGGACCTAGAAAGAACACATGTATATTTACCCTGGAAATTGATGCAACCAGTAGTTTTAACTAAGTTCATGGGTATGAATAGAAACTTTGGATTCTATTTGTGTATAGTTAACTATGTGACTGGTAACTCTGTATGCAATTTATTCTAATTTGATAGTAAATAACTGATGTTAGGCAGGGACATTTGGCCCAGGCCTTATATTCACAAAGGGCAGCAAACTTAGAAATTTGACCTTGTCTCCAAACAAGCACATCCAAAGAGTCAGAGATGTGCTGACAAAATTGGAACCAAACTGCATGCATCATGTACCTAAACTTGGGTCCCCTGCTGGACCATACTGTTTTGCAGAGCACTGTGAGATTGTAGAGTTTATAAATTCCATCATTATTGCATAGTGAGCACAGTTATATCACATTAACTTGTGTGTGTAAAAAGCACTGGTTTTTTAAAAATAAGTAAACAACATGGAAAAGAAAACATGTTTCACATGTCTTCCTTTTTGAAATATATGCTGTTGTTGTTTGTTGTTCAGTTGCCCAGTCATGCCCAACTCTTTGTGACCCCATGGACTGCAGCATGCCAGGCTTCCCTGTCCTTCACTGTCTCCCAGAGTTTGCTCAAACTCATGTCCATTGAGTCAATGATGCCATCCAACCATCTCACCCTCTGTTGCCCCCTTCTCCTCATGCTTTCAATCTTCCCTAGTATCAGGGTCTTCTCCAATGAATCAGTTCTTTGCATCAGGTGGCAAAAGTATTGGAGCTTCAGCTTCAGCATCCATCCTTCCAATGAATGTTCAGAGTTGATTTTCTTTAGGATTGACTGGTTTGATCTCCTTGCTGTCCAAGGGACTCTCAAGAGTCTTCTCCAGCACCAATTTGAAAGCATCAGTTCTTTGGTGCTCAGCCTTCTTTATGGTCCAACTCTCACATCTGTACATGACTACTGGAAAAATCATAGCTTTGACTACACAGACTTTTGTCAGCAAAATCATGTCTCTGCTTTTTTTTTTTTTTGACATTTGATATGAGATTTATTCACACTTTAACATAAATTCTTTGATCTGGGGGTCAGACATAATTTTTCATTTCAACAGGACTTTCACATGATTACAGTCACAAAATTGGCACTATTAAAAAATGAAATCAGAGCTAGACAAAGTATGCAGTTTTATGTCAATTTAAATCTCAACATGCACACTCCCCTCCCCCCATTCATGATCTTGGAAGAATCTGCTGTGAGCTTACTAAAATGCAGGTCACAGATGACTGTTTACAAAATAAAACCTCTTTTCCTAGTGCTACTCGTTTTGTTGTAGAAAAATATTACAAATAAAAATTAGTGCTATTCAAGGTGTTCATTTCAAAGTCACATATGATACACAGGTTCAAGCCATCTTTTCCTCGTGTATAAAGACATCACAATATATAAAGTGGAGACTGAATTACTGATCAACCACTTCCCCCTCAGTAATGACACAGTTTACTATGCTGACATTAAAAATGAGAGTGAAGCAAAACATTTCCAGGTATTGAGTACACTTATAATTTGTTCCTAGTCTGAAACTCAGAAAAAAATGCTACAGAAACATGATGAAATTTATATTTCTTCCTGATACAAGAAATCTGTCTAAAAAATCTGTAATTATAAAACAGATTTGCTCTTTATAAAGAAATGGCTAACTTTTTTTCCCCCATGGTTAGATTCTTACTTGGAGATGACTCCAATTTTCAGTTGAGCTCTCTTTTCCTGGGGGGGTGAGAGGTGGGGAGAGGTGGATTGTTGTTAATATTATAAGGCACATTTGATAAACCTAGGGATGTTTCAGAGGACTACAGCACACTGTTACAATCAGCCAAACTGTAATAGTTTCCTGTCTTGTGATTATGTCAATTTTAAAGAAAAGAGGTCTCTTACAAGCTATTTACAACAGTTTACACTTCAGTGTTTCTCTCTCACACAGTTCAGATTGATTGATGACAAGCACTTGTCACATAAACTTCTGTAGGCACATCTCCATTCTGTTGCTTCCGTGGAGGAGCGAGGTCTTCTGTGGGATCATGATTCTGGATTCCGTTTCCTGCATAAGCGGGACTGCATAATATACTAGCTCTTCCCAGCCATGTTTATGCCATACTGCACTCCGTATATCTTCCCTGGTCTGAAGAGCCTTGTAAGCCCAAAGATGGTGCGCCATACAGAGCTGCCCAATGTGGGAGAAGAACCCTCCCCTCGTTACCGTCCTGTCTGAAGCAAATGGCACAAGCCCAGTAACTGCCCCATTGAAACAGGGTTCCTGGTTGGAGCTGGCAGGATCTGAGTTCATATATGTTCCATCCGGGCTGTGGGATGGGCTCATTCCAGAAACTGAACTCCACCAGCAGCTGATTCTTGAGAGAAGCCTGTTGCGTCTTGCCTTACGGAATTACAAAAATTCCTGATTTTCTTTGAGTTTATTCATCACCTCCATGAGGGCTGGATAGCCTCCTTCATAACCCTAACCCTAACCCTAACCTAACCCTAAGGTGAACAGCTTGATCCTGCTCGCCATACCACGTGTTCCAAGTCCCCACCAAAGTACAAGGGTAATGTTTATCTTCATGAATCTTTGGCAACACCTCTTGACAAATTTTGTTGTATGCTTCTAGGCGTTCCAGGAGTGTCACATTGTGAAACTGTAATTTGTACAGACTGCTGGTTTCCTTTTTGATTATGAGGTTAGAGTGAGCATCTTTTCTTGGGTCAACTTTCTGGACAAACAAGGATTTTAGCCAGCTGCCCTCTCGAGGTCTGTTGTTGGGAGATGTCAGTTTCCGGAGCTGGGGCAGGAGGCGGCAGGGGCTGGCCCGCCCAGGAAGCCGCAGCTGAGGCCGCTCCATGCGGCGCTCCAGCCGCCAACTTGCTCGGGTGCCTCGCTGCCATCGCCCGGGTGAGGTCTCTGCTCTTTAATATGCTGTCTAGGGTGGTCATAGCTTTGCTTCCAAGGAGCAAGTGTCTTTTAATTTCATGGCAGCAGTCATCATCTGCAGCAACTTTGGAGCCCAGGAAAATAAAGGTCTCTCGCTGTTGCCATTTTTTCCCTATCTAGTTGCATGAAGTGATGGGACCGGATGCCATGATCTTAGTTTTTTGAATGTTGAGTTCTTAAGTCAGCTTTTTCACTCTCCTCTTTCACCTTCATCAAGAGGCTTTAGTTCCTCTTTGCTTTCTGCCATTAGGGTGGTGTCATCTGCATATCTGAGGTTATTCATGTTACTCTCAGCAATCTTGAAAACATATAGTCTCATGAAAATGAAGAGGCCATGGTTCTCTTATGACAGAAGCCTCTGGGGTCAGGCATCACTTTTATTAGTGTTTGGTCCCCTAAGTCTTTTTGCTTGACTTTATGACTTTTGGTGGATGCTTAATAAAACATTGGTTTAATACATGTATGAATGACTGAACCATGAATGTGAATAAACATGTTTTGGTTTCTAAGCAAGGTCCCTTAAATTATATACAAATAACTATTAAATATGCCATGGTTAGCTAATAAAAGAAATGTCATATCCAGGGAGCAAACCCAAAAGAGTTTGATATCATCTCATTGAACTCTATAGCCAGAGAATCACCTAGAAGAACACTAAAATATCTCTGATTGAGAAAAAACAGTGGGAGAAGTAAACTTGAATTAAGGGAAAGTGAATTGCAAAATATTTTATTTAAAAAATCATGTCAATGTATGGCAAGAACCACTACAATATTGTAAAGTAATTAGCCTCCAACTAATAAAAATAAATGGAAAAAAAAATGAAGTTTTATTCTTCTCAAGTTAATGTAACTCAGAATAAACTGTGGTCTAATAGAGGTCAAGCTCTCTGTTTAATAATAACAGCAAGAAGCCCTTTGTGCTGTTTCCTCCAGCTGCTTTAACAAATTCCTGCAAATTTAGTGACTTAACACAAATTTGGAAAAGATCTTGATGCTGTGAAAGATTGAAGACAAAAGAAGAGGGAAGCAGAAAATGAGATGGTTAGATAGCATCACCAACTCAATGAACATGAGTTTGAGCAAACTCTGGGAGATAGTGAAGGACAGGGAAGCCTGGCGTGCTGCAGTCCATGGGGTCACAAAGAATCAGACAAGACTTAACGACGAACAGCAGCATGTTCCTAATAGTTTGTGTTATCTTGGGAATATCGTTTAAACCTTAGCTTCAGTTGGGAATGCATTTAGCTATAGGTAATAGAAAAGTTATTCTTCATTAGTCTCTTAAATAAGGGTTTATAGTCTCACATAATAAAATCCAAAAATAGGCTGTTGAACCAGTATTTTTTTTTTTTTCTTCTTTTTGTTACTGGTCACATAATGGCTGTGACAGTTCCAGTCCTCACAATCACATACAAAACAGGAAGGGAGCGTGGAGGAGAGATTCAGCTGTAGTTTAGCTCCTTTAAACAAAAACCAACACACATACAACCAAAACAGATGTCCCAGAAGCCCTAGCAGATTTCGACTTTATGAGACACGAGTCTGAACTGTAGCGCATACTCCTACAGCAGGACCAGGAAAAACAAGTACCTAGACTGAAGCAGGGCAAGTTTTCTCTTGAACACATTGAGGATTTTGTTAGCAATGAGGTTGGGATGCTGGAATGAATGGATGTCAGATAGGCACCCCGTTGTGTCTACCACGTTCCCATTTTGCAAAATGAAGTTAGTAACACCTAACCTACAAACCGTGTAGAGTCCTATGAGGTGTGTGTGTGTGTGTGTGTGTTAGTCACTCAGTCGTGTCTGACTCTTCACGACCCCATGGACTGTAGCCCACCAGGCTCCTCTGTCCATGGGATTCTCCAGGCAAGAATACTGGAATGAGTTGCCATTCCTTTCTCCAGGGGATCTTCCCAGCTCAGGGATCAAACTTGGGTCTCCATGAGGTTCTGATAGGCTCACATATGTGAAAGGGCCTTGCAGAATCCCTTGAAAACTATTGAGTAGTTTATTTTACGCACAAGTTAGAAAGTATTCTATCCTACACTCAACTACGTACATAGTAGGTACACAAGTATTTATTTAGATTTTATGTTGGAAAGTAAACTTACCTTCTACTTCTGACAGAGGACTGTTATAAAATAATGCTATACACTGGGCTGATATGGTTTTTTCTTCTTTTGGAATGTATAGATTATTACCACAGCAATAACAGTAACTATAACAGCAAAGACTATCAACACTGCATTACAGTTTAATGACAGAAAGGAAGGGAAAATATCTTGTCATTTTAGTTGTACGGGAGAGTTTTGGTAAGAACATACTGTTACTTGACCAGTAACATCTGTACTCTTAAGAAAACAACACGAAAAGCCAGAATATTGGTTTTATAGCTGATTGTAAAAAGTCATCATTCTGAGGCATAGCGTCCTGGGGTGTCACGTGGAGATAGGGGCCACGTGGGAAAAACTCACATTTTGAATCATCCACATCACTTCCTATGACTCTGGTCATTGCTCTTCATGCTCTAGAAGGAGAATGCTTTCTGGTCCCTCAGCTAGTAAAAGCAAACTTCAATGCACCCTTAGGTTCCCTCTCATTTAATTTTTAAAGACAAATTTATCATGCTGTGAAACTCTATTAAATACTAGGCTAAAACTTTATTAACTATTATTTGTTATGCTAAAGCTAATGAAGGGGACAACAGAGGATGAGATGGTTGGATGGCATCACCGACTTGATGGACATGAGTTTGAGCAAGCTCCAGGAGTTGGTGATGGACAGGGAAGCCTGGCGTGCTGCAGTCCATGGGGTCGCAAAGAGTTGGACACAACTGAGCAACTGAACTGAACTGACAAAGATAATGTAGTTTATGTCAATGGGGATAAAGGGTGGATTTATTTTCTTCATTTTACTAAGCGTTATGACTTCATGTAGATTTAGTCAATAGAGTGTAATCCATCATCATCATGACATCTAATCCTTTATTACTTCAAAAGGCATCTCTAGACAATATTGATGTTTTCCTCCATAGATGAATTTATATTATCTCGCCTGTAAAACTGACAATAGCTCTTTAATTATTCAAGAAGTCCATGTTCAAAAATATCCAGTTGTCTCCAATATACCTTTTAGATCTGGTTTATAATATATAGATATAAACTATATATAAAAATTAACTAGATATATATATATATATGTAAATATCATATGTGTGTGTGTGTGAAAACCATGTACCTATATATGAAACATATGAATTGAATGAAACAGGAATTGGTTTATGGGATTATGTAGGCTTGTGAGTCTGAAATCTGAAGGGCAAGCTGGCAGGTTAGACACCCTCAGGCAGGAGCTTCTCTCTCGAGGAAACCTCAATTTTGCTTTTAAGGCCTTTCAACTGATTAAATGAGGCCCATCCACATTATCCATGGATAATTTCTTTTCCTTAAAGTCAAATGATTGTAGACATTAACCACATCTATAAAATACATCCATAGTGATGCCTAGATCAGTGTTTAGTTGAAATCTGGCTACTATAGCCTAGCCAAGTTGACACATAGAACTAAATTTCACAGTGTTGTTTAGCTTTTTCTTCTAGTCCTCTGGTGTCCTATATGGTGACCACCAGCTCCTAATAAGCACTTGAAATGTAGTTAGTCTGAACTCTAGTGTGAAATCCATACCAAATTTAGAAGACATAGTACAAATAAAGAGTATAAATGATCTCACTAACAATTTTTTAATTATTGGTTATCATTGTTTTTATTATTACTTATATGAAATAATAGTATTTGAGGTATGCTGGATTAAAAATGTATTAACTACTACAATTAACCTTATTGGTTCATTTTACTTTTTAAAGTGGATGACTAGAAAATTTTAAATTATATGTGTGGCAACATGTATATGTGGGGAGGGCAGTGCTACTCTAGCCTCTTTATCTTCTGTAAACTAGAAGTTAGACTCTAAAGATTTGGTTAGATTAAGCCTAAACTATCCCAGTAAGATTGCATTGTCATGGTACTTCATATGGGAGTAGAAAGTATTGTCTTTGTATATACTATTAGTGATTTAGAGCTTGGTCACAGGATTAAGGTGATGAACACTGAAACTTCTGTGGTAAAATTAGGCTTTTCTCCTTGTGACCAGAAAATAATCCACATGGTGTTACTTTGCTGCCATAAGAACATTCTGTTTCTGATCACCAATTTATCTAGTGATTTCAATAGCCCTTGATAATTCTTGCTCAAATCAATAATTATATCAGAGATTTCAAAAATAGCTAATGTTCAATTTTGTCATTTCTTATACATAAGTAATTATCATTAGTCCATCAAGTAGAGGTTTCCTGTTTAACTCAGATCATTTGCTATAAATACTTATTGAAAAGATTCTTGTCTCTTTTCGTTCATTCTTACCTCTTTCCTTCAATTGCCAGTTTTCAATGTAAAGAATTGATTTAATGAATGCCATAAATGATGATATGTTCACCGGAGGGACTGATGTTGAAGCTGAAACTCCAAAACTTTGGCCACCTGATGCAGAGAGCTGATTCATTTGAAAAGACCCTGATGCTGGGAAAGATTGAGGGCAGAAAGAGAAGGGGATGACAGAGGATGAGATGGTTGGATGGCATCACCGACTCGATGGACATGGGTTTGGGTGGACTCCTGGGAGTTGGTGATGGACAGGGAGGCCTGGCATGCTGCGGTTCATGGAGTTGCAAAGAGTCAGACACGACTGAACAACTGAACTGAACTGAAATGATGATAAATTACTTTTTTCTTGGTTTCTCTTTTTTCAATATCATTATAAACTTGTGGATTTTCTTTACATACAGAATATCTTTCAGTCAACTTAAATCATTATTCTCTTTGATGCTTGAGTCTTTATATTTAAACTATGGGTGGCCCTTCAGTTTGGTTCCAGTATCCACTGACACAATCTTACTGATCCTGGAAAGCTTTCTTGCTTTCTGAGAAAGCAACATATCCCAGAGCAGACTCATCTTGTGCCTTCCTGCTCATATTTGAATCAATCATTTCTTTAAAAAAGCCTTGTATTAGGAAATGTGTTTTAGAAACTAAGATCTTATGCTTAGAGTCATAACTTTATTTACTTGTAATTATATCTGAATTTTATGGTCATAAACTTGGGGTAAAAAAATGGAATTTTATTTCCCTATAAGCAACCTGAATTTCCACTGATGTTAGGAAACTCTTTCCAATCCAATTAAATTCAGCCCCTTCTGGAATTTTCTTAGGCTTAGTCGGATGAAAATTCAATCAAATTTAGATCTCTTGTTTCTTGCAATCCTTACCTTTTCCCCAAAGATAGTATAGATGTCAGGGCTAGGAAACACGAGTGTTATGTGTTGTCCTAGAACCTAAAAGGAGATGTCATATTCATGCATAGGATGCCAGCCTTTGAAAATAATAACACAGGATCCCTTTTCAGCAGCATCCACACCTAAAATGTATGTGTTCTTTCTGCTCCTTGTTCCCCCGGTCTCTGCAGACCACTCTGTGCTCTCTGTCCAAGCTGCTAGGAATTTCTAGGCCTAATCATCCATTCACAACTGTTGCCACCTGCATCTGGATTGTAAGAAAATTTAGGATGCTCTTTCCCTCCCTCGGGGGCTCCCTCTGGGACTGTCTTTCTGTTCCTTACCATATATTTCTACTTTAATGCTGGCTTCTCTTGAAGTGTTTTGTCTCCTACCCAAAGACAATAAATACCACTAATTTTGGTGTAGGAAGCCAAAAGAAACACGAAGAAAGAAAGACTTGTGTTATTGTTTCCAAATATTACTTTGCTGCACATCACTTCGGAAAGATTTGCTATTCCCTGCCTTGGCGCCTACCCTTTCTCACCTCCAGAATTTTGCTCATGTGTTCTTTTTGCATAGATTGACCTTTCCCACTCCCTCTCAGGCTCTGTATATTCAGATCCACCCATTCTTCGGGCCCACACAAGCCTAGAAAATAGTCCTTTCTCCTTCTATTCTAATTATACTTCATTTCCACCTTTCTTGTTGAACTTATTATTTTATTCATTATTCATTCTATGAACATATACTAAGAATTTTCTTCCTACCAAGGTTTGTGCCTTTAAAATCTGAACTGGATTGTATATTCTTGGAAGGAGAGTCAGTGTCTAGTTCATTGTTGTATTTCTGTACTCATCAAATATTTCTGAAGGAAAGAATGGCTCAATGAATAAGCATGTGAATTGCTGACCACCCAGACTGCAGGAATCTTATATTTTCTCTAGCTCCTAGGGCTCAGATGCCTAAATTCTTGGCTTTCCATACTTCTCGTTCAAACCTACTTTCATGTGCACCTATTTTCTCTTTTTCCTTTCTAAGAGGAGAAAGAGATCCATTTTCAACCTCAGACAAGCCTTTCGACTCATCTTATGTCCAGAAAACATCTCCTAATTTCCCTAGAATCTTGATTCAGCAGCGGTCGCCCTTGCTCTATCTTTACGCTTTCTGTTAGCTCCTTCTACTCAGCATAGAAACAGGCTCTCAAATCTTTTAAAGCCCTCTCCCTCTCTTACCCTAAAATTCTCCTACCTGCCTCTCTATCTTCATCTCCTGTTATTGCAACCCTAAAGCTATGTTCCTGTCATACTGAAATATCTGACCCTCTATCTTTGTTCACTTGTCTTTTTTACTTTTCATGTGCTCTTCTGCTTGAATATCTTCTCATTCTTTGCCTCCAAGTCTCAGCTCAAACATTCTCTCCTCTGAGGAGTCCTCTACGGCTCCCACAGAATAGATGGTTCTAATTTCATCAGTTTCAACTCCCTTCTATAATTTCACCAGTTTCAGATGTGTTATAATCATCTGTTGATTTATCTGCCTCCTGCAAGTGATTGTGGGATCCTTGTGGGCAGTTCCATGGTCTTATTAATAACATGTATATTCCCAGTGGTTGGCTGTAGTAGGTCCTAAGGGCTATAATTGATATACTGATTAATGAATGAACCAATGCGACTGATCATCTCATTGTCTATAGCTGCTTCACTGTGCCCAGGAAAAATCCTATGATAGTTCAAGCCAATGTGTGTTCCTCCTGTAGCCAGCTCTGGCAAGGGCACCCTGACCTTGGCAAGGTTGTGTCATGTATTGAGTAGGAAATCAACTAACTTTCTTGTTTGTGTAATACGCTGGCCAAAGGAAAGATGTCTGTGTGTGGTGAGGACAGCAAATGAAAAGACCTTCTGTGCAAGGAATGTTCCTCTCTTTCATTTCACAGGAGTTACCTCCTTGGAATGTAAACCCTAATTCAAGGAGGGTTACAAAAAATCTTGCTCATAAGGACTAGGACAAGTAGACAGTTGTGGAAATCTTTATTCCAGTGTCTGAACTTTCTGCTAAAGCAAATAGGAAAAGAAAAAGAAAAAAAAACCCTCATAATTATCCATCTTGGCTATAAGTCCTTTCTACCATTCATTGAAAACAAGTACTAGGGAAAAAAACCTAAAAAATAGTCTAACAAAACCCATTAATGTACCCACCCTAATTCACATTTTAAAGTTGAAGACTCTAAGGTCCAGAGTAGTGGGAGCAAACCTGTCCAGGGTCTTGCAACCAGTAACTGACAAAACTGGTATTTGGTCTCAGGTTTCCTGATATCCCACCCAATACTGTTTCCACTTCATTATGCTAATTATATGCATAAATAGAAAAAATACATGAAGAGAAAAAGAGATGACCACAGCAGCTGGAATGTATTATGATACTGTAAGGTAATTTAACAGCATACATATGATTCCAAACATTACTGCATTTGTCATTTCCTTATATTGATCTATGACCTGGTGTTGATCTTTCTTCATACTAAAAATATTTTAGTTTGAAATGATTGTTTCACATTTTGGTTCTTCAACTACAAAATACATGGTTCTGCTTTGGAAAGATCATGAAATCAGTGACAGATTTAATATTTGATAATGAAGCACAGCATTTGATAATGAAATTGCCAGATTATCATTAGATAGCTGTTAAGAGCTGGGAAGGGTCTGAAGTTTCACCATACTTACAATCTTTCAAGTCAGCTTCATGGCTGCTGATGAAGACACAAAACCCCTGGGTTAGAATCATAAGACTATCAGTCCTGGCAAGAGCAATTGTCGGGGTGCATTTGCATTTGCACTGTTTTCCTAAACCCCAAGTCCTGCAGGACAACACAAAGAAGGCTGGCTGACAGTAGCATTCAGTGGGTTGGTGTGGCAGAAGAACCTGGAGGTTAGGGAATCTGAATCTTCCATAATATGTAGCAAGGCTGACTGCCTTTTGCTGTAAAAGGAGATACCATCTCTATCTCCAAAGGCTGCCTGCTGTACAAACAAAAAATATCCCTGGAAAACTCATCTGAAACAGAGATTGTCAGAACCTCTACTTACAAAACATGCAAAACCAATATGGACCCACAGAATAGCCCCTTGTACTAATACCTGCCTGCTCATTTCTTTACAGCCTTGGCTTCTGGTGAGTTTTTCCATGAGTATGCCAGTCTATCAGCCACTGTGCTTAATCTGGCTGAGAGAAGCTGGGACTGAATCTGTGAATTAGTCTTACACAGCATTTAATTAAGGATACTCTCACCAAAACTTCGACCAACAGGATGAGGCCATCTGCTGTGCTTGCTTTAATCATGCACCTAGGGCTCAGACCCACTTAGCTAAATAAATCCCATAAACCATCAGTGTCTACTGTAGAAAGTATCAAGTGGTTTCTCCTTGAATTGCTTGGCCTGAGGCATTAATCTGGTGCAGTAAGATGTGTTAGTGATTGGACAGTTTCCATCTTGGCCTGCAAGGAGGAAGGAAGTCTAGGAAGATTCTGTCCTCCAGACTAACTCTGGCCTGTGGATTGAGACTGACCTAAATGCCTTCCAGCACCAAAGGGAGTCATCAATCAGTTCAACTAAAGTCAGGGGGAAAATGTGTATTGTCTTTTTTAGTTGAAGGATTCCTTTTGTAGGGAAAACTGTCTTGAGGGTGCCCATGAAGAACAAGTCAGTTCTCCCTCTGAGAATTTTCCCTGAAGTAACCTTATTTTGGAGAGGTCATTGCAACTGTCTGAAGACTACATGATCTAGAAGTGCTATTTCTTTCAACACTTCCAGGCATCCTATGACCATCTCGAAGGTGCAAAGCACTGTGTTTTAAGGAAGGAGGCAAGTTAGTGCCTGGCTTTCACAAAGAAATACAGTCCTGAGCAAGCTGCTGTCGTTTACAATCCTTGGAGCCCCCCAGATGGGGCAGACTTCAGTCAGGGGCACAGGCTGTCAGTGCTTCAGAGCTTCAGTCCCCACGGCCAGCCCACAGTTCCAACTTGACTTAGAGTGATTGAGTCTAATCCTTGTGTTTGGAGAAAGTGCCCGAGTGTGTTCAACTTTACCTATTTGTCCACAATACCGTCTAGATGGCGTTCATCCAGTCTATGGAATGACTGAGTATCAACTATGGGGCTAGGAGTAAAGAGATCCAGAGAGGCTGGCAGATATTTTGCATGGCGAGTGCAGAAGCTGTGGCCTTTATAAGACTCACAGAGGTTGTTTATGTCTGCCACTGTGGCCTGTATGGGTCAGTTGGCAAGCAGTGTACCCAACCAAGTGACCATTACCCTTAGGCCATCACTGGACCACGTAAAACCCACAAGAGAACAAGATGGTAGCACCAGAATTAAGTTTGGATTCTCTGGGTTCCTATTAATCTGGCTGCACCAGTCAGGTTGGCCTAAGGTTGCCATTAGGGAAAAGAGAGAAGTATCAAGTCCAGAAATGGCAGGGTGGAACCTCCAGTTTTCAAAACAGATGTACATAATCACTGATTATTACCCAGAACATGTCTGAGAGAAGACGATTCCTTTCTGGGGGTAGCCACATTCAGTGAACAAACCTCCTTGTTAAAAATATTGTAGACCAGAAGTTGAGACAGGTAGAGTCAGAAATCTTTGGGCTTTGTCCTTTGAGAAGGTCAACACTCCACAGTGCAACAAGTCTATGGATGGTAGGGAGAGTGAAAAGTCCATTGAATACATCGACAACCAGCCCACTATAGGGTGGTTCTTGCAGTAAAACTCACGTATTTTCAAACTCTAAAAAGCAGAAAACATGACACAAGTTAGTTTTAAGTGCCAAAATGGTATGACCAAGATCAACTGGTGGGGCTAAAACAGTAACATGGGATTTTGTGAGCATTTCAGAGGGAGAGAGGAGCTACCAATAGCCCCAGGAGAGAATAAAAAATCCAACTTAGTCTTTCAGGAGCAGATGGAGACACATGCATACAGTGTGGTCTCCTTCACCTTGAGACAGACAGGTCAGCTTTTGCCAGGAATCACAAATCTGGCATGTAGCAGTAGCTTTGGAATTAGAAAAAGTGTTTTTGCTTTTCCCAATCTATGATGGTGGACATGTTTCCATATCTGGTAAGACATGGATCTAGATGGGAATACTGTCAAACGCGTGGTGCAGCTTGATTACAGTTGCCTCATTGAAGAACAAGCCGTTACTGTGGTGTCTACATGAGTGACCCAAATGGTTGACAGCAGCTGTAATTTATTTTTGCTATTCACAGCCCCAAAGAGGGGCTTTCCAAAATGCTAGGCTGTTAGTAACAACCCAAGAGTCAACAAAAATGGAGCAAGGTTCATCAAAGGGAGTATTGGACAAAGAACAGCCTTGAATCCTGACCGCTGAGGAGAGCAACCATGTCCACTTTTGATTCTGCCTTTGTGCCAAAGAGATTGAAGTACCACAGCAGCACTTGGACACATTTGGTTTTAACTGGACTGAGCCATGGGTGAGCCAGTCATTTAGGGAAACCTCTGTGCATTGTTGATCTCATTGAACTAGTGGCTTTGCCTTAAGCAGTGTCAGTTCAGTTCAGCTTCAACATCAGTCTTTCCAATGAATATTCAGTATTGACTTCCTTTAGGATGGATTGGTTAGATCTCCTTGCAGTCTAGGGGACTCTCGAGAGTCTTCTCCAACACCACAGTTCAAAAGCATCAATTCTTTGACTCTCTGCTTTCTTCACAGTCCAACTCTCACATCCATAGATGACCACTGGAAAAACCATAGCTTTGAATAGATGGACCTTTGTTGGAAAAGTAATGTCTCTGCTTTTTAATATGCTGTCTAGGTTGGTCATAACTTTTCTTCCAAGAGCAAGTGTCTTTTAATTTCATGGCTGCAGTCACCATCTGCAGTGATTTTGGAGCCCAAGAAAATAAAGTCTGTCACTGTTTCCACATCTATTTGCCATGAAGTGATGGGACCAGATGCCATGATCTTAGTTTTCTGAATGTTGAGCTTTAAGCCAACTTTTTCACTCTCCTCTTTCACTTTCATCAAGAGGCTCTTTAGTTCTTCTTTGCTTTCTGCCATAAGGATGGTGTCATCTGTGTATCTGAGGTTATTGATATTTCTCCCGGCAATCTTGATTCCAGCTTGTGCTTCATCCAGCCCAGCATTCTCATGATGTACTCTGCATGTAAGTTAAATAAGCAGGATGACAATATACAGCCTTGACATACTCCTTTCTGTATTTGGAACCAGTCTGTTGTTTCATGTCCAGTTCTGACTGTTGCTTCCTGACCTGCACACAGATTTCTCAAGAGGCAGGTCAGGTGGTCTGGTACTCCCAATTCTTTGAAAATTTCCCAGAGTTTGTTGTGGTCCACACAGTCAAAGGCTTTGGCATCGTCAATAAAGCAGAGGTAGATATTTTTTCTGGAACTCTCTTTCTTTCTCGATGATCCAACAGATTTTGGCAATTTGATTTCTGGTTCCTCTGCCTTTTCTAAATCCAGCTTGAACATCTGGAAGTTCACGGTTCACGTACTGTTGAAGCCTGGCTTGGAGAATTTTGAACATTACTTTGCTAGTGTGTAAGATGAGTGCAATTGTGTGGCAGCTTGAGCATTCTTTGGCACTGCCTTTCTTTGGGATTGGAATGAAAACTAACCTTTTCCAGTCTGTGGCCATGGCTGAGTTTTCCAAATTCGCTGGCATATTGAGGGCAGCACTTTCACAGTACCATCTTTTAGGATTTGAAATAGCTCAACAGGAATTCCATCACCTCTCTTATTTTTGTTCATAGTGATGCTTCCTAAGGCCCACTGACTTCACATTCCAGGGTGTCTGGCTCTAGGTGAGTAATCACACCATCATGATTATCTGGTTCATGATCTTTTTTGTATAGTTCTGTGTATTCTGACCACCTCTTCTTAACATCTTCTGCTTCTGTTAGGTCCGGACCATTTCTGTCCTTTATTGTGTGCATCTTTGCATGAAATGTTCCCTTGTTATCTCTAATTTTCTTGAAGAGATATCAAGACTTTCCCATTCTATTGTTCTCAGTTATTTCTTTGTATTGATCACTGAGGAAGGCTTTCTTATCTCTCCTTGCTATTCTCTGGAACTCTGCATTCAAATGGGTATATCTTTCCTTTTCTCCTTTGCCTTTCACTTCTCTTCTTTTCACAGCTATTTGTAAGCCTCCTCAGACAGCCATTTTGCCTTTTTGCATTTCTTTTCCTTGGGGATGGTCTTGATCCCTGCCTCCTGTACAATGTCACGAACCTCCATCCATAGTTCTTCAGGCACTCTGTCTATCAGATCTAATCCCTTGAATCTATTTGTCACTTCCACTGTGTATAATCATAAGAGATTTGATTTAGGTCATACCTGAATGGTCTAGTGGTTTTCCCTACTTTCTTCAATTTAAGTCTGAATTTGGCAATAAGGAGTTCATGATCTGAGCCACAATCAGCTCCTGTTCTTGTTTTTGCTGACTGTATAGAGCTTCTCCACCTTTGGCTGCAAAGAATATAATCAATCTGGTTTCAGTGTTGACCATCTGGTGATGTCCATGTGTAGAAACTTTTCTTGTGTTGTTGGAAGAGGGGGTTTGCTATGACCAGTGCATTCTCTTGGCAAAGTTCTATTAGCCTTTGCCCTGCTTCATTCTGTACTCCAAGGTCAAAATTGCCTGTTACTCCAGGTATTTCTTTTGCACTTCCTACTTCTGTATTCCAGTCTCCTGTAATTGAAAGAACATCTTTTTTTGGGTGTTAGTTCTAGAAGGTCTTGTAGGTCTTCATATAACCATTCAACTTCAGCATTACTGGTCGGGGCATAGACTTGGATTACTGTGATATTGAATGGTAATGTAATGGGGAATAAAGTTTCCCCTAGGAGGATGGCTGTCATTTCTTCATGTCAAGCCAAGATGTTCTTTGGGCTAGCTTAACTGTATCTTGCGCATTTCATTTTCATTTGATGAGTGAGGCCTGCTGTGACGTGCCATTCACATCCTATTAATTGTTGTGTCTGAGTTGATGCAGTACATAATGGAATTATCAGCCTAAAGAGTTACAAGGACTCCATGGGTGAGGTGTTCAGTGTCAACAGGAGCCCAGTAGCAAACTAAGAGCTGCTTTTCAAAAGGGATGTGCCCAGTAACTTTCTCAGAGAAGTGATAGGTCCAGAACCATAAGAATGCCCCGGTGGAAGATTCTAGATGGAGGTATCTTCTGCCAGAGGCTTCAGCGGATGAAATAATTGGCCAGAAACGTATAGCTCCAAGAGGCTATTAAGGTTGCAAAACCCTATTTGGGATGGGCTAGAGAGATGATTAGAAAGCAAATTACAGTTTGTTTGTTTTTTTAAAACACTTCTCTACATGCAGGTTTTACCAATCAGAATTCCTTCTGAAACTTATGGAACAAAATGTATAAGCATATAAAGTATTATTTCTCTTAATAGTGTCAGTTGGAGAACCAGCAACAACAGTACATTGAATTGGCCCAAATGCCCCACCCATAAAGTCACGTTAGCTCCCTGTCCCACTGTGGGCCCTGCCAGTTCTTAGTAGTAGAACTCGGATGTCCCTAACCCTCATGGAACTGGTAGAATGGTGAGTTGGGCATCCGTATCCAACAAAGTCATAAAAGTTTGAGTCTCTCTCCCCCCTGAAATTTCTCTGCATACTCAAATGGGTCTATCTAGCCACTGGAGACAAAAAGACCTTGTCTCACCTCTAATCATACTTTGTTTTAAAGTCCTTTAGCCTGGAGAGAAGGGAGGGATCAAGGGGCAGGGAGGAGAAGATGGCTCTGTTCCAGGAAACACATCTTTGCAGTCACTTTCTGGTTAGAGTGCCTTGGCAGTGAATCACGGTTTCATCAAATGAACTTCCAATGTTTTGGGCTCACTTAATTCTCTGGGTTGAAAGATGAGATCATCATGGCAGATACCACCATCAGGTCAGTTTGGGGTGCCTTCTGACTTAGCTGTGGCTAAGCTCAGACATATTTGCTCCCGTTGCCTGATTGGGCTTGATTCTTTGAGTGATGCTTTTTTATTTTAAAGGATTCCTCCTTAATTTGGGGTATTTCCTGATCCTTCATTGTAATAAAATCTCTTAAGTTTTCACCTGCTTTTAATGTATGATCTAGGAGAATTTTCCAGGGAGGTAGGGCCAATCGTAAGAGTGGATCTAGATTGCTTTGGGTAACTTCCTCATCCTCTAGTGAGTTACCTTCGTCAGCACTGTAAACCCAATATAGTGCAGTAAGCACTCATATACACATCTATAATTTCTTACAGGAGTTTGTCTATGGCAGAATATGTGGGTGAGGTAGCCGAGTTTAAAGGACCAGGAATGGGTTGGACAAATTCGGTAGCTATTCTATGTCTAGGTCCTCTGTCCTCTAACACAGAGGAATAGCAGGATGAATGGGATGCTAGCCCTCAGCCTAGGAGCTGAGTTCAGGTAAGGTCTGGATTGTCATAACGTCAGACACGAACAGGTATTAATATTTACTTTTTGAGCTCATCTGTTGTTGGGTAAGAAATTTAATGAGGGAACTGAGCTTAGAAGAGAAAGAGTGTATATAAAGGGACAGAATCGGGACTCAAAGATTGAAATCACCGTGGGAATGTGATATATTTGGGTGCAGATTGGGAAGAAGTCTCAGGAACATTGCCTTTATGGGCCAGTGGGTGTCAGGCTCTCTTGGAGGGACAGGTTCAAGATAATCATCTCTTGCTGGTCTTCTGGAAAAAAACGTGAGCTGGTTTCCCTGAGTTCAGACTCTCCCCCTGCCAATACCGCTTCCTTGAGGCTGCCAGAGTTGCATTTGTGAAACCCAAACCTTATTGTGTCGGTGCACTGCTTGAAAACCCTTCTTTGGGCTTCCACTGCAAAATAATAAGTCTGAACTCTTTTGTAGGGCATGTAACGTACTTCACAAGTTGGACTGTCTGCTCTGAAACCTCATCTCTTACGTCTCCCTAACATGTACCCAGTGTTCTAGCCACATGGAATTATATGTTTTCCCCTGAATACACTGGGCTCTTTTATGCCAGTTTGCCTTTACTGTCTTGCCTGGAATGACCTTGCCTTTCTCTGCTTGGAAAACTACTAGGTTCAACTAGTCTCCCCTCTAAATGGTTCTCTGGCCGGCAGGCTGCGCTGCTGTGGTATCACATGCACATGGATTATGATGCCGTGGTAGCGCAGAGCCTCTGTCTGTGTTTCCACCAGACTGTGACCTTTTTGAAGGAACTTGTCTTATTGATTTTTGTTGCCCTGCTACCTACTGTAGTCTTTGGCATATAGTGGGCACTTATTCAATATTTGTTGAATCCATTTATATCTTTATGATGCACATGATTATTTCCTTGAAGCAATTTCATTTTATCATGTTAAAAAAAACTGGATAAGGACCCAAGATTTTAGATTATAATAAATAATAACACCAATCCATCAGATGCAATATTAATGACTTTATACTAGATATCCATTTTTCATTTCCAAAGCAATCAACAGTAACTGCTGTAATTAAGCACTCCAATCTTTAAGGTTATTAAGTGTGAAATTAAGCTGAAGTCATCCAAGGGACAGTAGGTGAACATTGTTTTAGAGAATGAATGTTTATGGGTTTTTTTTTTTAAAGAGATACATGTCACACATATACAACAGAGATTCTTTTCTCTATACTCTTTACTTGTTCCCCAAAGCAGCACCTCCAACATTCCACACAACCTTTCTCTTCATTCCTTGCCTAAAAAACAAATATCCAAAAGGAACAGTGATATTGTGTTGATGTATCCATCAATACAAAAGATATTTATGGAAGCACTATTTGAAATGTTGTCTGAAGGAACATTTGGAAAACATTCTTCTTGTGCGCTTGGTAAGGTATTGAATCTCCAGAGGACGCACAACATTTATTCTTCCTGAAGAACAATTTGACTTGACCATTTTCTGGAAAAGCACAGAAAATGGAAGATCTTGTTACCTTGGAGGAATAGCCTGGTTTCTCAGTATCTCAATCACTGGGTGACTAGTTTGTGAAAAACATTCTTTGATTTTGCTGGAGACCCTTCATGCTAAATATTATCAAAGTGTAATTAAGAAAAAAATGGTATCCCTTAACAATCCTTCAGATGGCTTCGCTAGTTTGACTCAGCAGTAAAGAGAATCAGCTGCCAGTGCAGGAGACGCAGGTGGGGTCACTAGATTGGGAAGATGCCCTGGAGGAGGAAATGGCAAACCACTCCAGTATCCTTGCCTGGAAAATCCCAGGGACAGGAGCCTGGTGGGCTACAGTACATAGGGTTGCAAAAGAGTCATATGCAACAGCAACTAAACAACAACAATCCTTCTGCTGTGACACGCCGATCTTCAGACTCCCTGACACTAAACTGAAACCATATGTAGGATGCAGACCAAAAGTGCACATCCCCTGCACTGATAAATATTGTACAACAGTGTCCATTTTTCCACAAGGAAAAACTCACACATTTAGAGCAATAATAGTCCTTCAGTCTATAAGAAAGTCAACACCAATCAACCACATTTTCCCAGTGAGGATGTGGAAGTCTGCTACTAACAAGCAGTTAGAATTGGTTTCCAAGAAAACATTTGTTTTCTACTTAAAAGTAAATTTTTAAGAGTAAACAAGAGTAAACTCTTGTCCACAGAATTCATCTTCAAATAAGAAAATAAATCCTGGTTATGAAGAAGGAAATCTAACAAGTACTCATTGAGTGTTGTAACATATTTTGTACACGAAGTCATTCAGTACCAATTTTAACCTTCTTCCAACTTGTCTTCTTCCACTAAGGAGGCTTGAAAGATAAAAATTATAGTTGCATCAATTCAGTTCAGTTCAGTCGCTCAGTCGTGTCTGACTCTTTGCGACCCCATGAATCACAGCACACCAGGCCTCCCTGTCCATCACAAACTCCTGGAGTTTACTCAAACTCATGTCCATCGAGTCGGTGATGCCATCCAGCCATCTCATCCTCTGTCATCCCCTTCTCCTCCTGCCCCCAATCCCTCCCAGCATCAGGGTCTTTTCCAATGAGTCAGTTCTTCACATCAGGTGGCCAAAGTATTGGAGTTTCAGCTTCAACATCAGTCCTTCCAATGAACACCCAGGACTGATCTCCTTTAGGATGGACTGGTTGGATCTCCTTGCAGTCCAAGGGACTCTCAAGAGTCTTCTCCAACACCACAGTTCAAAAGCATCAATTCTTTGGCACTCAGCTTTCTTCACAGTCCAACTCTCACATCCATACATGACTACTGGAAAAACCATAGCCTTGACCAGATGGACCTTTGTTGGCAAAGTAATTATTCCTGCTTTTTAATATGCTATCTAGGTTGGTCATAACTTTCCTTCCAAGGAGTAAGTGTCTTTTAATTTCATGGCTGCAATCACCATCTGCAGTGATTTTGGAGCACCAAAAAATAAAGTCTGACACTGTTTCCACTGTTTCCCCATCTATTTTCCATGAAGTGATGGGACCAGATGCCATGATCTTAGTTTTCTGAATGTTGAGCTTTAAGCCAACTTTTTCACTCTCCTCTTTCACTTTCATCAAGAGGCTTTTTAGTTCCTCTTCATTTTCTGCCATAAGGGTGGTGTCATCTGCATATCTGAGGTTATTGGTATTTCTCCTGGCAATCTTGATTCCAGCTTGTGCTTCATCCAGCCCAGCGTTTCTTATGATGTGCTCTGCATATAAGTTAAATAAGCAGGGTGACAATATACAGCCATGATGTACTCCTTTTCCTATTTGGAACCAGTCTGTTGTTCCATGTCCAGTTCTAACTGTTGCTTCCTGACCTTGCATACTCCCTTGCAATTAGACTACAGACATGTGACCTAGGTGCTACCAATCAGATGGCCCTGAATAACATTTGAATACTAAAATGAGAAACCTGAGGTTTTAGTCTTAGAGAGAGAGTAGATCTTCTGACATGCACAGTGGAGTTGGAAGCTGATTCTTTTGAAATAGCTGTGGTAGGAGTTGTGGTGTTCATGTCTTAACATGCTCAGTACTAAATTTGGGGTGGTAGCTCAACTGGTAAAGAATCTGCCTGCAATGCAGGAGACTCCGGTTTGATTCCTGGGTCGGGAAGATCCGCTGGAGAAGGGACAGGCTACACACTCCTGTATTCTTGGGCTTCCCTAATAACTCATCTGGTAAAGAATCCACCTGCAATGTGGGAGACCTGGGTTCAATCCCTGGGTTGGGAAGATCCCCTGGAGAAGGGAACGGAGACCTACTCCAGTATTCTGGCTTAGAAAATTCCATGGACTGAATAGTCTGTGGGGTCTCAGAGTCAGACACAACTGAGCGACTTTCACTTTCACTTTTCTTTCATGGTATGAATTGGAAGTTTTTCCTGCCTTCATTGTACCTGGCTTGGTAGTATCCAAGTCTGGTTCTCTAGACCACATGGAGATTTGAAAGCTACCAAAAATCCCCTTCTGTTTCGACAAATTAATGTCTTGTATTGTTTGTGACCAAGAATTCTGCTTGTCTTCGGTGTACTAAACACATACTCCCTGCTCTTTGGTATATTCTAGAAAGGGAGATACATATTAAACACAGATGGAATGAGAAACATACAGTTGCAACTGTGGGGTTAAAATGGAAGAAAGTATAGGGAGATATGGGCCTTCCCAGGTGGTACCAGTGGTAAAGAAGTCGTCTGCCGTTGCAGGAGATGTAAGAGGCGTGGGTTCGATCCCTGGGTCAGAAAGATCCCCTGGGGGAGGGCATGGCAACCCATTCCAGTATTCTTGCCGGGAGAATTCCCGTGGACAGAGGGACCTGGGGGGCTATAGGCCATAGGGTCGCACAGAATCGGACGCGACTAAAGTGACTTAGCATGCACGCATGGGGAGATGTGGAAAATGATGGGATTGAAGCTTGAAGCTGTGGCCTTGCTTTAATCTCCCAATCCAACTACCCACCAACCCGCTTGCAACTAAGGACCAGTGAGAAACAAACGAGCACCTTGCTTCAGTATGAGCATTCCTGGATGGGTCTCTTCTGAAAATATAGAGGAATTTGGGCCTTGTTTTTATTAAATGTCAAATGATCTGATGTTGCTATTCATAACTATGTATCATAGCAGAGTACTGAAACAGTTTAAAGCAAAGGAAATTAGAGTCTGCATGGTAACTATATAATATACATATCCCTTAGCTCTAATACAGCACCATTATTCTCAAGTCTGACCAGATAGGAAACAGTTAATGAAGAATCTTATGTTTCTTCTTTGGTTATTAATTAACTTAAGTACAACATAGATGTAAAAAATTATAATGCATTTATTGAACTATTCATAGTTCTTTATATAGTGCTCTATATCTTAACCTTTTTCTACTTTGTGGAATTAATTTATTTTAACTAATCTATACCCTATGCACCTACCCACTCAAGGCTACATAACTGAACATTGTGTGCTAAAATTTACCTGGAGAAGAATATAAATAGTAGATGCAAAATTTATACATGGAATTCTATACACTTTTGAAATATGAGATCCAAATTTGATGAACTTCCTTGGTCACATTCAAATCTGAAATATAATAAATTTCACATAAAAATCCTATTAAATTCCTAACAGGATTATATCCTCACCAATTTTAACATAAATCTACCCACCCATCTATTTCTAAAGATAGAAAGCATAATGTACTTGAAAGAATATAGGCTTTGAAATCAAATAGAACTGTGTTTGCATTCCATTGTTGCCATTTACTAGGTCTGTGGCCATGATCATATTACTTAATTTCTCTGAATATCACTGTATAATGGGAAGAGTAATACCTACTTTACAAGACTTAGATATTAATAAATATTAATATTTCCTTTCCCTTTTCCCCTATTTACCACTCCCTCGTCTGGCTTCTCAGAATTTCTGGAAAATAAGTGTTCATTTCATTAATCTGTTAACTAATTTTAAAAGCAATTGTTTATCTATATGCATGTGTTTATTTATGTGTACAGTTACATGCCATCCTAAAAATAAACTCATAAAATACTTAAAAATGCACTTGTAACTAAGAAATATCTGTTAGGAAACTAATTGATTAGGCTCTTATTTGTCATGTGACTTCATAAAATAATGATTTTATTAGATTAAGTAAGAACTTGAGAGTTTTTACTCAGAGAATATATTGAGTTACTCCAGACTCCTCCTAGGAAATGTAAAACAGTAAGAATTAAGTAATTTTTTGAAACCCCAAAACTATCTGTGACAGGTTATACTATACTCTTACAAAGAAAGATCAGTTCAAATAAATATATATTTTTCATTAATAATGGAATTATAAATAATAATTAATGAATAACTTTACATCTGATTATGAATCAAAGAAAGTAACACATTTGGAACTATATAGTATATGCAATACTTTTCTTGAACTACTTGTAGCATTCAGATATGTAACAATTAGATAGTATTCTTTCTTAGGGAATAAGTCTATTAGAGAAAAATAAAAGATAAATATACATAAGAGTTTTAATTGAGTCAGAATTTGTTGTTGTTGTTCAGTCACTAAGTCGTGTCCAACTCTTTGCAACCCCATGGACTGCAGCATGCCAGGCTCCTCTGTCCTCCACTATCTCCCAGAGTTTGCTCAAATTCATGTCCATTGAGTTGGTGATGCCATCCAACCATCTCATCCTCTGTCACCCCCTTCTCCTCCTGCCTTCAATCTTTCCCAGCATCAAGGTCTTTTCCAATGAGTCAGCTCTTCGCTTCAGGTGGCCAAAGTATTGGAGCTTCAGCTTCAGCATCAATCCTGACAATGAATATTCAGGGTCGATTTCCTTTAGGATGGACTGGTTGGATCTCCTTGCAGTCCAAGGGACTCTCAAGAGTCTTCTCCCATACCATAATTTGAAAGCATCAATTCTTCTGCGCTCAGCCTTCTTTATGGTCCAAATCTCACATCTGTGCATGACTACTGGAAAAACCACAGCTTTGACTATATGGGCCTTAGTTGGCAATGCAGAAGGAAATGGCAACCCACTCCAGTATTCTTGCCTGGAAAACCCCATGGATGGAGGAGCCTGGTAGGCTACAGTCCATGGGGTCACAGAGAGTCGGACACGACTGAGCAACTTCACTTTCCTAGTTGGCAAAGTAATGTCTCTGCTATTTAATACACTCTTTAGGTTTGTCACAGCTTTCCTTCCAAGGGGCAACCATCTTAATTTCATGGCTGCAGTCACCATTTGCAGTGATTTTGGAGTCAACAAAATAAAATCTGTCACTACTTGCAATTTTCCCCCATCTATTTTTCATGGAATGATGGCACTGGTTGCCATGATCATAGGTTTTGAGTGTTTAGTTTCAAGCCTGTTTCTTCACTCTCCTCTTTCACCCTCCTCAAAAGGCTCTTTAGTTCCTCTTCACTCTCTACCATTAGTGTGAATTTAGTTAATTATAATTGTCAAGGAGCTTCATCAGCTACTGGATTGGGCAGTAGATAGAAAGATGTATATATATGAACATGCATGGTTTTCAGTTTTATAATTTTACTTTATTCTTTTTTTTTTTTTACAGATTACAGTTCTCTGTTGATATTCTTCATCTTGTCATCTATGTTTTGCATACACGAATGGCAAGTATCTTAAAATCCTCATAACTACAATTTTTTTTTCTATTGATTTTGACTATTTGATCTTGTTGCCTAGTATGCTTGGCATTTTAAAAAATTATCATTATTTCATAGTGGACAGTGTCTATGTAGGGTAAATTTCAATTTCAAGCTGTGAATGATTTTAGGGTCCTACTGAGAGTATTTTCTTTAGATTTTGGCAGGCAGGCAGAATAAAGGCAGATCACCTTCATCCAGATAGGAAACAGATTCGGAGCAGAGTTTCAGTCTTTGTAAGGACTGTTCAATTTTCTTATCAGCCTTACTTCTAGGATGTAGCCTTTCTAGGGGTCCCAACTGATAATCTGTGGTTATTTACCAGGGTTTTTGTCTCCCCGAGGCTGTATTCAGCTTCAGTCTCAGATATTGTCCTAGCCTCTGCCCCTTGCCTCTAGTTCCTCAGCTTCTCAAATCTACTGTAAATTTACAAATACCTTCATGGAAAAGTAACACTAAATTTTAACCTCATTATTCCATATTTTCCCTCACTCCAGGGTCTTGGATTCCTAATCTTCACTGCTTTTGTGGCTCTCTGATGCCTTCAGAGAGTTGATTACCATTTCCCCCCCATATTCTCTGGGGAAATTTTCAGTGGGAGAGTTGGCCTGAAACAAGATGGTATATCCTAACTGAAATCAGCCTATGCTTCTATAGGTGTACATTGATACATAGGCAACTCTTGCTAATACAGAATTTGATTAACCTATTTGCAAATTAATTGTGGTTTAAAAATAATAAAAAGTACCTTAAAATATATGTGTATACAGAAAGTATTTCATATTTCTAATACTTTTTCATATTAGAAAGGTTGTTGGTGCTGTTTAGAAAGCAACACAACCTACATAATTTTGCAGCAATTTAGGATCATTCTGCTCTGTCAAAAAAAAAAAGTATATATAACATTTTTTCCTCCTGTAAACAGACTTCTGAGTCCCAAACCATAGCCGGGCAAATAGCAAAGGCAAGCTAGATCGAAGTAACTTCCAGTACCAGAGTCAGGCTGTGATGTTGAACAAATTAGATGAGGAGAGAAAGGAACATGAAACTAGTTATATCTCTTGCCCTGCCTGCTTCCTGTTTCTATATGTTAAAAAAAAAAACAAAAAGCTCAGTTAAGAAGTACCAGAAACAGACATTTTAGTAGAGTAACTGTTGGTATTTGGTTTTCTCAAGAAATTTCTTTGATGTTTTTTGCTCCTAAATATTTGTACTTTGATTTGTTTCACACAGTTGGATTTAGATTAATAAATATAAATGTGTCCCTAAGTATGATGACATTGGTACCTTTAACTCAGATTACATTAAATCTATTTTAGACCACATTTGTAAGTTTCTTTTTTCATGTACACATCCATGACTTAAGCAACTCATTTAACACCAAAGAAAAGCACTGGCTTTCTTTAAAATAAAGGGTATTAAAAAAATGGAACTAAAATGTGTATATCAAGAGCTGTGTTTAATATTTCACACTCCTGATCAGTCATTAGATTTCATAATTCCTCACAGTCCCAATCAGAAGTATAGAAATAATGTCACAGAGAAAGCACATGAGTCTAACAGTACTGAGATTTGCACAACCCCAGAAGGTACTGATATCGGACTGTGTGCATAATGACTTCTGAAGTCCTTATGACACAGGGGTGAAGCCCTGTGTCTAAGGCCAACATCTTGTCTGTTGATTATCAGTCCTAACTATGTATCTGAATTATCTAGGGAGCTTTGCAAAAACTTTTATTCCAGTCTTACTGAATTAGAATCTGAGAGATTGGGACCCAAAGATTTGTCTGTGTTTTTGAAAGTAATCCGGTTATTTTTACAGCACAACCACGTTTGGAAACTTCTAGTCAAATCATTCTTACCTCTGTTTCTAAGATGTTGTTACAGATTTAGAGTTTTGTTGTTCTCAGGTATCATCTTCAACTGATGATTTTCCTTATCTTTTCTCAATAATCCATTTTAATCCTTGACATCTTTTATCAAAATATTTTTCATATCTTATCTAATAACATTAATATGCAGTTGAAGTTTTTGTTAGTCTTAAACAATGGAGAGAGACAGATCACACTTACACAATTTCTTATTAATAAATACAAAGTATTTTAAGTGGAAATTACTAAAACTAATATATCTTTGATCAGTGATATGTGTACCAATTTTCTATTAAAAAATAAAGCAAACTGAGCTTTCCATTTCCTCCTTTACCAGGGGTAAAAGAAATTGTTATTTATCATTTTCATACATAGTTTGGCAATTGTTCACCTTGGAGACCTGCTGTGGATATGGGTACAGTCCCGGACGAGATTTACAACTTCTCCCCTGGATTTTCAAGGGCCAGTGAGAACTCACCGGACACCATTAGAACTGCGGCGATTGTGCTATATATATATATATATATATATATACACAGTTGATCCTCATTTGTAACCCCCAAGTCTATACTCATGAAGCTTTTGCAGTAATGTACAGAGTAGTAGAGTAGTGAAAAATTTGAGTGATTGGATGTGCACGTTCTCAGCTAAGATTGGCCAAAGCAAGTTCTGTCTTCTTCTTTTTGCTCTCATCTGATCAACAGGTGGTCTCTTTCTGGTCTATTTAGTGCCTTTGTTTTGCATTTGCATTTTTGTGTCTTTTTTTTTTTTGATGATGATTTTGCTGTTTAAAATGCCGCTGAATTTATTATTGAAGTGCTGTCTGATGTTCCTAAGGGCAAGAAGCTTGCATTGTGCCTCACAGAGAAAACACATGTACTGGATATGCTTTGTTTAGGCATGAGTTAAAGTGCTGTCATTGTATAGTGCTGTTTTATATTTCTATAAAATACAGTGTCTATAATCATGAGTTGACTTACATATATTGTCAAATGATGACCACATTGATTTTAGTTAATATCTATCTCCTCATATAATTACAAAAAAGAAAAGAAAAAATACCTTTTTCCTTGTCAGGAGAGCTGTTAATATTAAAATTTACTCTGTGACAACTTTCACATATACCACGCAGGAAGATCCCCTGGAGTGGCATGGCAACCCACTCCAGTATTCTTGCCTGGAGCATCCCATGGACAGAGGAGCCTGGTGGGCTACGGTCCCTGGGGTCACAAAGAGTCGGACACGACTGAGCGACTGAGCCGGCACAGCACAGCGCAGCAATGCTAACTATAGTCACTGTGCTTTACATAATGTCCCCTGCGCTTATTTATAACTGGATGTTTTTACCTTTTGACCATCTTTATCCTATTTGCCCACCCCTCACCTCCTGTCTCTGGTAACCACAAATTTCTTTTTCTATGAGTTGTTTATTATTACTTTTTTGTGTGTTTGGTGTTTTTTATTTTTAATTCCACATATAAGTAGGATCATGCAATATTTGTCTTTCTCTGTCTTATTTCACTTAATGTAATGCAATTAGATTCATTCAATCTGTCCCAAACTGCAGAGTTCCTTATTTTTATGACTGAATAGTATTCCATTTTATGTATCCATATCACATTTTAAAAAATCCAGTCATTTGTTTGCGGGCAATAGACTGTTTTAATGTGGCTATTGTAAATAGTCAGTTTGTCTTAAATTGTCCCTCTGAAGACAATGGGTCCATTTTCCCCTCTAGCTGCTTTTAAGATTCTTTTCTTTGTCTCTTATTTTAAGCTATTTCACTCTGATGTGACTACATGTGGTTAACTTAGATCTTATCTTGTTTAGGCTTTATGAATCTTGTTAGATCCGTGGATTGATGTGTATTTTCTGATCCTTTTACTCTGTGCTACAGTTTGAATCTTTTTTTTACTGATCCAGCTTCTATATTACTAATCATTTCTTCTGTTCTGTCTTACCTTCTTTGAATTCTTTACCTGCTTTGAATTCTTTATTTCCTTGATTGTGTTTTTCAGTTTTAGAATTTCTATTTGCTATTTTATAGACACTTTCTCTGTTGAAAAATTTATCTTTATTAATTTTCCCTGACATATTTATAATAGTTTAAACAAATCTTTGTACAATAATCATTGAATGCCTGGTAATTCTCCTTGAATGGCAGAAAGCAAATAAGAACTAAAGAGTGTCTTAATGAAAGTGAAAGAGAGTGAAAATGTTGGCTTAAAACTCAGCATTCAAAAAACTAAGATCATGGCATCTGGTCCCATCACTTCATGGCAAACAGATGGGGAAACAAGTGGAAACAGTGAAAGACTTTATTTTGGGGGGGCTCCAAAATCACTGCAGATGGTGACTGCAGCCATGAAATTAAAAGATGCTTGCTCCTTGGAAGAAAAGCTATGACCAACCTAGATAGCATATTAAAAAGCAGAGATATTACTTTTTCAACAAAGGTCCATCTAGTCAAAGCTGTGGTTTTTCCAGTAGTCATGTATGGATGTGAGAGTTGGACTATAAAGAAAGCTGAGCGCCGAAGAATTGATGCTTTTGAACTGTGGGGTTGGAGAAGACTCTTGAGAGTCCCTTGGATTGCAAGGAGATCAAACCAGTCCATCCTAAAGGAAATAAGTCCTGAATATTCATTGGAAGGACTGATGCTGAAGCTGAAACTCCAATATTTTGGCCACCTGATGCGAAGAACTGACTCATTGGAAAAGACCCTGATGCTGGGAAAGATTGAAGGCGGGAGGAGAAGGGGACGACAGAGGATGAGATGGTTGGATGGCATCACTGACTCAATGGACATGAGTTTGAGTAAGCTCCAGGAGTTGGTGATGGACAGGGAAGCCTGGTGTGCTGCAGTCCATGGGGTCGCATAGTCAGACATGACTGAGCAACTGAACTGAACTGACAACCAAAGTTATTGTTAAAATTACATGGGCTGTAGATAGCTCTTCTTTAGAAGTGATTTATTTTTTTCTCCTGGAGAGAAGTTAAAGGATAATCACCTCAATCCAATCAAATATGGAGTTGGCTCAAAGGTGAGTTTCAGACTTGTCAATTTCCAGTTTTTTCTTAATATTATGGCATCACCCAGGCTTCCCGGATGGCACAGTTGGTAAAGATCCACCTGCCAATGCAGGAAATGTGGGTTTGATCTCTGGGTCAGCAAGATCCCCCAGAAGAGGAAATGGCAACCCACTCCAGTATTCTTGCCTGGAGAATCCCATGGACAGTGGAGTCTGGCAGGCTACAGTCCATAGGGTCACAAAGAGTCAGACACGAATGAAGCAACTTAATATGTACATATTAACTAATTATTTTAGTTAATTAGTTTATTTTTTTTCTATCACTAATTCCCCCAGAGTTTGGCAACCCACTCCAGTATCTTGCCTCGAGGATCTCATGGACAAAGGAGTCTGACTTGCTGCAGTCCATGGCGTCGCAAAGAGTCAGACACAACTGAGTGACTGAACAGCAACAATCACTAATTCACCCCATTCTTTTAGTTTCTTCCAATATTTTCCATACTCTCTGTACTCTCTTTAAACCTTCCAAATCCAATAATCTCCAGTTCCTACCAACTACTTACCAGCATCCCAATGCCCCTAGCACAGGGTATTTTCTCCCATTAACCCCCACACTAATATACCCTTCCAATCTTTTACAAGTACTTTCTTTCCAAGCCTGGCTGTTTCTTTAAATCTCAGTCTCTCCCAGCAGAGGATGATGGAGTTGTTTGTAGTTAGTAACCCCCTGAAGTCCTCCAAAGTAGCCAGCACTGTTCCTGGTACATAGTAGTTGCTCAATAAATACCCATTTATTGCACAAGTCAGTAAATGGCAGAGGATGTAAAATTCTACACTGAGAGAGTATTTTAATCCTGTTGTTACTGTTTAGTTGCTAAGTCGTGTCAGACTCTTTTGTGACCCCATGGACTGTAGCCAGCCAGGTTCCTCTGTCCATGGGATTTCCCAGGCAAAAATACTGGAATGGGTTGCCATTTCCTTCTCCAAGGGATCTTCCCAACCCAGGGATCAAACCCAGGTCTCCTGCATTGCAGGTAGATTCTTTACCAACTGAGCCACCATGGAAGCCCCATTTTAATCCTGCTATTTTTCAAAAGATTGACAGAAATCAATCAAAAAGCAAGTCATTACAGGCAGTAGGGAGGTAAAACAGTTATTTTTCTGTCTTTGCTTTTTTTTAAATTAAGCACTTGGAATGGTATATAATTATTTTTACTTTATTATATCCCATAATATATCCTGGTATGAGAATAAATAAGAAATCTTGTTTAAACACTTGCCTGTTCCTTGTGTCTTGATTAAACATTTGAAAATTTGTATAAATAAATAGATAGTCAAAAACTTAACTTTCTTCAAATAAGTTTTCTTTTCTTTTACATCTTTCTTTTACATTTTACATCTGCAGTTCAGTGTCTCAAGTTAACGTATCAGATAATCTAAGGACATTATATTTGTATAACTGAAATTCATGCTTTTTGATTTGCACATGACTACCAGTCTTTAGTGGGCTTCCCTGGTAGCTCAGACGGTAAAGCATCTGCCTACAATGTGGGAGACCCGGGTTCAATCCCTGGGTTGGGAAGATCCCCTGGAGAAGGAAATGGTAACCCACTCCAGTATTCTTGCCTGGAAAATCCCATGGACTGAGGATCCTGGTAGGCTACAGTCCATGGGGTTGCAAAGAGTCGGACATGACTGAGCGACTTCACTCACCAGTCTTTAGTAGAATCCTAAGCAGACAGATACCTCTGAAACAAAGAAAAACTGGCTGTAAGTTTTAAGATCTTCTTTTCTCCAACACTTGCACAGTTTGGTCCTGTGACTATTAATTAAAATTATTTAAAGGTATAAACACAAAAGAACCGCAATGGCAGATTCCACACCTGTGGAATCTGAAAATTATCAGATACTAAAAGAACTAAGAAATAGCATTTATTGTGCTTATGTATATTAGTCTGTTGTTTCCTGAGAGGATAATAAGATAAGCCAGCCAGGAAATTATTAACGTGATTACTCAAAACAAAACTCCGCAGCACTTTGTCTCAAAGTGATTGCACTCACTCCCACTCTCTTTCTCTTGCTTTTGCTCTGTGGTAACCATAGCAACCACTTCCTTTCAAAGAGGTCAATTACTAAAAAGAGTATGATCTATATATCATGCAATGTGATCATCAGTAAAGTATACTTTGGACAATATTCATTTTTTACATAAATTGTTTTTAAGGCTGTGGACATGTTCTAAAATTGGAGGTTAAAATAAAGGAATGAAAATCTATAGGTGTATCTAGAAAAATCAAATGGAAATGACAAATTAGAATGTAAATGGTCAGTTCTTTTTTTCTAACCATTATCACTAAACTTCACAATTTAGCCTCAAACAAAACTGTGAGGATTTCTAATTTGCAAAAAAATATTTTAAGTGTTATTAAGTTTGTTTGTTGGAAAAGGAACAACAGAGAGACTTCTTTGTGCCTCTAACATATATGCCATGTGTCTCAAGATTATTTGAGAGAAGTCTGTAGATAGACTTGCCTTCAGGGGGCCAGCCCTGCCGCTTACCACCTAAATAAGCTTTATGGGCCTCAGAATCTTAGTTTCTAAAATGGAAGTGATAATACCTATTTCATATGTTGACTCTCAAAGTCAAATAAGATACTGCATGTGAACACAAAAGGTAAAGTACCTATAAAATGAAATACAACATAGTAATTAAAAGCTAGCACTTTGAGTTAGGCCAGCCTAGATAAAATTTGACTCAAAAATGTACTATTGACTACCACCAAGTTACTGAATTGCTTGGATCTTTAGTGTTACACCTACAAAATGAGATTAAGTCATACTCAGCTCTAAGAAATTGTGACACTCACAAACAGTCCCAGGTTAGGTATGTTATTATTAATATTATACAAATATGGTACTTATGCAGCATATGGTACAGATAGTAACTATTCTAGAACTACCACTTAAGCTATATATTGAGTTGGCCAAAATTTCCTTAGGGTTTTTCCTTAACATCTTACAGAAAAACCCAAACCAACTTTTTGACCAACCCTATCAAACCAGTCAATCCTAAAGGAAATAAACTCTGAATATTCACTGGAAGGACTGATGCTGAAGCTGAAGCTCTAATACTTTGGCTACCTGATGGGAAGAGCTGACTCATTGGAAAAGACTCTGATGCTGGGAAAAATTGAGGGCAAGAGGAGAAGGGGGTGACAGAGGATGACATGATTGAAGACACTCAATGGACATGAATTTGAGCAAACTCCAGGAGATAGTGAAGAACAAGGAAGCCTGGTGTGCTGCAGTCCATGGGATTGCAAAGAGTAGGAGATAACTTAGCAAATGAACAACAACATAAAAATGCAAGTTTGAGTTATACAATGTGAGAATGAGGTGCTGGAGAATGTTAAGGATCATATGTGCTTTCTTGGTGGTATGATTTATTACAAGGGAAATAAAGATAAAAGGTTTGTCTTATAAAATTTCAAAAACCTGTTACTTTTAAATCCTTGGCTTAAACTGGTTAATAATATGTTGATTATAATATAGAATTAGATTTTGTTTTGTGTTAAAAGTAATACCAAAGCAGCTTTTCTTCATGCTTCCTTTTTAAAAGCCATGTTAAATGAAGAAATTAATACATACTTCTCATTTTGAAATATTTTTATTTTCAAAGATAGTATTTACGACTTTTGCTTAGGTCAAAATAATAGTAAGAATATCTAAGCCATAATATATTACTCTCTTAAGAATTAGAGTAGGACTTTGCAAAATAAAAACCATTTCAGAGACCAAATTGAGATGAAACTAGTTGAACCCAATTTCATCTAATTGAAAAAATTAGCCTCTAATATTTTTAAGTTATATTTACCTTTTGTAAACTGATCATTTTTTCTCCAAGACCAGGCATCAATGAGGATAAGACTGAAAAAGGATCAGATCACTGCCTCTTATTTTAGTTATTCATCCCCGTATAGAAAACAAAACCCTTTATGAAAATCCCAGTCATCTGAAACTAAGGAAGGCTGCAGCCAGGTCTGAACTTCAGTTTAGCACATGCATCTCTGAAAAAAGGCTTCTCTGATGTCAAGAGAAGAATAAATATAAGAGGAGAATATTTATCCTCCTCCAAAAAACTCTTAGAACTCTTTAAGTTCTTTCTTCAGGAGTTGATGAGATTGTGTTTTGATACTCCCCAGCCTCTGAGACTGGATGGAAGGCCAAAGACAAGTTCAGATATAGGTAACTTGCAGGAGGAAGTCCTTCAATAGAATCTGAGGAATTGTACACCTAATAGTTCCTATTTTGGGTGTGTATATATAAAAGGGATTGCAAAGCCCTTGTTGAAATAGGTGGGGCCTGAGTTCAAGAACTCAAAAGGAGCAATCTATTCTGGACTTCTTTGCTATAGGATCAGGAATGACAGCTGACCAAGCACATAACAATGTCTTCCAAGCCGGGGTTGAAGACAATTCATGTGTAGTGGCACCTGTATTCATAACTGTTTTATTTTCTCAGTGGTACTCAAAATTCCAGTAATATAAGAGGCTATTTCACAAGTAATCTGAGATCAGGTCTTGCAGAATAATAGGCAAAGAGCAGGAGAACATAGAGATTAAGGCTGATGGCAAGAGAGGGATTGAAGTGAGATAACTTGGGTGCAGACTGATTAGAGAGGAAAGGAATGTCTAGAGGAATCTGAAGTTTAGGAGAAAATGGAAGCAAAAATTAAGGGGCATGGGTCCAGTGTTCATTCCACATCATTGTACTATTTTTTCTCAACAATGTGTGGTTTTCTCCTCTACAATTATTTTTTGTAAGGCTGCTTGGATTTTCTTTTCCCAGTGAACACCAGGAATCAATTCCCTCAATTAATTTACAGAGTATTGACCAGATAAGCCAAGTAATTTTCAATAAGTATGCAGTACTTGTAATGCAGTTGAAAAAATTACTTCAACCAACATTCAATCTTACCTGTCAGTGTTGAAACGTACTTATAATGCTCACATAATTCAGGAACAATTTTGTACAAAAGAATATAAAAAACTCACTATGTATGAAACTTGTTAAGAAGGAAACCATTTTCAGCAAAGCAAGATGCTCATTCATTCTTTGTGGGGATGGAACCGCTTATGAAATTTCAGCACCAGAAACTGCATGACACAGAGGCTAGACTGCAGCCTGTGTGTTGAAAGTTACTTCTGCTTTATGAATTCCCTCAAGTAAAATTGAATTTCACTGTTTTATAAACTTAAAATGAATCTGTGTGAAGTTTTTCAGAGTGACGCTAACAGAGATTTACCCAGGGAATCATGAATCAAAAGGCGTGATTATTATAACAGTGTATTTGGAAATAAGGAAGTTTCAGATGCCCACCACATATCAGGCATTATAGGAATGAAATGAGTTGTACGTTTGATTTTGTGAAATCTGGTTTATGGGTCAGGAAATGAAGGGTGACTTACAGGCCAGCACAGTGCTTGTGACCTGGTTATATCATTGCACCACATCAGCAGAGGGTTATTAATTCCTGATCGGCAACTGCTACTAACTGCCTCACATTCTATTCTGTATACGTTTCTGCTTCTTTTTACAAAACAGCTTCTATTGCCTCGTGGACTCTGCACATGTCTCATTGCCTGCTTTTCACCTATGTATCTACTACTGTCTAACTTTCTCTTTCTCTCTGCCTCTCCTCTGTCTCCCATCTGGGTCTATTTATATCTCTGGCTGAAAATTTATCTGGCTCATCAACATCTCATTCAGATTTCCTTAAGAGATTGATTTGATTGCTTCCTAGATCCCTGTTGTCCACATTAGTCATAACTTGCATCCCTGGTTGCTTCATAGATTCTAGCACATTTCGAGGCTGATTGTTATTTTATCAACCACTCCAATATGAACATGCTTATGCATACACGCACATCAGGCACAGTCAGCAAGGTGACAAAATTTATGTATATTCACATATGTTACATATGTTAACATTACATAACATGACTTTGACAAAGAAGACTTTAGGAGGAGGGAGAGGCTGTAGCAAAACCTCTATAGAAGGGAACTATGGATGTGGCAGGTCTTTTCAGTGTAATCACAGAATCACAAATGAACATCGGTTTGTCCAGAGTTGTCTAGATCTAGATCTAGACTATAATGATTGGCCTAACTCAAGTGGAAGATGCAATCACAACTGAGAACCTAAGGATAGTAGGAAGAGATTATTAAAAAGACAAGACATAGAAAATGAATCTTTATTATATAGTAAATTAAGTGGCATTAAAAAATTTTTAGCAGCAAGATGAGGAAGGCAGAGTTTAAGAAAGGCCAACCTGACAGTGATACAAAGGATGGAGTGGAGAGTGAGAACCTGAAAGAAGGAGGCTGCTTGTAATTAAAATTATTATAATACTTCTTCCTCAATGAACAGTTCTTAAGTGCTCACTATCTTCCAGCAATGTCACATGCTGAAAATAGAAAGGTTTAAAAGGCGGCATGGTCCTGCCGTCATGCAGTTCACATTCTGGCAGAAGACTCAAAAAATGAAACCACTATTATAATCTGATCAGTAAAAACTATCATAGGAACAGTGTAGATTTTGAGGACAGCATGTAAAAGCGGTATCAAATGCTGACAGAAGTTCAAGGAAGGCTTCCTGAAAGGGAATATTATCAAAAAACTGAGATCTATGAGCCAGATAGAAAGTACCCAAACAGAGGATGAGATTGTGGAGAAAAACGGGTGGGGTATTCAGTTCTAGGCCAAAGAATAATTGCTAATCAAAACATTTCTGCCTGATTATCTGATATAATTGAGAAGAAAGTTTTTGGTTTTCTTTTAAACATCAAATGTTCAGCATTTCAACAAAAGTTGGAGATAAAACCCTGAACAAAATAGACATGCCTCCCTCCCTGGCAGAGAATTGCAAGAGTGGGGAGGGCAGAGGAGCAGTTACTGTAAGTGTGGGAAATATTCTGAATAGCAGAACGGCCTGAGATGGAGCCCCACTGGAGGGGAAACTAACATAGTCTTGGGTGTCACACAAGTAAAATTTTGGTGGCATTCTTATAGATAACTAAAGGTTAGCCAGGTGAGGAAACAAGATTCTTGCTCCAGACAAAAAGAAGATAATGTGTATGTGTCTAGAGGCAAGAGAGAATACATGAATTGAGAGGTTGTGAAGCAGGAGAAAAAGTCACCTCTCACCTTCCGCAAAGGGGAAACTGCATTTATGCTTTATTTAGTTGAATAATTGAGAGTAAAAAGCTTTGTTTTGTTGTCATGATGAGGCTTTTCCTCTTTTAAGTACCATCTTGGTGGGTTAACTTCACTCATGGAACCGCTGAGTCATTGTCTATGGAAATTTTTATAAACTTATACAATGTAAGGCATGCTGCAGAAGTTTCTAAATTGTCCTTGAAAGTTTTTTTAAAAAATTCTTTAGGTTTCTTCAGAACTTCTAAACATAAACATGAGACTTTCACTCAGTTATTTCAATTCTATCTAATAAAATTAATTCTAACTTCTATTGCTTTTCCTATAATTGTCTTTAAAACTTGCTACCTTTAAAGTGACACTTTGTTAAAAAATCAGAGATTTTTTAAAAGATATATATTTTTATGAAGTATAAATTTTTATAATATGGTGAAATTGGGAGAATTGTTTTATACAACATGGATTTACATAATATTTGGTAACTTTCAGGCAAGATCTCTTCGTGTTTATTAGTTATTCTTAAGAGTCATCTGAAAGAAAGGTTAGGATTGTTATTCTCCAAAGATTGAATAACCTGATGGGCTGTAATAAAGTTAGAGATTTTTTTCCATCTTATAAGAGAGTTTGCACTAAAATTGAGCCTGGTATGAAGAATCTCAGACTTTCCAGTTGTTCAACATTGAGTCAACAACTGTGAGAGATGTAAGACTTTATTTAGGGGTTATTTTTAAGCCGAAGTCTATAATCAGATACATAAAATTTTTTTTAAGATAAATGAGATTTAATTATCTTATAAGCAGCTTTGTAAAGACATCAAAATTTGCCAGCCCATATTTTTTTTTTTTAAATAGACTTTCCAAGTTGCAAATTCCCCAGCACAGTCTGTTCCCTCTCCTCCAGCCAAAAGCCACATCAAGTCTGGCTCTCCGTGGAGGTCCAAGCAGGCCCAAGGCAGGTCTCAGGGTTCTACTTCAGGAAGCATGGTCCTGGGGGTCCTATTCCGACACCAGAAACCTGCTACCAAAACTCTTCTTCCTGCCCCATTCATCCATACACGTTTAGATCAGGCTTGTGACTTAGTCCACCATTTGGTCCGCTTCTGGGGATAGAATCAGAGGCAGCCACTCAAACTCATAATAGAGAAAAACAGGTTCCTCCCTCAAAATAAACAATTAAATAAATAAATGGGGCAAACTTTTGGTTTGGCACCAGAATCCAAGTAGTCAGGGTTAGAAGGCCTGAATTAGATGCTTATTATTCTTCCCATGTTGGATCAAGAATTCAAGGCTAAGTTGATCTCTAGGGCTGGAGTAATTCATTCTCCACCAATAACACTTGGTGAGAAATTACTTTTCTCTTCTTTATTTGGCTCTATGTCCTTGTCAAGATGCTGATTTACTATGACAGAATATGAACACACAGTTGTAGATCTATCATCCATGGAGAAGCATTGAAGGCCTATTCCTTCTCTACAGTGGGCCTGTCATCCTTCTTGATGAAGGGCAGCACACATTTTAAAAACCGCGTGAATCTCCTCTTTCTTCCTGTATGGAGAGGTTCTGGGATAGCACAGAATCAGACTGTGTTGTTGTTAAGGCTTTATCATAGAGGCAGCAGTACCCATCCACAGTGAAAGCTGAGCCTGTATGTTCTTTGACCCAGAGGTGCGAGTGGTGGGACAAGCCTAGATACAGGCAGCTATTCCTGTCCCTAACGTACAGGTGCATGTATACTCTCTCTAACACAGCCTTTTACTTTCAAGTTTCAAACTTTCAGAAGAGAGGCAATAATAGGATAACAATATTCATATAGTCTTGTCCTAAGCTCACCAATTGTTAACATTTTGTCACATTTTCTTAATTTCTTTCTTTCTGCTCTCTCTACAACAAACACACTAACATTTATTATTCATTCAGTTATTAATTCATTTATTTGCTAAAGCATATTTGAGAGCTAATTACAAGCCTTGTGATACTTTATCTCCAAATACTGAAGTGTATGTGTGTATGCGTGCTAAGTTGCTTCAGTCGTGTCTGACTCTTTGTGACCCTGATTGGACTGTAGCCCGCCAGGCTCCTCTGTCCATGGGATTCTCCAGGCAAGAATACTGGAGTGGGTTGCCCTCCTCCAGGGGATCTTCCCAACCCAGGGATTGAACCCACATCTCTTATGTCTCCTGCATTGGCAGGTGGGTTCTTTACCACTAACACCACCTGAGAGGCCCCGCTTAAGTGTATATAAAAAAGTCTTACATAAACACAGTATAGTTACCACATGAAATTTAATATTCATCTGTACACAGTTCATATTTTAATTTCATCAACTGTCCCAATAAGGAACTTTACAGTTTTTTTTTTTAAATCACATTTCTCATCAGGAGTACTATGTAAGGGATACTATGCCCTTCTCAATGTGTCAGTCAGGGAGCTCACATTTAAAAGTTACTTGATTCTTTTTTATTACCTTCTGTATGGTTATGTTATTTATTTCATATAGCTGAGTTCATTTATTTCTGTTTGAATTGGATTCTGGATCCTCTTTTCCTTTGTTATTTAACTTTATTATTAAATAAAACATTAATATGGCTCAAAATTCAAAACTATATAAGGTGGTGTAACCAGTGAAATCCTGTCCCATTCTCTATAACTTCTACTGTTTCCTATGAACAACAGATTTCCTATATGTAACAGATTTCTTCCTATACACAACAGATTTCATCATTTTATTATTGTTTAATGTAGTTCAAGAGGCTTCCCCGGTGGCTCAGCGGTAAAGAACCCATCTGCCAATGCAGGAGACATGGGTTCGATCCCTGGGTCAGGAAGATCCTCTGGAGAAGGAAATGGCAACCCACTCCAGTATTCTTGCCTGGGAAACTCCATGGACAGAGGAGCCTGGAAGGTTACAGTCCATGGGGTCACAAAAGTGTCAGCGACAAAATAGCAACAACAATGTTGTTCAAATTGCTAATTGTATCTGTTGTTATATCTGGATTTTGAATCATAGTTAGAAATGTTTCCTTACATTCTGGCCTTGAAGGAATTTACTGGTGTTTTCTTCTAGTGTTTTTATAGCTTTATTTTTAACATTTAGATCACTGATCTATTTGCAGTTTACTCTTGTGTATGTGAGTTAAGGTATCTTTTTCCAACAGACTATCCAGGTGTTCCAAATCATTTATTAAATTATCTATTCCCCTAATGCTTTAAGATACCACATTCAACATATACTAAATTTCCACATGCTATCTCTTTCTAGACTTTCTATTTTGTTCTGTGACTCTAACTAAGGATTCATGTGCCAGCATCACATTGTTTGAATTCTAGAGATTTCAGTTTAAATATCTAATGGAGTAGTTCTTCTTTCATTTGTCTTATTTTTCTTATCTCATTTCATCTCAAATTATTCTTCACTAAGCCTTTCCTGACCACTTCAGAAGGGGTTTCATAGCAAGTTTGGAACCAACTTGTTAGTTCTGGGGTGGGAGGGGAAGGATTACTAATTTCACTGGGGTTGCATTACATTTATAATCTATGGGGAAGTCATATTTGTATGATCTTTATTTATCTTATTCAAGAACAAGGAATCTTTTAATTTATCAAGTACACTTGTGTGTCACTGAGAAGGACTTTCACAAAACTTGTTAAGATTATTTTTGTATGTTTTATCTTTTGTGTCTATGTATTTTTTTTTTTAATCTTCCCCTTCTAAATGTTAACATTAATATCTATGAGGGACATAACATAAAATGACATTGAAGAAATTATATCAAGAAATATAACTGATAATATTTCCAAGGGATTTTTAGGTGATAGGGCTATTAATAATGCTGAATATTCTTGCTTTGTGACAATAATAAATATTAATAAGCATTTAAAATGCAACCTTGTCTTTCTCATCATAAGTGCTCTCATCATAAGAGCATCAACATAAATGCTCTGAGCAATAAAAGATAAATAACATCTCTCCTAAAAAGGGAGAACCCCAAACATTAGAATATTATCAAAATGAACATGTAATTAAAAGGAAGCAGATAAAAGCATCAGGAAAGAAGATCATTGTAAAGATGTGTACAGCATTTAGACACAGCAATTAGCTGTCTAGTGAATGTGTATTTTAGACAAAATATTCACTTGGTTTCTGTGACTCTCTTATCAATCTGGATTTCTTAATACCTCTCTGTTTAAGGCTTTTACTTTGGAAGTGAAGTGAAGTGAAGTCGCTCAGTCGAGTCCGACTCTCTGTGACCCCATGGATTGTAGTCCCCAGGCTCTTCGGACCATGGGATTTTCCAGGCATGAATACTGGAGTGTGTTGCTATTTCCTTCTCCAGGACTGTCTTCCCAACACAGGGATCGAACCCGGGTCTCCCACATTGTAGGCAGACGCTTTACTGTCTGAGCTACCAGGGAAGCCCCCTTTTCTTTGGAGGGTTCACCTATTTCTATAACTTCATTTCCTATCCAGATTAAATAAAACCCCTACTATGAGACTTTACCAAAGTCACAATTTCTTCTTCTGACCTCTGACTGTATGACTGGTAACAATGGCACTTAATAATTTCCACGGACTTGCTCCACAGTTATATTAAATTCACCTTTCCTAAAACCTGATTTACTTCTGAAATCTTTTAACTTTTTTCTTTGACACATCATTCTCCCAGTTTGTGATTCCACTGTTTCATAGTCATTTGTAATCAGTCAACAAATCCTGTTAATCTTCCATCATATTATTTCTTGCTTCTGTTATTTCAACTTCATTCTTAGGGTCATTGTCCAGTCTGGTCCAGTTTTGCTCAGAGGGCCATCGAAGGAGCCCACCCTTGCAGTCCACTAAATATTCTGCAGGATATTTTGCATTTTCAGAAAAAAAAAAAAAGATTTGAAATTATTTTTTCATATACACTTTATATATTTTAAATATAAAATTGACTAATTAAAAATTTGTTTCAAAATAATTTTGTCCTCTAACACATGCTGAAGACATGCCAGCTTGCTTTGGCTAGTGTTCAAGTCGTTGGCTGTACCTTAGCTGATATTTTTCATACCATTGGTTTTTGATTTTTTATATTTGTTAAATTTTACTTTTAAAAGTGCTTGCTGATGTTTTCCCTTGTCATCTCTTACCTGGAGCTCTGTGATATCATACTTACTGTCTTTCCTGCTTCCCACCTATCATTTCAACATTCTCTTCTGCATGAGGTACCAACTCCATTTCTTAGAAATGTTCTGTTCTCTCTAATGTTTCAACAATAGATCTCACACTAAAAGTCTTTGACTACTTAATGATTCACCTGTTTCTCTTGCCCAAAACAAATTGTCCCCCTACCGTCCCTTCCAACACTGTATTTGACACACTATTGATGTTTTTATTCATTAGATTCTTTGCCTTCATACCATCCCACTTAAACTTATGCTTAGCAAAATTTTAGTTTTCCTTTAAGGCTCTATGCAATTCCTCTTCATTAAACCTTTCCTGACCACTCTAGGCAGCACTGTCTTCTAACTACCTATAGTAGTGCTTCTTAGTCAGAGTCACTCATCAGAATCCTCTACTTTACATTAAAAAAAAATTTTAAGGGTAAATGCTGGTGGTCTCTGTCTCTAGCTCTATGTCTAGACTGTGACTTCCTCTGAGAAATTTGTTTTTTAAAGCTTCATCAGTGATCAGAGATAGCTGCACAATTTGCAGGATTCCCCACAGAGCAAAAATGCAGAGTCCGTTGTTCAAAAAGCAGGGAGAAATGCCATTAAAAGTACTAAAATACTAAATACTATAAAGCTTTTTTCCTTTATTCCCCATGTCTCTTTCTCTCTTTAGTTGCCATGATAGTTTTTATTATGGTTGTTATTTTTTAAAGTACAAAATTTTTAATTATTTGAATGAATTTTATTGTTTATATTGCACAATGCCCATTTTAAATACAAATATAAGGGTGTCTAACTTAATTTAGCTCCATAGCTTATACATGCATATGTATCTTTTCTTATCAGAAGAGTGGAAAACCTCACAAACTAATTCAACTATTTTTTCAGTTTTGTTGTATACACATTCTATCAATACTGTCACCTTCCACTTACTGAGAAGCAAAGATAGACTGAAAAGAAAAGGACTCATGAAAAGCTTTAACTTTCTCTTTCCTATTTTGTCATTGTTTTAAGCCTAAGTGTTTGGCGAACACTGGGAAGTAACACAAGTAAGATTATATGATTCCATGATCTCCATTACTTACTTTCTGCAATTTTTGGCTTGAACAGAAAGTATAGTCTCTTGGGGCTGTCAGAACCACTCTCCCTCGACACACACACACACACACACACACACACACACACACACACACACACATACACACACACACTCTCAGTCATGTTGCAAAATCAAAAACAAATTGAAAGTACAGGGAGAGACTTCTTCCCTCTCTTTTCTGAGAGCGTTTACTTTAGAAAACTTGCCATTGCAAGTTCTTTCTTTTGTCCCCTTGAAATGTATATAAATATTTTAGAAGCTAAACAATCCTTTTGCCAGCTCTATAACTCAAAGAATGTCTTTCTCGAAGACCTGAGCATATTCATTTGAAATGGAATCTTCAAGAAATAGTCCCCTAGCTCCCAGTTTCTACAGGAGGATAGGCTGCCTAGCTTCAGCTTCCTCTTGCAAACTACCTCCTGTGGCAAAGATATGAGAAATTTATTTTTCCTTTGGATGAAACCAAATATTTAATGTCAAGGTCATCCCAATTTTCAGGTGAGTTTAAGATGAGCTCTATATGACAAATAGCGCTGACAACTCCTCTTACTTGAGGACTGGCTTTTGTTTATCTTGTAATCATCTCTTGTGCTGTCCTAGTCCGCTCAGTTCTGTCCAACTCTTTGCAATCACGTGGACCATAGCCCACCAGGCTCCTCTGTCCATGGGGGTTCTCCAGGCAAGAATACTGGAGTGGGTTGCCATGCCCTCCTCCAGGGGATCTTCCCAACCCAGGGATTGAACCCAGGTCTCCTGCATTGCAGGCGGATTCTTTACCATCTGAGCCAGCAGGGAAGCCCAAGAATACCTGGAGTGGGTAGCCTATCCCTTCTCCAGGGGATCTTCCTGACCCAGGAATTGAACCAGGGTCTCTGCATTGCAGGCGGATTCTTTACCGACTGAGCTCCCCGGGAAGAACTGTCTCTTACTTGGCTGTAAAAAAAGGTGAAATTTCTTTCTGTCTTTGCAGCGTCCCTAGTGCATTGCCTGTGATTTGCATCACATTTTGGTTGAATTCTTAATAAAAAAGGTGTTGTTTTTTTTTCCCCCCCTCTTCTCCCTTTGAGGAAATGTTTTATGGGTTGGGAAAAGATTTTTTTTAAATATACCTCCCCAATAATATTCACAGTCTCAGTGAACTCCCATGAACTCCACCAAAATTCTATGCTCATGGAGCACTGCAAACACTATAGGCAAGCGAGGAAGCAACAGATAGCAAGACATACACAACATGCACGTGCGCCATTGCTCCACAGGACTTCACTGGGAAACACACATTTAAAGACATAATGACTAAGGACCTCAGGATGACAACAGCGGAGCATTAAGCCAAGTGTGGGACCTTCCCAAGCATGGGGCCTGTGTTTGCAGAGACTGTATGTCCAGGAAGCCTGCTCTGCTGGTGATTTTAATATGAATTCCTGATCAACAGTCACAACTTACAGCAAATATTGTCTAAACCACTGGACTTCCACTCTAATAGAATGCTTTAAAAAATGAAAATGCCAATGACTTCTCGGCATGCTTACTACTTTTTAAATTTTATTCTATTACATATAAAAGTCCACCAGGTTCTAAGAAAATGACAGAACTCTTTCATTGAATTTCATTATATCTACCCTTAGAGAAGTACACTTTTTGCTTGGTCTTGGAAACATTTTATTTACAAATAATTTCCCAAGAAAATAACACTTTTCCTGGTTCACAGTTTATGGAACCAGAAATAAGTGACTATAACTTATGGACAAACATATCAAAAATAAGTGGTATCAGGCCCAAGTGTTATTTTTTTTTTTATTCTTCAGTGGAGATATGGACCTAATCTCAGACCTTCATGTAAACATTTGCACATACAGTATTAATACAACAGCAGATTGGAAGCATGTAGGAAACCTAGGCACTAAAAAGAGTAAGACTAGAGCAGAGGGAGAAAACAAAAGAGAAGAGTTTTAAAATAATTGTATGATAGAGTCAATTGTCTCAGAGCAAAAGATCATCACCGTCTGTCAACCTCATGTGGGATCTAACATTAGATAATGCCAAACCTCCCAGGAAGTGTTAAAATAGCTATGGTATTCTCTACTGACCAAGGTGTAAAAATTTTAAATCCATTTCCAAAGATTTTTGTATTTCATTTTTGGAAAATTGGGAGCTTAAATAATTTCTGATTTCTCTATGGTCTGATGTAAATAGGAGTTTACCTGTCTTTCAAAATCCAGTAGTACCAAAAGAACTAATCTTTTCAAATAACCATATCATTATACTCTTCAGGTCAAAATATCTAAGTTAGGTCATTAAAGTTAAGGGGAAAACTGTTATTATTTAATTAGTTCCCAGTAATCTGTGCTTAATATAAAATTCCAAATAATAGCCTGGTATAAAAGTGACAAAATGAATGCTTTCTGTGTTCCTGGCAGCCTTGATATCTTCTTTTCAGTTTTTACTTTCTGAACTTTATGCACCTTTCTTAGTGCTTTTTTACCTCGACTACTTTCCTTCTTCCATAAATGTGTTCAATTGAATTGTATAAAATCTGCCTCTTGCTATTACGCTCTTTTTTTTCCCTGAGAAAATAACTTTTTCTAAAGAGGATGAAAGTCCCATCCTCATCAGGGCCTTTGCATTTGGAGGGCTATTCTGACTCATTCCAGGCTGCTCCCAGCTCTAGCATTTCAATTATCTTATTTAGCAGTCTCATTTCATTTGAACATAAAGCTGGCACAATCCTGGACTTTTTTTTGACATCTGAAGCACTGCAACCAGCAGCCCTGCTACTGGCCTTCCCGATTTCACTGCAGAGACTCTGAGAGCTCCAGCATGATTATCAGCTTTATATTTAGTATGAGAAAGTATGTACATTTAAGTGACGAACTTCATCAATTTAAGGGAAGACAGCCCATCCGGAACATGGTACTTGTCAAGTCTGGACTCCTGCTCGAGTTGTCTTCTCTTTCTAAATTCTAGTTTATATATAAGCTTGATCCTGAAAGTGCTAACACTTTTCATAGGATAACAGTTGGGTCAGGATTGCTCCACCTAATTCTAAGCTATAATTAAAAGTCGCAATTGCAAGAAGATAAAATGTCACAGTATAACTATAAGCTCTGAGCTTTTTAAACCGTTTAAAAAAAAACTTGAAATATCACTTAATTTACAGTGTTGTGTTACCTTCAGGTTATGAGCTTTTCAGTATTTTTTCTCTGGCATCTACATAGTGCCTGGCTCATAATAAATGCTCAAAAAATAAACGTTTGTTGGATGGGTGAATGTTTGAATCTCAGTTTTCTTTCCTAATCTGTCCATACACAGTCCATGTGTATTTCTTAATATCATTAGTGAGTTTTTACTTTCTTTTATTTATTTATTTTTGCAGACACTACTACTGTGTTTTCTTGTCTCCTTGGTAAACACTGTCATTCCTTAGACTCTACTTTTTTTTTTAGCAGTATGGATCCCACTGATTCTTCAGTTTTTAAAATTATTATCCAATTTTACAGCAGGAACAGCAACCCCCTAAATGCAATTTAGTTCTTATTTATCAGTTTGGTAGTGTTTTGAAAGGTTTCATACAAGGTAAAGTTATCTGTGAAATGTGATTTTTTTTAAATTGAAATATAGGTGATTTACAATGTTGTTTTAATTTCCACTGTTCAGCAAAATGGTTCAGTTATACATATATATATATATAATATATATACATTCTTTACTGATATCCTTTTTCATTGTGGTTTATCATAGAATACTGAATATTGTTCCTTGCCCTCTCCTGTAGGGCCTTGCTGTTTCTGCATCCTGTATGTAATAGTTGACACTGCTGATCCCAAACTCTCAGTCTTTCCCTCTCCCGTCCCCTCTCCTTGTGGCAACCAGAAGTCTGCTCTCCACGTCTGTGAGTCTGTTTCTGTTCGGTAGATGGGTTCACTGGTGTCATGCTTTAGATTTCACATGCAAGTGATGTCATATGGCATTTTTCTTTCTCTTTCTGACTTACTTCACTTAGTATGATAATTTCTTTCCATCCACATTGCTGAAAATGGCCTTATTTCATTCATTTTTATGGTTGAATAGTGTTCCATCTTACATATATAGAAAACATCTTCTTTATCCATTCATCTGTTGATGAACATTTAGGTTGTTTCCATGTTTTGGCTGTTGTGAATAGTGCTGCTATGAACATAGGGGTGCATGTATCTTTTTGAATTATAGTTTTGTCTGGATATATGCCCAGGAGTGGGATTGCTGGATCATATGGCAACTCTATTTTTAGTTTTTTGAGGAACCTCCATACTGTTTTCCATAGTGGCTACATCAGTTTACATTCTCACCAACAGTGTAGGAAGATTCTCTTTTCTCCATATCCTCTCCACCATTTATTTGTAAACTTTTTGATGATGACCAGTGTGAGACGGTACCTCACCATAGTTTTGATTTCTGCAATGGGATTTTAAGCTTCTCGAGAGAAGGGGGAAATGCTAGAAGCCCCTTTGTTGTATTTACAGGTTATATCAAAGTATTAGGCAATTAATAGGTAGTCATTATATTCTGAATATTTGACTGATTAAGTCAAATGAGTCATCTATTAGCAGTTATTCATTAATTCCCCAAATATTTACTGGGCCAGACTGTGATACCACAGTTGGTTTGAGTAGACACTTTTTTCAAAATATTTTCCTTTGCCATGACTGTCCTTATATGTTCTGTCTCACAATATGACAAAAAAAAAAAATTCTTATTATGTAAAGAAACAGAAGCCCTGAATCTTGTCTTGGCTCAGCTTTCTTGACTCAGTGACTTTGCGATGCCAGTGAACATAGTGGTTGTGGTAGACAAAATGAGTGCCCCTCAAAGATGTCCCCATCTCATTCCCAGAACTTACATGACAAAAGCACTTCACACATCGGATTGCATGAAAGATTTTGAGTTAGGGAGTTTAACCTGGGTTTTCCAGGTGGCCCAATATAATCACAAGGGTCCTTAAAAACAATGGAAGAAGGAGGCAGAAGGATAGGAGAAGGAGGTTTGAGAACAGAAGCTAGATTGTGAGAGAAAAAGAGAAAGAGTTGGGGAGGGAGGAGGAGAGGGAAAAAGAAAGGGAGAGAGGGCTTGACGATGCTGTGCTGTGGCTTTGAAGCCGGCCCTTAGCCAAGAAACGCAGTTGACTTCTAGAAGCTGGAAAAGGCAAGGGAACAAGATTCTCCCTGAGAACCTCCAGAAGGAATCCAGGCCTGCTGATATCTTGATTTTAGCTCAGCAAAAGTCAGTTTGGACTTTTGACTTCCAGAACTCTTAAGATAATACATGTGTATGGTTTTTGATAATTGATTACAGCAGCAATAGGAGACAACTGTGGTTGTTATTCAGGCTTCTCTGTTCAAAAACACTGCTTTGCCTCAGTTATTCTATTTCTAAATGAGAATAATGAAAGCACGTTCCTCTTAGATAATTGCTTAGTTATGTTTGACTTTTAATAAATATTTGCAAGTATTCTGTTTTCAGTTGATTTTAAAGCATCAATTGTAGCTGTCACTTATGTATTTTTAAGCCACTTAATTAGCTACTCCTGGAAGAATTAGCTACATGTTACCAAAGCAATTACTCTCAGAGGTCTTAGTATAATTTAATGGATGAGTCATTTTTTAAACAAAAATATATATTACTGGATTTCAAGGTTAAATATAAATTCTTTGATTTGAATATTAATAATCATTGTAACAGAAACTTTACCTCCTATTCAGTTTAGAAAAACATTTTTTAAAATCCTAGACTGTAAAGGACAGGTGAAGCCAAATCAAAAGGATGATTCAAGCAACTGTGGAAAAACTTTGATGTCAAGAGAAATGGTTCAGAATAATTCAGATTGATTGTCCACACAGCTTGAATTTACCAAATGAAAGCCAAGTTTCCCCTACATTCCGCTGTGCAGGCCTTCTTTGTGAAGCAGCATCAGCAAAATCACCTTGATGTTTCCTACAGGAATCAGCAGTCTTGAATAGAATATAGCCATGAGGTGGCCAGTCCACTCCCTGACTGCTGACATACTCATTTTATTTATTCTTGTGTATTCATTTAATAATGATCCATCTGTGCTTCCCCGTCTATTCATACAAAGTGGGAAGATTAAAAGAGAGCAGGTTTTCTCTTTCATTATAGAATAGAGCCATAATATGGTGGAATATCAATACCTCTTTATATGTCATTATAATGCTACTTGGACCAAAGATGTTTATACCTTATAACTGTCTTAAGGCAAAGGCAATTCTTTATATCAAACTTTTATATTGAATTTTGAACAGGACACTTACTAATCTGTTTTCTGTTAAAGATGGATGCTATAGATATCACTGAATTCAGAAATTTTTTATGATAGGTATTCACTTCTCAACTTTTCTTGATAATATTGGGTGTACAGCATTATGCAAGTGAGTGAGGAGAGTTGCTAAAACCTAACACTTTGTCCATCTAGTCAAGGCTATGGTTTTTCCAGTGGTCATGTATGGATGTGAGAGTTGGACTATGAAGAATGCTGAGCGCCAAAAAATCGTTGCTTTTGAACTGTGGTGTTGGAGAAGACTCTTGAGAGTCCCTTGGACTGCAAGGACATCCAGCCAGTCCATCCTAAAGGAAATCAGTCTTGGGTGTTCATTGGAAGGACTGATGCTGAGGCTAAAACTCCAATACTTTGGCCACCTGATGTGAAGAGCTGACTCATTTGAAAAGACCCTGATGTTGGGAAAGATTGAAGGCAGGAGGAGAAGGGGATGACAGAGGATGAGATGGTTGGATGACATCACTGACTCAATGGACATGAGTTTGGGTAAACTCTGGGAGTTGGTGATGGACAGGGAGGCCTGGCGTGCTGTGGTTCATGGGGTCGCAAAGAGTCGGACACGACTGAGCAACTGAACTGAAGTGAACTGAACACTTTTCAAGATGAAAAAAAAAATGTAATTCTGTTGAAAAATGCCCATATTTCATTTGAAGTCCTGCACCCACTTAACCGAGTGGCTTGTGGGGATCCTTGTGATTTGATATGGCTGGTTATAGTTTTTAAACAGTATCATACATCTTCTTTCCCTTGCAAAGGTCCATTTGTATCCTTTGTACAGTGATGTTTAACTACAAAGAACTAGGAAAACTAAAAATCAGAAAGCACCAACAAATAATAAGAAACACATCACAGAGGAATTTTCTAATCCTAATGTGACTTTAATATGTGCCAATTTAGCCAACTGCCAACTGTATTACAAATGACACACAGGAAAATAAGTTACAGTTGCATCACCAGCAGAAGTGAATTTTATTTGTTCATTTTATTCAAATGATTTTTTCTTGCTTTCTCCTCTCCCTTCTTGTTTCTTTTCTTTTTTCTTTCTCTTATTTTCAGATGCTGAAAAGTTACCAAAATATTTTTTTTCTACTGGTCCTGTGGCATCTAACCACTTTCCTTTCAAATTATGTAGATATTATTTATATAAGCAAAGTACCTTGGAGAGTAGAAAACTTGCTTTGCTCTTTTCTCACAAGGGCCCTATTAGAGCAGAATCTAAGTTGTTACCTACTTTGCTAAAACCATCTGCGAGAGAATGTTAGGGTGGTAGGTAAGTATGCACTTGTGCAGGCCATAAAAGCTTATATAGTCATAAAACCTGGACTGTAAAATGGACGGTAAGCTATCAGTTAAATGTGAATCTCTTATTGTCAATCCATTAAAAAAACATATTGGTTCAGAGAAAGAAGTAGTTTCCTTATACCTGAGTCTAAAGCAAATTATTTCATGTTAATAATAAAAAATAATTCCCTTTTTCTCTCTCTCTCACAGACACACATAGACATACAGAATACACACAAACTGTTGGGTATTTGTGTTGATGTATATGTAGCTTCAGAATGTTCTTGCACTGAAATCACTGGGCAATACCACTGTCAGATGAGGAGCGGCTGAAGAACCTTGGGCAGAGAACACTACCGAATGGAACGAGGGAAGACGGATAGCGAGGGGCTATCGATAGCAGGGTTGAGACTATGAGATGGAGATGAGTTCTGAGGCAGCAGGTCCACTGGCTGCCACTGGTTCCATGTGGTCCACTCCAATATAGAAAAGTCTAATCATTTTTTTTCCCTGTAAGGAGATTAATATTACCAAATCGCCAAAGATCCTAGTTCCCCGAAAGTGCTATCTTCAGGTACAACAGCATTACTTGCATGTTGTACATTGATTGCGTATACTTCATACCAAGTTTTAAGAGCACTGGATACCTGACGTGTCCGGGGCCAACTAACAAGAATGGAGGAGCTTCTCAGATTATCACATCTGAGGAGCACGTGACTGCGCTAGTGATATTTGGAGCAGAAAAAGAAGCAGTGAGGTCATGCTAACTGTCTGTAAACATTTAGGAGAGTCATGCTGAGGACTTTTTCTATATAGTTTAGGAGGCCAGGAAGGAAATGTTCTTGTTCAGAATGTTCTAGAACTAGAACATTCTGGAGACTGTTCTAATGAAATGGAAGTAAACACTGAGGACAGATATTTTAACAAATGTAAGAACGGACCCTCTAGTAATTAGAGTTGTTTGAAAATTAAATGAGATTCTTTGAGAACTGCATAAGCACCCTGTCACTGGAAGCAAATGCCCAGAAAGTGAAGGACCATGAATGAAAGATCGAGGCTCTTTCAGAGAAAATGGGACACATGGCCTCTAAGGCTCTTTCCAGTTTCTGAACACCCTCATGGAAAAGTAGAAATCTCCATTTATTTTTCTAGCTCTTGCCTTCATCTTCCCTCTGCATCTCCTTTCTTCTACCTTACCATCTCCTCCTTGTAGTTTACATGTGAGAACGAAGGGGACTCAGAAAGACATAAGAGTGCTTTAGATCGCACTCCAGCCCCAGTGTTGCCTCTCAGCCTCCCCATTCACACTCATCGCTACTGATAATCCACGTCTTCCCCAATCTGATAGAATGTGCAAGGACAGGCACAGCTTCAAGTCCTCCATCCTTCCACCAACTCACCACTTCAAGCCACTTCTTAGGTATAAATTCTGGAGTCATCATGCACCTATTTTTACCAACAATAGCTTCCAAAGCTTGGAGTAATGATTAGTCACTTTAAGATAGAAATGAGTTATATCTGAGTGCAACATCTCTTGGGTTTAACAAAATCATGCTTCTTGTTAATGAAGAGAATCGTGATGGATATTTTGTGGTCTAAAGAGTCTGTATTAAAGGAAGAAATGAAACAGGATCATTGCTAGGAACACCTCCTCTTATTTCTCTCCAGGAAGATAGGATTCAGCTTCTGGCCTTCGTTTCAGGCACATATCTGGTTTCCGTCTAGGCAAGCTACTCGATGACCCGACAGCTCCACGCTTGATGGCAGCGCCAAGGAGCCCTGAGACTATAAGGCTTCCCTCGGCTGGGACCGTTTCCCCATTTCCAGACACGCCCGGCCTGAATTTGTGCAAAGTCATTTTGTCCCTGGGCAGTATCATTGTCTTTCTTTATAAAAATAAGTGGAATTAGTGATGATTGCTGCACCTTGAAAACTGTAACTTTTTGTTTAATTCCCATCATTGAGTATCCTTTGCCCTAATAGTTCTCAAACCAAGCCCTGTGGTCTTCATAGGTAACTTGCAACTGAATAAGATTTGCAGATGCTTCACATTATATTATTCTTGATGAATCAAATACACATTAATATATCAAAGGCCAAGAATTTCTGCAGGAAACAACATTTTAAAAAAATACGTTTAAACTAAAATTTTCTCAACTTATTTGGTCATGCAAACCCTTTTTTTCAAAGACCATTAGTGATGCAGGACATCATTCCTCTTCTGGATATAGATGAGAAATGCAGCATCAAAACAGACCAAAGCTGGAGAAGGCAGTGGCACCCCACTCCAGTACTCTTGCCTGGAAAATCCCATGGACGGAGGAGCCTGGTAGGCTGTGGTCCATGGGGTCGCTAAGAGTCGGACACGACTGAGCGACTTCACTTTCACTTTTCACTTTCACACATTGGAGAAGGAAATGGCAACCCACTCCAGTGTTCTTGCCTGGAGAATCCCAGGGACGGGGGAGCCTGGTGGGCTGCCGTCTATGGGATCGCACAGAGTCGGACATGACTGAAGCGACTTAGCAGCAGCAGAGGGAAATGCTGTCTCACTGGGAAAAGATCCGTTTGCTTCTTTCCTACCCAACACTTGGTTCTTTCTACCCAGTGGGTTTCTATCATGGCCACCATGGGACAGGCCAGCCTGGATTACTCCTTTGCTGGTTCTGGGTCTCATTTCACCAGCCAGGTGTAGACAGAGACAGCAGATACATTCTGGAAACCAATCAAAGGCCATAACCCACAGGCCTCTTGGGGAGCGAGAAGGTGACTGGCAAGGACCAGAGAGTAAAAACGAGGCTTGGTCAAGAGGAATGACTGTGGCTCTGTCCAGAGTCAGCCTTGACAAGCTCTGGGCTGCCTCAGAGGCTCCTTCTTTGGGTGCGTCTGAACCGTATTGTTCTAGCCTTCTGGGCAACTTGCCCTGGCTTGCTCTTGCCACCTATGTCAAAGACCATATCGCCATGCATCTGTAGTGGTCATCTTCTTCCCGCGTCTTTGCTGGTCTCTGATGCTATCTGGTTAAATCAGATTCTGGGGCTGAGAAGAGAGAAAAAAGCTGAGAATTCAGCATTGACTTGAAACAAGTTGCGCCAGAGATGATAAACTCTTTTATTTCGGTGGCACACTGGTTCAGAAACCATGAATCGGATGACTGGATGAAATCCAGGGGGAAGCACACTCTCATGTCAGGGGGGACAGACGCAGCAATGCTTATGAAGGGGGCACAGAATATTCTTTTGCGTCATAGGACAAGATACGGGTTTAGTCTAGATGCAAGGCTGTTCTTTCCCTTCTTGATAAGGAAAGCTAGCAGAAAGTTTACTTAGATCGCTTCTTGAGCTTTTATCTTTTTGGCAATATATTGGAGAAACTTTGAAAAACCAGTTCCAGCTGATACACATATATGTATTTTTTGATAATGTAACTACAACAGCCACATGTTAATCCACCCACCCTGCACTGCTTTGAGTGGATATACTTCGAAAAAACCTTTGTTAAGAGAGAAGGCTTTTTCCCCTCTAAACAGGAATGTAAATGTCTATTTTACTATAAATAACTAGCTTTTGTTTTCCTTTAATGAAAAATGAAATACGAGATAGGCTGATGATGAAGTATTTGTCTTGCAGACTGGGCATTTTTATTTTTAAATATGGTCCTCATTCCCTCCCTGTAAATTCCCAGCATATTATAATAAGGGTTGTAGTCAATATGCAACCTGGTTGGGAAGAAGGGTTTTAGAATCCAGTCCAATCTTTATTTTTTTAACAGAAGAAGAGTCTGAAGCCCAGAAAGATAAAGTGACCTGGTGAAACACATATTTAGTGACAGAAAACAGGCTTAAAACCTGGACTGGAAAACTGTCCAGTGCTGGGTGCCTCAGGAAGAAACCAACAAATTAAGGCCTGCTAATTAAGGGCAGGCAACAGACTGATACGAAGGAGATCTGCAGCAAGGCTAGGGAGAGCATGAAGACAAAAACTGGAACCTTACTGGTCTGGGGCTTATTTAGGTCTAAGACTTAAATGAACAATTGTGTTCTGCCAAGAATAGTTTTGAATAGTTTCTACATATAGGACTAAGGATCAAAGGGAACAAGATGGGAAGGCAGAGGGGGCGAGAGTAAAGCAATGGTTTTCATCATTGTCATTAGCTGATTAACTCAAGTTTGGTGAAAACCCTACCCTGAGTCACAGGAGGGGATTACTATTTGCTCCACGTCTTTTTTAAAAAATTAGTGAATGTTAAAAGAGTTTGCTCAGGAGACTGGGGGAGCTGTGTCTTAGTGGACAGGAGTCTAAAGTACACTGGAATTTACTAAGAAACCTGTTTGTAAAAATTATTACTTATTGCCATTTTCTTACAAAAATATATTTTGGAAAGTTGTGTACTGTCAATTAAACAGCTCTTGTCTAAGCTGGTTCAAGCACTAAAAAAAAAAAAAAGAAAAGAAAAAAAAACAGACCAAAGCTAGTAAAGCCTACATATAACCAAATACCTGGCCTTAGATGGCCTCAGTAGACATCTTCACTAAAATCTTGTATTACCAATTACATTGACTATTTGAGTCAAATAATCTCCTATTGTATATTTCCCCCAACATATAGAATATATATGAGGTAATATTAGAAAGATTTTTTTACCTTTTAAGAAAATTAGAATTTCAAATTACAAAGCAATAAGACAAGAATTTACATAGGACCCCAAAGTTAGTGCATCTTCCCTAATCCATCTCTCATGGGATCAGTCAGCATAGAGATTTAAAATGGAGATATTGTAACCAATTACATAGTTGGTAACTCTATTCAAAGTGTCACCTATAGTTTGGGGGTTGTCTCCTGCTAATATTGCAGAACAATTAGGCCTTTTTAACACAAGTTCATACAAAGCCTGAAAAAATGTGTCTATTAAAAAAATATGGTCCTTTGTTTTCCTACACCCATGTACTTGAATTTTCCATTTATTGGGTATATGACAGGAAATTTGCGTTTTTTTCTCTGCTTTACTCATCAAAGTATTATTTTTAGAGATAATTTAGAACTCTCAGATGCCCAGAAAATTTATTTTCAGCTCTCTTTTACAGAAGAGTCAAAGCTTCATATAGTTAAGTATAAATGAAATTAATCACTCAAAATGTAAGAGAGTCTAATTTGAAACACACATTCTCCAAGTTATGAATATGTTCCAAGGTTCGCAGAGAATATGATCACATCTGTAAGGATTGCCATTCTCCAGCACAGGCAGAGGTGAATTAATGCCCTTCGATCCTGGTAGCTAAGAAATTGCTTTAGGTTAGGACATTTTTTTTCATTATTTTTATTATTTGGAGGCTAATTACTTTACAATATTGTAGTGGTTTTTGCCATACACTGACATGAATCAGCCATGGATTTACCTATGTTCCCCATCCTGAACCCCCCTCCCATTCCCTCCCCAGGTTAGGACATTTTGAATGAGTTCAATTTTAAAACTCACTAGTCACACTTATAAGCTGACAATTCCACATACTGTAGAATTTTCTGTCCTTTCCTTATGGAAATCCAGGGATGTAGCCCTGGAAATAGAAGTGAAGAATTTAATAATATGGAATCAATTCCTTAGTGTATCAAGTCACTTGTCTTCTCCTTGGCTGTCCTTGAGATCTACCTTTTTATGCCTAAAATATAAAGCAACGCCTCTCCTGTCTTGGTCTTGTCTGGCTGCTATAACAAAATACCATAGACTTATAAACAGCAGGATTTTATCCCTCACGGTTCTGGAGGCTGGAAATGTGAGGTCAGGCTGACAGCATGCTTGTGTGAAGACCCTCTTCTGGAAAGCAGACTTGTCACTGTCAGATAGTGGAAGGGGCCAGGGGTCTCTGAAGCCTTGTTTATAAGACATGAATTCCATTCAGGAGGACTGCACCTTCATGATTTAAGCATCTCCCCAAAGCCTCAGCTCCTAATATCATCTTGAAGGGCTAGGATTTCAACTTATGGATTTTATGGGCACTCAAACATTCAGACCAAAGCACCTCTCATCCTTCCTTGCACTGCAGCCTTACTCTTTTAGGCTACAGAACTCTTAAAGTTCAAAGAATAGTACTTGAGTTCTAACAAGTGCCGTGAAAACAGATATGACCCAATTCTTTAAGCTTAAGAGAGAATGAATCCAAATTTCATTACAAAGTTCTTTAATTTTTTTCTGGAGATCCTGAAAGTGAGGCTGTTTTAGTTATCTATTGCAGCATAACAAACTGTCCCAAAATTAGTGGCTTAAAATAATAATAATCGTTGACTACTTCCCATAGTTTTTTTGAGTCAGTTAGGACATGGTGGCAATGGCTTGCCTCTGCCCTGGAAAATGGGAAAACTAAGAACAGGAATCATCAGGCTTGCGTGCCCACATTTTTAGGGGTTGATGCTTGCTTGTTGCTTAGCTGAGGCTGTTGCTCAGAATACACACACCCCTGACCTTTCCATGATGCATGAACTTTCTCACAAAATGATGATGTGGTTCCATGGGAGGCCTCCTGTGGGAAAGCAGGAGCCAGATGGAAGCCATATTGCCATTCTGGACTTAGCGTCAGAATTCACGTAGCATTCCTTCCGTCACGTTCTGCTGGGTGAGGCACTTATAAGCCATCCACCAGGTTCAAGGAGGAGCATAGACTCCATTTCTTGATGGACATGAATCAATGTCACATTGTAAAAAGAGCATGAGGGATGAAGTATACCCTGGTGGGGACTTCTTTGCAAAGTAAAATGAAAGTCGCTTATTCATGTCCAACTCCATGGACTATGCAGTCCATGGAATTCTCCAGGCCAGAATACTGGAGTGGGTAGCCTTTCCCTTCTCCAGGGGATCTTCCCAACCCAGGGATCGAACCCAGGTCTCCCACATTGCAAGCGGATTCTTTACCAGCTGAGCCACAAGGGAAGCCCAAGAATACTGGAGTGGGTAGCCTACCCCTTCTCCAGGGGATCTTCCCAAGCCAGGAATCAAACTGGGGTCTCCTGAATTGTAGGCGGTTTCTTTACCATCTGAGCTATCCTATCAAATAAATATTCACAAACAAAAACACTCATTAAAATATTTTCCGTGTAGCCGACTTGACTGAAGCTTGCAACAGTGGACAGAATTTACATTGCAGCCAAACAGTTTAGAATATGAAGAGCCCTCTGCATTCTTTCCTATGTTCCAGGGTTCTCCTCCATGGTTTCCTCTGTTTTCTTATCTACCCCTTCTCTCTCAGGAGTGAAAACTTTAAATGTCTTCCATTTTCTTATAAAAATTAATTCATGTTATCTCTGTTGAATCTCTCTAGACTCTGTACTCAGTACATAGACTCTCTGTGTGTGTACAAAGACCCACTAATGTATTCTGCTAAAAACACACAGGGCATCTAATTCTAAGCCTCACCCTTCCCTCCTCTACTTCTTTCTGCAAAAAGAAAAGTGAAAGAGATTTAGTCCTTTATAAATATGAGTTACTCCCTACCTCCACTCCTAGCTTCTCCATGGAAAGGCAGAAGTTGCCACATTCATTTGTGGTTTTAAATAACATTTCGCCCTCTGTATTGCACTAGCATGCATTGAATTGCAGCCAACACTATCCACTTAAGTTTTCCATCTCTAATTTCCAAAACATTCAGGAAAAGCTTCAGCCTCAGACTTAATGAATATACCCCAGAACAGAGCTTCTGAGGCAAAAATCACCATTCAGTCAAGGGAGAGAGTCTCCAGTCCCTGTTTATAACAAAACCAACTTGGTATATTCACTTTTGTCTTCTCTCCTAGAGCACGATGCTGGGTCTCTTTGGGTTCCCTTTCCAAAGTCTATCCTTTCATCTTAAGAGCTTTTAGAAATTGATTGACTCAGGAAAAGCAATATCTAGATATGATGGAGATGCTCTCTGAATAATTTCTTACTAGCCAGATTCTGGAAGAATATTGCTTCCCATATGGCAGCTATAATACAAATTCCAACTGTTTTCTCCACAGTTATGTCCTCACCACTTCCATAACCCACTTCTTAGCAAATCTGCCCAGACCCCTTCCTTTCCATCTCCACAGCCCTGCTGAGAGGGAGTGTACCATGTGATCCCACATACTTGCCTACAACGTAAGGGATTACAGTGGATAAGAGGCTCAAACTCATCCAACCAGATGGTTTTCCCAGGACAACAGGATAGGACTAAAAGATAGAAGCTAAAATAGGCTGAGCCAGGCAGAACAAACCTCTCAACAGCAGCAGAGCACAAAGTAGATGTTGAGAGATATCATATGGATGCAAACCATTTGGCTTCCAGAACTAAAAGAAATCTGTTTCCCCAGAACTGTCTAGTTCCTGCTTCCAGGCCTTGGGTGGTCTGACTCTTGTTCTTACCCATGGGTTGGCTGAGATGTTGCCAAAATAAAACCATAAGCTTACCTGACTGCTTCAACCACTTTATAATCAAGTGAACAGATTATTCTACATAAAATATGAGAAAGAAAATAGAAAGATATTTTTATTTTCATTAATTTACTTACTGTCTTCTGGGCATAAATATGTCATCAGTAGTGAAGTATTATAAATCAAGGATTTCAAGAAAGTATGACTGATGTTCCTGTTTGGCATTCTAGGATATTTAAAAGGATAAGACATATTTTAATACTGAATGAAATGTCCTTGTGAATTTATCCCAGGTAATCAAAGAAATTTCTCAAAAACTGGTAGCTGAAGTAGCTACTAAAGTAGCTCTGAAGATATTTTGCATGAATTAGCGCTTAGATACTGAACTTTATTTGAAGGAACCCCATAGCAGGGCTTTACAAGATGCTAAAGAATATGCTACTCGACAATTTTCTCAAGAAATCTCTATCAGTTCCTTAGGGTGAGTGTCACAGCAAAAAACAAACAAGCAAACAAAAACAAATGTGTAAAGCATTGCTGAGAAATGTGTGTCCATTTCAAGAAATGAGGTCAAAGGCATTAGTAAATTAATTAAATTAAATTAAGTATATTAAATTAGTAAAATAATTAAGAAATGTAATGAATTTGAGGGAAAGCTAAGTCACAATTAAATAAGGATTTGGACTCTGTATGAAGCTGCATGTGTAATTCTTTATGTGAGGAATTTTTCCCACTGACTGACAATGGACCATGTAATGTACAAACAGGACATGGTTCAGAGGAAAGGAAGTGGGCGGTACACTCACCAACTGCTAAGCAAGCTACTTAGCTCATTGAGCCTGTTTCCTCATTTGTAACCTGAGGATAACAGTATTATTTACTTCAATGGGATACTTCAGGGTTTAACAATATAGTGCACGTAAAGCACTTGGCACATGCATTGATGTGATCAGTAAATCTCATAATACTTGTATAGTAGTTGTTATCTTCCTTATTACAACTCTATCTGGAAACTCTGGTGCCATTTTCTTGGCATACAGACAGCCCGATGTGCTGGCTAGAGACTAGCAAGCCACTTGCCTCTGATCACTCATACCACTCCGGTTTCTGGTGCTTGTATGTGTGTGTGTTTGCACACAAGCTAAATTGGTCTTTGCTTAATCTGATAGTTTCTGCCATCAGGCTTCAGTTCTTTGGCTTTCTTTGCCTTGCTTTATTCATGAGCAAAACAAGAAGCCATTTTAATATTTTGGTGTCTAACCTTTAAAATTATGGTGGAGGGTTCTGATAGAATGTGGTCCACTGGAAAAGGAGATGTCAAACCACTTCAGTAGTCTTGCCTTGAGAACCCCATGAACAGTATGAAAAGGTAAAAAGATAGGATACTGAAAGATAAACTCCCCCACACAGTAGGTGTCCAATATTCTACTGGGCATCAGTGGAGAAATAACTCCAGAAAGAATGAAGAGATGGAGCCAAAGCAAAAACAACACCCAGTTGTGGATGTGACTGGTGATGGAAGTAAAGTCCAATGCTGTAAAGAGCAATATTGCACAGGAACCTGGAATGTTAGGTCCATGAATCAAGGCAAATTGGAAGTGGTCAAACAGGAGATGGCAAAAGTGAACGTTGACATTTTAGGAATCAGCGAACTAAAATGGACTGGAATGGGTGAATTTAACTCAGATGACCATTATCTACTACTGTGGGCAAGAATCCTTTAGAAGAAATGGAGTAGCCATCATAGTCAACAAGAGTCAAAATGCAGTACTTGGGTGCAGTCTCAAAAATGACAGAATGATCTCTGTTTGTCTTCCAAGGCAAACCACTCAATATCACAGTAATCAAGTCTGTGCCCCAACCAGTAATGCTGAAGAAGCTGAAGTTGAATGGTGCTAGGAAGACCTATAAAACCTTCTAGAACTAACATCCAAAAAAGATGTTCTTTTCATTATAGGGGACTGGAACGCAAAAGTAGGAAGTCAAGAGATACCTGGAGTAACAGGCAAATTTGGCCTTGGAGAACAAAACAAAGCAGGTCAAAGGCTAACAGAGTTTTGCCAAGAGAGTGCTCTGGCCATAGCAAACACCCTCTTCCAAGAACACAAGAAAAGACTCTATACATGGACATCACCAGATGGTCAATACCAAAATCAGATTGATTATATTCTTTGCAGCCAAAGATGGAGAAGTCAGCAAAAACAAGACTGGGAGTGGACTGTGGCTCAGATCATGAACTCCTTATTGCCAAATTCAGACTTAAATTGAAGAAAGTAGGGAAAACCACTAGACCATTCAGGTATGACCTAAATCAAAACTCCTTATGATTATACAGTGGAAGTGACAAATAGATTCAAGGGATTAGATCTGATAGAGTGTCTGAAGAACTATGGACAGAGGTTCATGACATTGTACAGGAGGCAGTGATCAAGACCATCCCCAAGAAAAAGAAATGCAAAAAGGCAAAATGGTCATCTGAGGAGGCCTTACAAATAGCTGAGAAAAGAAGAGAAGCTAAAGGCAAAGGAGAAAAGGAAAGATATACCCATCTTGAATGCAGAGTGTCAGAGAATAGCAAGGAGAGATAAGAAAGCCTTCCTCAGCGATCAACACAAAGAAACAGAGGAAAACAACAGAATGGGAAAGACTAGAGATCTCTTCAAGAAAATTAGAGACACCAAGGGAACATTTCATGCAAAGATGGGCACAATAAAGGACAGAAATGGTATGGACCTAACAGAAGCAGAAGATATTAAGAAGAGGTGACAAGAATACACAGAAAAACTATACAAAAAAGATCTTCATGACCCAGATAACCACAGTGGTGTGATCACTCACCTAGAGCCAGACATCCTGGAATGTGAAGTCAAGTGGGCCTTAGGAAGCATCACTACAAAGCTAGTGGAGGTGATGGAATTCCAGCTGAGCTATTTAAAATCCTAAAAGATGATGCTGTGAAAGTGCTGCACTCAATATGCCAGCAAATTTGGAAAACTCAGCAGTGGCCACAGGACTGGAAAAGATCAGTTTTCATTCCAATCCCAAAGAAAGGCAATGCCAAAGAATGTTCAAACTACTGCACAGTTGTACTCATCTCACATATTAGCAAAGTAATGCTCAAAATTCTCCAAGCCAGGCTTCAACAGTATGTGAACTGTGAACTTCCAGACGTTCAAGCTGGATTTAGAAAAGGCAGAGGAACCAGGGATCAAATTGCCAACATCCGTTGGATCATCAAAAAAGCAAGAGAGTTCCAGAAAAACATCTACTTCTGCTTTATTGACTACGCCAAAGTCTTTGACTGTGTGGATCACAAACAAACTGTGGAAAATTCTGAAAGAGATGGGAATACCAGACCACCTGACCTGCCTCCTGAGAAATCTGTATGCAGGTCAAGAAGCAACAGTTAGAACCGGACATGAAACAACAGACTGGTTCCAAATTGGGAAAGGAGAACGTCAAGCTTGTATGTTGTCTCCCTGCTTATATAACTTGTATGCAGAGTACATCATGTGAAATGCCCAGGCTGGATGAAGCACAAGCTGGAATCAAGATTGCCAGGAGAAGTATCAATAACCTCAGATATGCAGATGACACCACCCTTATGGCAGAAAGTGAAGAAGAACTAAAGAGCCTCTTGATGAAAGTGAAAGAGGAGAGTGAAAAGGTTGGCTTAAAACTCAACATTCAGAAAACTAAGATCATGGCATCTGGTCCCATCACTTCATGGCAAATAGATGGGGAAATAATGGAAACAGTGACAGACTTTATTTTTGGGGGCTCCAAAATCACTGCAGATGGTGACTGCAGCCATGAAAATTAAAAGATGCTTGCTCCTTGAAAGAAAAACTATGACCAACCTAGACAGTACATTAAAAAGCAGAGACATTACTTTGCCAACAAAGGTCTGTCTAGTCAAAGCTATGGTTTTTCCAGTAGTCATGTATGGATGTGAGAGTTGGACTATAAAGAAAGCTGAGCACCAAAGAATTGATGCTTTTGAACTGTGGTGTTGGAGAAGACTCCTGAGAGTCCCTTGGACTGCAAGGAGATCAAACCAGTCAATCCTAAAGGAAATCAGTCCTGAATATTCATTGGAAGGACTGATGCTGAAGCTGAAACTCCAATACTTTGGCCACCTGATGCGAAGAACTAACTCATTGGAAAAGACCCTGATGCTGGGAAAGATTGAAGGTGGGAGGAGGAGGAATGAGATGGTTGGATGGTATCACTGACTCTATGGACATGAGTTTGAGTAAGGTTCAGGAATGGTGATGGACAGGGAGGCCTGGCGTGCTGCAGTCCATGGGTTTGCAAAGAGTTGGACATGAATGAGAGACTGAACTGAACTGAACTGACCCTTTAAAATTCCCAGCAACAGAACAGACTTTTGGACTCTGTGGGAGAAGGCGAGGGTGGGATGTTTTGGGAGAACAACATCGAAACATGTATATCATCAAGGGTGAAACAGATCCCCAGTCCAGGCTGGATGCATGAGACAAGTGCTCGGGGCTGGTGCACTGGGAACACCCAGAGGGATCTGGTGGAGAGGGAGGCGGGAGGGGGGATCGGGATGGGGAACACATGTAAATCCATGGCTGATTCATGTCAATGTATGGCAAAAACTACTACAATATTGTAAAGTAATTAGCCTCCAACTAATAAAAATAAATGGAATAAAAAAGGAAAAAAAAAAAGAAAAAAAAAAAGTAAATTACATCCAAAAAAAAAAATCCCAGAAAAACAATCATATTTCTGGACCTCCCTTAAATTGTCTCAGTCATTAAACTATTTCATGTCAGACATTACACAGGGAATCAGGCATCAGTCAGACTAGATGGAATAAAGTGACCCAGCCAGCTGGCAGAATATTTTTGGAGTCTTCCCATACTTTACCTATGCCCCTGACAGTTCTGGAACTTTGACAGTCTTAAAATCACACACCTTGCCCTCAGTATGTTTACTTTTTCTTTTTTTTTTAGATTACTCAGAGCAATACAATCATTATTTGAACTTAAAAACTGAGCCCAAAACATTTTTTTTGCTAAACACCACTAGCATACCTATCTTGGTTAACATGCAACAATAGTGAAGCGTCATTGCATTTACTCCTGACTGTCCCCACCTCCCTTACATTCCCACTGTCCCCTTTAAAGGGAAATGTGTGTGTTTACATGATATGCAATTCAAATTGTACAGCAGGTCATAAAATTAAAGTGGGCTACCCACCTCCCTCTCAGAGATAATCACTGTTAGTTTCTTGTGTAAAATATACACTTAAACACACAATATAGCATACATAAATATTCTCAGCCAAATTTCCTGTACAGAATTAACCTCTCTAAGGCATCAGTTGTGTGTAATAAATTAACTTTTCTCTTAGGCATCAGGAAGGTTGTTATGTGCCATCCTTGGGAGAATTGAAATAATTACAAATAATTTTCTGTGTGCTGTATTTCAGATAAGGAACTCGAGCTGAGAAATGCTTTTATTTAACAATCTAGTTTGCAGATTATATACATGGATACACATGGAGCTGCTGTCTTCCTCCTGCCCATTCTCGTCCATTTCCATGTTCTTCCTCTTGTGCTCTTTTCTTTCTTTTTTTTTTTACTGAGTTATAACATAAGTTAGAAACTGTATAAAGTCCACCTGTCTTAAGTATACAGCATGAAGAGTTTTGTATTTGTGTATACCCATGTAATCACCATTCAGATGGTGATACAGAGCATTTTTATCGCTTTCATACCCTCAGAATCAACCTCTAGTATTTTCACTACAATTCATCCTGCCTGTTTTGAAACTTTATATAAACAAAACCATATTTATATTTTCCTTCTTTCCCTCAACGTATCAGGGAGATTTTCCATGTTGTTGTGTATGTCAGTTATTGTTTTTATTGCTGAGTATTATCTCATTATGTTAATGGATTCACCTGTTGATTGACATTTGGATTGTTTCGTTTGTGGCTATTTTGAATAAAGCTGCTAGGAACAGATTCACACGTGTCTTTTGATGGTTACAGGGGAAACACCAGGGAGCAGGCTGGGTCGTAAGGTAGCCTGTGTATAGCTTTAGTAAAACATTACCCAACAGTTTTCCTAAATGGTCGTTTCAACTTTGTTTATTCTTTTTAACAGATGAATAGTGTTGTATGATTTTTCCATGATTTCTTTAAACTACCCCACTCTTAGTAGAAATACAAGTTGTTTCCAAACATTTGCTATTACAGCATGTTTCAGATATCATCCTTTTACATAAATCATTTTCACATATACAAGTTTATCTATAAGAAAATTTATAAGAAGAATATTTGCTGGATCCAAGGATATATGCATTTTTCATTTTAGTAAATATGAACTAATTGTCTCCAAAGTGTTTCAACTAGTCAACTGGCAAAATTGGACATTGTCTCACCTCATACTCACAGATACAGTATATCATAAACTGTTTTGAACTTCTCTGTCCAATGGGTATAAATTATAAATTATTTGTGGCTTTCATTTTAATGTTCCTTATGATAAGTGATATTGAGTGCACTTTTGTAAGTTTAAAAAGCATTAGTATTTCCTTTTCTGTGACTTCTTTTAAAATATACTAATTATTCTTTTGAGTTGCTGGTCTTTTATTGATTTACGGGAACTCTTTATACATTAAAGAAATTAGTCTTTTCTCTGTGATATACATTACAAATATTTCCCCTCAGATTGTTGCTTGTCTGCCATCACTGATGATAACTGAAAGAGCATTTTGAAATATCCTTTATATCAGTTTCTAAAGCATATTACAAAGCTTTAGCCTACCCTTTCTTTCACCTCCCACAAGATGGGTCTTGATATTATTAGTGAATAAAAATTTATTCTCATTTATGCTCTAAATGCATTCTATGGATTATTAAGAACAATCATTCCCTAATGCACACTCCAGAGAACTGAAAGGAAGCCTGTATACAAACAAGCAATTAACAGACACACAGAACGTGAGCATGGCTGCTATCTTAACAATTTTAAGACAAGTTGCAGTCTAGAAAGATTCTGTGTTAGGGTTACTTGTTCAGCCTTGAAAACTGTTTATATGTGGTAACCAGATGCCTTATGCTTCCTTTAGAGCAGTCCAAAGTAAGAGAGAGATTGATAATCACAGCACACTGCTCCCAAATCCTTGGTCAATTTAGACTATGTCATAAAATGCCCTCAAAATGAGGCATTATTCTAAATAGTTGTATCAGTGAGATGCTTCGGAAAGATCAGTCTCATTCCTCAGGATGATTTCTCATCCCCCCCTGACCTCGTCCATTGAAATCAAAGCATCATGACCTTACAGGGCACTCACTTTCTTCTCCATCAGATTCTTTGTGGCCAAGTACCATTTATTATTTGTATCAGTTTCCTGTTGCTGCCGTAACAAACTGCCACACATTTAGCAGTTAAAACAATACCCATTTTTAAAAAATCTTGTAGTTCTGCAGGCTAAAAGTCCAGGTCACCAGAGCTCGGCTGATTCCTCTGCTTTAAGTGTTGTAAGACAGATACCGGGGTGCCAGCAGGACTATGATTTCTCTGGAGCCTTTGGAGGTGGATGAGCTTCCCAGCTCGTCCAGGTGGCTGGCAGAGTTCAGCTCCTTGAGACTGCAGAGGCTGCTGTTTCCTCTCTGCCTGTCGGCGAGGAGCTCCTCTCCGTCCCTTCAGGCCACCTGCTTTCCTGCTTTATTGCCACCCCCACCTCCAAACCCAAGCAGGGACTGACTCCTTCTCATATTTTGAATCTCTCTGAATTGCCCCTTCTGTGATACCTTGTTGCAGCTAAAAGAGGTTCTCTGCTTTTAAAGGCCTGTGTGATTAGGTGGGCACGACTGGATAGTATCAAATCATCTTCCCTTTTAAGGTCTGTAGCTTTAGTTATGCCTGCAAAATCCCTTTTGCCATGTAAGGTCACATATTCAGAGGTTGTGGGGAGAGGACACAGACATCTTTGAGGGACCATTAATATGCTTACCTTACATATTGTGCTTTTTCTTCCTCTCTCCCTCTTCCCCTCTTTATTCCTCTCTTTCCTTCTCTTTATTTTTTTATTCACAGCATCTAGCACAATGCTGGGTTCATACTGTAAGGAGAATGAATGAATATTGACTAGTTGAATGATCTTTTTAGAATTCTTCATCTTGAGGCGTTAGTCTAAATTCTCAGAATATATATTGAATCCAGAATTTGTCAGCTGGTTTATAAACTGCCGGAATATCAGAGTAGAAAAAACACAAGGGGCTTCTCACTATCTTCTCCTGCAACCAGGGATGGAGGGCCTGCCTGTTCCAGGAGGCTGGCTTTGTGTTTCTTGATCTAAGCAAACACTCAGGGCTGTTTGTGCTACGCAGGGCTCTGGGGACAGAACAGATAGGACTCTGCGATGACACAAGCCAAATTTGGACTCACCAGGGCTTTTAGAAAAACAGAGAAGAATATTAGACACTCGATAGAAAGCACTGTATTTTGGAACAAAGAAATACTGTGGTAGAGGAAAAACTTTAGATCATTATTACCTTGTCTTTGGTTATGGGGTCTTCTTGGCAGAGAGCAGAGATATCTTTGCATGAGAATTTGATCACAATCTACACAGAGGCAACTGAGAAAGACAAATTCTCACTGTTCCCCAGAAAATTTCACTGTAGATAAATCCTTATGATTAAATATTCTCAGTGGAATAAATAAGCATCTCCAAATTTCTTGAGCAAAGTGATTTTGACTAATACTTTAGCTGCCACTTCTTGGTTGGTATAAAGTAAAAGCATTATATCATTATTGCTTTTTTTTTTTTGCAATGGTCAAAGACTGATTTCAGTTCAGTTTAGTTCAGTTCAGTTGCTCAGTCTTGTCCGACTCTTTGCAACCCCGTGGACTGCAGCATGCCAGGCTTCCCTGTCCATCACCAACTCCCGGAGCTTACTCAAACTCATGTCCATTGAATCAGTGATGCCATCCAACCATCTCATCCTCTGTCGTCCCCTTCTCCTCCTGTCTTCAATCTTTCCCAGCATCAGGGTCTTTTCCAATGAGTCAGCTCTTCACATCAGGTGGCCAAGGTATTGGAGCTTCAGCTTCAGCATCAGTCCTTCCAATAAATATTCGGGACTGGTTTCCTTTAGGATTGACTGGTTTGATCTCCTTTAGTTACCTTAAAATACTATTTATATTTATTTTAGAGAATTAGATATTTACTAGAGTTTTTATGTATGTTTACAACACAGTCTTCCCCTAGGCTACACCTTCCTTGAGCAAACGATTCATCTTTAACCCAAGAACATAGTACAATGTTGGGCATATAATAGTTTCTTTTTTTCTTTTTTAATAAAGGCTCAGAGAATCAAATGAAAGTTACTTGCACTGTAATTTGCACACACTACTGCCTGTTGGAGCCCATAACCAGAGACATATGGATGATGTATAAACATAAATGATAGTTGAAAGAAAATGTGCTTCTGTGTGGCAAAATTCTGGAATTATCAATACTATGTTGACTTTAGTTGAATACAGATAAACACGGAACCTAAAATAGATCATCTGAATATCATTACTCTGCTAATGAAGAGAAAATAAGCAGCAGTAACCATTAGTAACAAGGTGACATTCTCTAATCCAAAACTGCCATGTAATGAAACTCAACATCATTTGTGTCCAACCTCAATGATGAATAACATGTAACAAGAAAGATTCATGAAAAGGGACATTTTAGGAAAGTAACATCTTTCAAGTTCTGAGTCAAAAGTTATTCCAGTTAGGTTCTTCTTGGGAATCATAGCAACCCCCTGCTCAGAGGGTGTGATTATAATTTCCGTTAAGAACCAGGGGCATCCATGTCAGTGCTTAGTAGAAACTGGATGAGGTGACTTGGTTTTGCAGCTGTCTGTGTGGGACCTGTTCCTCTGTGTGGGACCAGACTAAGTATGCTCACCAGGTACATAAAGAAGTTCTCCCAAACTGAATGATGATTTGCTTATGGCAGCTGAACTTCCAGACTTTCAGAAATAAGAATATTTCTTAGGTAGAGATTGCTCTTTAAAATAAAGCTTTGCATATTAATGATGGGCATCTCAGAATCATTTCTAAAATTCAGTGAAACAAGCCCTGACAAAAATGACAAAAGAATAGTATTTCAAGCTACTGAAAAATTCCAAAATAAAATACCCTCCATCCTATCACCTCTGATTGCTTATCAGGAATGCAGAAGTGAGGAAATGACCAAATAGTGTGATTGAGATAATAATTTTACAAATCATCACAGTTAGAAGGCAAAAAAAAAGTATTTCATTTAAACAGAAGACTCCATGTATTGATTTTTATATAATAATTACATTCTAAGCTTTAAAGCCCAAGGGCTTTAGAGTGCTGGAACTAGAGGGATTTGGAGTACTTTCCAGTCCAAATCCCTTGTGTTATAGGTCATGGAATTCCTGAAGTGAAGTGAAGTGAAAGTCACTCAGTCTTGTCTGACTCTTTGTGACCCCATGGACTGTAGTCCATGGAATTCTCCAGGCCAGAATACTGGAGTGGGTAGCCTATCCCTTCTCCAGGGGATCTTCCCAACCCAGGAATCAAACCAGGGTCTCCTGCATTGCAGGTAAATGCACTGCATTTACCAACTGAGATGTCAGGCCTCTAAAACTTTTTCTAATTACAGTATTTTATAGTGACATTTTTAACAACCTATAAATTAAACTATTTTAACAGCTGATAATTTATTTTTAAATCATTTTGTAATCATGAGTCTTTTGCTTTTTTTAGCTAAAACTGGTCATGAAGAATGTTTTAGGTATTTTGACATACTTTTGATTCATATAAGAAGGATAGGGAAATACTAAATATTGATGGCACAGTAAAATCCTGCCTCTAACATGTCCAACTGCTTTAAATATGTATACATTACATGTACACATAAAAGAGTGTGAAGCCTGTAGTCAGACAGTCCTGCTTTCAAATGCTGTCTCTGTCATGTAGTAACTGTGTGTGAGCCCAGCAAATTATTTACTCAGTAATCCCAGATCTGTTAAAATGAGTTAAAAATGCCTGACTTAAAGAATTTTGTGAAGTTTAAGAGGAATTATGCAGGAGAATGTACCTAACACAGTACCTCTCAAAACATATAGCTTAATAGCTTCTTCTTTCATTCCTTCCCTCCACCGTCATTTATGTCTTCACCTACTATTTAAGCACATTCTGTATCATTTCATGATTTCTAAATGAATTAGTCCTCTTCTCCTAATAGCTATGCCTTCTAAGGCTCAGTCCTGTCTGACTCTTTGCAACCCCATGGACTGTAGCCTGCCAGGCTCCTCTCTCCATGGAATTCTCCAGGCAAGAATACTGGAGTGGGTAGCCGTTCCCTTCTCCAGGAGATCTTCCCAACCCAGGGATCAAACCCAGGTCTTCCACATTGCAGGTGGATTCTTTACCATCTGAGCCTCCAGGGAAGCTCCTTAATAGCTATAGGAAACAAATTTTTTAACATCAACATGGATAAGAAAAATAAATTTAAATACTTTTGTTCTTCAGGTGGAAACAGATTTTTCTATATTAAATATTTCTTTCCTGGCAGAAGAAAAAGTTTCCATGCATGAGTTTTGGAGAATACTTTGAAAGTACCCATTCAAGTTACGCTATAGGACTTTTTTCTGTTGCTTGCCCAGGGAGAGGGGATAATTGGGAATAATTCATTATTTTCCCTTCCTGAAGTCTAGTCAAATTAACATCAACTTCATTTCAACTTTGGCACTAAATCAAATTTGAACTTGATATGGTTAAGGAGAAAAATAATTTTAACACCTCAAATGAATTATAAAGGTAAGAGCTGCCTTTAGAGCCTAAAGAAAGAAACTAGTTTGTTTTTATAACTCTCCACAGGTTCTGTGCATATTTGAAGTTGAATATTGATAATTTATTAAACATTTAGTAAAACTTCATTTTCTTGAACCAGCTGACCACTTAAAACTCTAGTTTTGAATAAAACCTGTGCTCTTTTGTATTTATACATTAAGCAGATATTTCACCTACTTTTTATGGTTTTCTGTGAGACATCAGGGATCCAAAAATCGAAAGTAGTCATCCCCAGTCTGGTGATAAGACAGGCAGACATGGTGAAGTCTTACAGTACAACACGGCACGCACTGCATTAGAGCAATCCTGCCTTTCTGGTCTCGTCTTTATCCCTCTTTCTTCTGCCACTACCTTCTAGCTGGTGTGACCCCAACCACACGCTTCCTCTCCTTGAACACACCCACTGATCTATGCCTCGGTATCTTTGCGGTTGCCTCCCCCTGCACCACACAGGAATAAGTCTCCTCCAAATCCTTCAGTGGCTGGCTCTATTTCATTATTCAGGTCTTAGCTCAAGTGTCACCTTTCTCCCCAGTCAATCTTTGCCACATCATTTTTTAATTCTTTATCTAAAAACACCTTGCTTACTAATTTTTAATTTATATCTTGAATATGTAATTGTAATTGTAGAATTAAATTTCATTAAGACAGTTCCTGGTCTATCTTGTTCATGGCTCTGTCTCCAGTGTTTAGCCCTTTGCTTGCTCATAGTAAGCAGTACTCAGTAAATATTTATTGAATCGAATGAAGGGTGCCATGAGGAGTAACTAGGGCCATCAGGCAAACTTCACACAGAGGGTAATGCTTGAGGCTTGAAAGACCATATTTAAAATATGGGATTAACACCCAAACTGGGGACTGTTTAGAAGAGGGATTTCTGGAAATGTGACCATTTGCATAAACAGAACAGAAGATGGTCCTATACTTCCAAGATAATAACTTTGGTTTCGGATAAGGTGAGTTTATGATGCCTATGAGTCATTCAGGTGGGGATGTGCCATGAACACTTAGACAAAGGAGAAAAGATCTGTCTTGGAGACAGAGGTTTCTGCTACATTTTTGCCTTGTAAAGCTACTCAGGACAGTTGCCTGCATAGGCATAAATCTTTCAGGGACTGCTTTAATACTTTTTCTATAATTTGCAGCACATTTTGTGAAAATTACTGAAAATAGGCTGAAACCAAACTTTGAAATATAAAGCTAGAGTTTTAAAAGCTTAACTTTTGTTTATCTCATTAACTTGTCTTATAAAAATATATTCATATATTCATACATTTTTAGCCTAAAGCTTATTCATTTATTTTCATTTTTTTAATATTCATATATTTTAAGCCTAACTCAAGTTGAAGCATCAAAATTCCTAACTGCATGGATTCCATTTATATATCATCATGTGTGTCCTTGAACCCCTGAGGTAGGGGAGAAGTTTAAAGTATATTGAAACTTATGAAAATTTGACAAAAAGAATTCAGGACATTTTAAACTATAAAACTATAAAAAGTAAATTTATTGACAGAAGGAACAAAGAAGTTTCTGAACTTAGCAACCAAAGAAGAATAACCATTTGTATGATTTGTGACAGAAAGAAATTTTCTTCCCTTGTCCAGCTCTTCGAGGGAAAAAGCCCTTCCCCACCCCTTTCCTGGACCTTCAGCTCCTCTCTGCCACCAGGAAGGACCCTGACTCTCTGGGGAAGTCAGCAGACTGCCCATCTGAACTTGAGGTTGTGAGGGGGGAGCACCAGAGCTCCAAGGGGGACGAGGGGAGGAGGGGCAGGAGAGGGGGAGCCGAGAGTGCCCCCGAGACGAGGGCAGGGGGAGGCCCAAGCAGAGCGGCTTCAGATGTCTGTCCAGGTGGACTCAGTGTGGAGGAGGCAGCTGAAGATACACAATGCAGAACCACCTCGCACCACCCTCTGCACTTGTGATCTTGATTGTCTAAACCTAAGAATTCTCTCTGTACTGGGTGTTTAACCCTTTCACCCCTTCAGGGCATAGTTAAGCGATTACAGCTGGATGCTTTAAGGCTCTGATCTTTTGGTGCAAAATGAGGCAAGGATGCAAATGAAGACCTGGCAGTTTTTCTTGGACTCTTCATATTTCAGCTTCCTAATATGCACATTCGCAGAAGTCTCAGGAAAGTCTCATGGGACTTCCCAATCGCATAGTCAAATTCTCACTGTTTATTATGATGCTTTCCAGAATCAACAAAAATAGAACTTTACACTTTTAAAATGATTAAAAACTCTAACAAGATGTTTAATTTAGAATGAAAGAACAAAAATACACAGTGCCAAAACCAAGATGAACTTGAGGTTATGAAATCTGTGTACTTTTACAACAATAGGTATGTAAATGAATATATGTGTGTGGTATGGGTGGAGAGCTGGGGAAGAGAACCTTAGTTTTTCAGTTCTGTTTTCTGACAACATGTTATTACCAGTTTTTGGTGGAGTAACTGGCACATGATGTCATTCAAAACCATTTGCAAAATAAGTTAATCATTTCAGAGAATCTCACACTGTTTTAGGGCCAGTTTATGTGTCTTTTTTACAAGCTGTTCTGCCTGTAGAACCATCTCATTTCTGTAAATTGCCAGAATTTACAGGGTAGAAGAAGGAAGATGAGTTGATGTAAAGGTCAAAAGAAGCCAGAAAGTAGGGCTAAGAAATTAAGGAGAGTCAAGAAATGAAGGACTAACCAGTGTCTGTTGAGTCTGGAAATTTCTAGGCCTCTGTGCCCAGCAGAGGAAGTACAAGAGCATGATGATTAAGAGACAGAACTCTAGAGTCGGTCTTCTTGAGTTCAAATCCCAGCTCTACTCTTTACAGTGCGTTAAGTAATTGGCTGACTTTCTCTTCACCTCAGTTTTTCATCTGTGAAATGAGGTAACTGATGTTACAAGCATTGATACAAGGTCTCTGTAAGCGAACTCCCTGCCCGTGGGGAATGCTTGCTTCCAAGTGCTTGTCTCTGAGTACCGGAGGGTTTTCGGTGAAAAGTAATGCAGTCTAGTCATGATTTAGATAGTCCAGTGTTACTAAGTGACTTCTTTCAATATTTTTGCCTTCTTTCTCATGTTAAATAGGAATAATAAAATCTGTTTCTTGAACCTTATAAGATATATTTTGGAAGATTTTCACAAGATAATACAGAACAACAAAATATGTGAAAGTGTTATTCTTAAATTCAAACTTTCATCATAATTTGCATGTGTATTCCCATATATTCCAGGGCACAGCAACATCTGATGTCTGAAAATTGTGGCAAGAGTTTACCTTCTTGAGTATCTCCAGAAGGGGAGGGAGTAAATCATGCCAATTTTTAAAAACGAAGAACCTCATACTAAAGACAAAACGTCTTCGGGCTTCCAGTCAGCTGTTTCTCTCTTTGGTCAGCCTCGTCCTTCCCTCTCCACTCTCCTTGAGGGGTCAGGTAAGAAGGGTGATGAGGCGAGGAAGGTGCCCCGAAGTACAACCCTGGGTACCTCAGGTGCTGTTGAGTCCTGAAGTCTGAGGGTGACCATCTCACCGTGAAATGACAGAACTTGGTTTAGCTATCAAGGCACTTAATTTCAAAAATAGATTTAGTACGTATAGAATTTTGTTTTAACCATGGCACAATAGCAAGGGATATTTAAGCCTGGAGACCTTTTCTTGTTACTCCATGTCTTAAATAAGACGAGCGCTACCTTCATCTGATAATATGTGTTCTGTCAACTTTTTAGAGCACATTTCTGCATTTTCCCAGTGTTAGAGAGAGTATCCATTGATTACTCTAATCAATTTAAAAATTCACAATTTCCCATGGGGGGGGGAAATTCTTCTTTGTTAAGGTTAATTAGCTACACACACACACACACACACACACATGCACAGGCACGCATGTACACATGTACACACACACACACTGGGATCTTTAAAATAAATTCCTTATACTTGTTTTGGGACAGCATTTACCACTCATATTATTTTTAAGGTTTTACACCACCATTCAGATAAGTTTTAAGGCAAGCAGAAAGCTAATTTTAAAATATGTTTCATATTTTAAACATAAAATGTTTTGCATAGCAGGATAATCTGAATAAATCTTCCTTTGAGACATTCCTTCCATTTATCTCTCTTGTTTCTACAACAGCCAGCTTGTTCTTTACCTACAGGAGTAATAACAACTTTTCCAGGGATTTTCAATTATTTCCAGATGTTGGACAAAATACAAGATTGAGAGAACCATGATTTTCAAAAGTTATTCATCTCTTACATTTGTCTTTTATCTCTCAAATGCTACATCCATCATTATGTTTGACAGAGTGATGTAAATTAGAAGTTACCCTATATCCACTTTTACATTCATATTTCACATTTCCCTAAATGTAAATCTGTTTTTCTTCCTGTCATTGCCAATGTCCCCAACATTGATGTCTCAGTTCTTATCTTGGGATCCTTCCTGAGATTTACTGTATTCTCAAACATGAAGGCAATTTTCTGAACTTGCTTTCAGTATGGGTTTGTCAGTGGTGAAGCGAAGGATCCTCATCTGTGCTGCCTTCAGCAGCTGTGTAAATACAGCTGGAAACTTGCAAGTGGACAGTGTTGATTGTAAGTTGGCTTCCTTATGTGTTTTGGAATGCTGTTCTGAGAACCATGAACCCTCGATTTCAGATGAGCCTTCATGGCTGCAGCCTTCATATACATATTTTATGTATTCTGGGTTTGGACAAAGCCTTGCCCTTAGTAGACATGTTATTCATTAGGCCTAGGCTTCTTCTTGGATTTTCTATTCATAGTTTACAATATCCTGAAACTGATAATGAAGAGAAACCTTACAAACCCTTTACTCTTGTGGGTGCCTGGTATCATGTGGGTGTATTAGTCTGTTAGGGCTGCAATAACAAAATACCACAGACTGGGTGGCTTAAACAACAGCAGTTTATTTCCTCACAAATCTGGTGATCCAGGTGCCAGCGGAGTTGGTTTCTTTCAAGACGATCTCCTTGACTCGTAGGTGGAGCACTCTTTTCCCAGCATCTGTACACGGTCTTTACTTTGGGTGTGCCCCGGGTCTTAGGCCTTCCCTGGTGGCTCAGCTGGTAAAGCATCTGCCTGCAACGCGGGAGACCTGGGTTCGATCCCTGGGTTGGGAAGATCCCCTGGAGAAGGAAATGGCAACCCACTCCAGTACTCTTGTCTGGAAAATTCCATGGATGGAGGAGCCTGGTAGGCTACAGTCCATGGGATTGCAAAGAGTTGGACATGACTGAGCAAGTTCACTGGTTCACAGAGTCTTAATTTCCTTCTTATAAGGATGCAAGTCACACTGGATTAGGGCCTACTCTCATGAGGCATTTTACCACACATGCTCAGGCATTAAGTCATGACTGATTTTTGCAACCCCATGGACTGTAGTCCACCAGGCTCCTCTGTTCATGGATTTCCCAGGCAAGAATACTGGAGTGTGTTGCCATTTCCTTCTCAGTGGATCTTCCTGACCCAGGGATTGAAGCCATATCTCTGCATCTTGTGCATTGGCAGGCAGATTCTGTATCACTGAGCCACCAGGAAGCCCCATTTCACCTTAATCATCTCTTTAAAGACCCTATCACCAAATATAGTCACATTATGAGATACCAGGGGTCAGGACTTCAATATATGAATTTTGGAGGGGACACAATTCAGCCCATCAAAGGAAGGATGCATGAGGAAAAGGGAGATTGTGATAAGAAAATTATTCAAAGCTTGCTGTTGGGATATTGAATGTGTGAGTTCTATGCTCAACAGGTACAGAGATGAGCTCATTTCACTTCCTTCTCCTCCCAGATCCACTCTTCTTGTATTTCCTATTTCAGGAGGAACCATCATCATCTTAGCAGTCATAAAGCCAGAAACCTGGAATCATGTTGGATTCTTTTCTCCATTAATCCCCACTACTCTGTTAAATCCTTAATGAGTTGTGCAATTCTGCCTTGGAATGTAGTTTGACTTCCGCCCTCATCTCCTTTCCCATGGTCTCTACCTTAATTGGGGATATTTATAATTAGTCACCTGGAATCCTAAATCCCCTAATTTATCTTATTTCCCCAATTATGCCCTTTCTCCCTACTAAAATTTATCCTCCAAACTGCTCTAATACTTTAAACCAACAAAGGTCCATATAGTCAAAGCTATATTTTTTTCCAGTAGTCATATATGGATGTGAGAGTTGGCCCATAAAGAAAGCTGAGCACTGAAGACTTGATGCTTTTGAACTGTGGTGTTGGAAAAGACTCTTGAGAGTCCCTTGGACAGCAAGGAGATCCAATCTTAAAGGAAATCAGTCCTGAATATTCGTTGAAAGGACTGATGCTGAAGCTGAAGCTCCAATAATTTGGCCACTGTATAGTGGCCATATAGTGCATATAGTGGCCAAAAGACACTGATGCTGGGAAAGTTTGAAGACAGGAGGAAAGGGGGACAACAGGATGAGATGGTTGGATGGTTTCACCAACTCGATGGATGTGAGTATGAGCAAACTCTGGGAGTTGGTGATGGACAGGGAAGCCTGGTGTGCTGCGGTCCATGGGGTTGCAAAGAGTTGGACACTTCTGAACTGAATTGAACTAGGGGAAAAAAACCTGGTCATGTCAATTTCATATTAAATTTCTTCAATGGTTCTATAGAGCTTTAAGCATGGAATTAAAATATCTTAGTTCTAACATGCAATATAATTCTTTCCCTTCAGTTTGATGGTCACACACTCACATGAGTGAGCCCTTATTATATCCAGGCAATGCAATACACCGATTGGCTAAAATAATTAGTGTCTACTCCTTAGGGTCACCTTCCCTGGAATCTGAGTGAATGAACTCCCTGGAATCATGGGCTGTATGGGAGAAGAATGGGGACCAGGACAAAATCAGGTTTCATTAAGAATGTGGAAGAGGAAAGAGACAACTGGTGTCAGGCAGATAATCAACAGTGTCTTTAGTCTGTCCCTTCATGGAATTTGCAGCCTAGTGGTGACGACAGAAAAATAAAGTCAAAGTCACAGGGCAGTATGATAAGAACGACTGCGGAGTTTTGCACAGGGTGCACATTGAGCATGAGGAGGAGATACACAACCCAAATTTGTGAAAAATGAGCAAGAGTTAACACACTAAAGAAGAGGGAAGAGGCACTGTAGCAGCAGGAACCACAAGTGAAGACTAAAGAGTCATGCCGTCCTCACTGGGGAGCATCGTTTGGGTTGACCAGAGAGGAACTAGAGATGAGGCCAGAAGGAGAGGTGGGGCAAATCACCATATGTCATGTAAGTTTTATTCTATAAAGTTACCTATAATACTTCCATTATATTCTGTAAAGCTACTGTGTATGTAATGCTAACTATGTGGTAAACATGGAATGCGGTTCTACTTAATGCAGCACTCTGGGTTTAGAATGTAAACCCCAGCTTAAAGATGAAGAAACTCAGACTAAAGGGTTAAACAATTTATCCAGGGTCATGTATGCTTGGCTGTAACCACGTTTATACACAACTTTTCACTTAGAATTCAAACTCACCTAACTTATTACATAAAGCAATGACAGGCTTAAAAATAGTTTTCTTGCAGGAATATGCATTTGAGATACATTTGAATATATGAAGATACATTGAAGAACCATATATCTAAGAGAGATTGAAGGAAAACCTATATCTGAAGTACATCTTCTCCTTTGACCACGTCCTCTGACAGGCTCTTCTTTGGCATGCATGTTAGAAATAGACTACAGCAGTCAGGTTCTGATGCGCGATTCTTCTGTCAGTGATTGTCAACAGGCATTGATCAAATATTGTATAGAGCAATATTGAACAGGAACCTGGTATGTTAGGTCCATGAATCAAGGCAAATTGGAACTGGTCAAATAGGAGATGGCAAGAGTGGACATCAACATTTTAGGAATCAGCAAACTAAAATGGACTGGAATGGGTGAATTTAACCCCAATGACCATGATATCTACTACTGTGGGCAAGAATTCCTTAGAAGAAATGGAGTAGCCATCATAGTCAATAAAAGAGTCTGAAATGCAGTACTTGGATGCAATCTCAAAATGACAGAATGATCTCTGTTCATTTCAAGGCAAACCATTCAATATCACAGCAATCAAAGTCTATGTACCAACCAGTAATGTGGAAGAAGCTGAAGTTGAACAGTTCTATGAAGACCTACAAGAACTTCTAGAACTAACATCCAAAAAAGATGTCCTTTTCATTATAGGGGACTGGAATGCAAAAGTAGGAAGTCAAGAGATACCTGGAGTAACAGGCAAATTTGGCCTTGGAGTACAAAATGAAGCAGATCAAAGGCTAACAGAGTTTTGCCAAGAGAGTGCTCTGGTCATAGCGAACACCCTCTTCCAAGAACAAAAGAAAAGACGCTACACATGGACATCACCAGATGGTCAATACTGAACTCAGATTGATTATATTCTTTTCAGCCAAAGATAGAGAAGCTCTATACAGCAAAAACAAGACTGGGAGTGGACTGTGGCTCAGATCATGAACTCCTTATTGCCAAATTCAGACTTAAATTGAAGAAAGTAGGGAAAACCACTAGACCATTCAGGTATGACCTAAATCAAATCCCTTATGATTATATAGTGGAAGTGACAAATAGATTCAAGGGATTAGATCTGATAGAGTGTCTGAAGAACTATGGACAGAGGTTCATGACATTGTACAGGAGGCAGTGATCAAGACCATCCCCAAGAAAAAGAAATGCAAAAAGGCAAAATGGTTGTCTGAGGAGGCCTTACAAATAGCTGAGAAAAGAAGAGAAACTAAAGGCAAAGGAGAAAAGGAAAGATATACCCATCTGAATGCAGAGTTCCAGAGACTAGCAAGGAGAGATAAGAAAGCCTTCCTCAGCGATCAACACAAAGAAACAGAGGAAAAACAACAGAATGGGAAAGACTAGAGATCTCTTCAAGAAAATTAGAGACACCAAGGGAACATTTCATGGAAAGATGGGCACAATAAAGGACAGAGATGGTACAGACCTAACAGAAGCAGAAGATATTAAGAAGAGGTGGCAAGAATATACAGAAGATCTATACAAAAAAGATCTTCATGACCCAGATAACCATGATGGTGTGATCACTCACATAGAGCCAGACATCCCAGAATGAGAAGTCAAGTGGGCCTTAGGAAGCATCACTACAAACAAAGCTAGTGGAGGTGATGGAATTCCAGCTGAGCTATTTCAAATCCTAAAAGATGATGCTGTGAAAGTGCTACACTCAATATGCCAGCAAATTTGGAAAACTCAGCAGTGGCCACAGGACTGGAAAAGATCAGTTTTCATTCCAATCCCAAAGAAAGGCAATGCCAAAGAATGTTCAAACTACTGCACAATTGTACTCATCTCACATGCTAGCAAAGTAATGCTCAAAATTCTCCAAGCCAGGCTTCAACAGTATGTGAACCATGAACTTCCAGATGTTCAAGCTGGATTTAGAAAAGGCAGAGGAACCAGAGATCAAATTGCCAACATCTGTTGGATCATCAAAAAAGCAAGAGAGTTCCAGAAAAACATCTACTTCTGCTTTATTGACTACACCAAAGCCTTTGACTGTGTGGATCACAACAAACTGTGGAAAATTCTGAAAGAGATGGGAATACCAGACCACCTGACCTGCCTCCTGAGAAATCTGTATGCAGGTCAAGAAGCAACAGTTAGAACCAGACATGGAACAACAGACTGGTAGACTGTATATGGTCACCCTGCTTATATAACTTATATGCAGAGTACATCATGAGAAATGTTGGTCTGGATGAAGCACAAGCTGGAATCAAGATTGCTGGGAATACAGATGGCTAAAAAACACATGAAAAGATGCTCAACATCACTCATTATCAGAGAAATGCAAATCAAAACCACAATGAGGTACCATTACACGCCAGTCAGGATGGCTGCTATCCAAAAGTCTACAAGCAATAAATGCTGGAGAGGGTGTGGAGAAAAGGGAACCCTCTTACATTGTTGGTGGGAATGCAAACTAGTACAGCCGCTATGGAAAACAGTGTGGAGATTTCTTAAAAAACTGGAAATAGAACTGCCATATGACCCAGCAATCCCACTCCTGGGCATACACACCAAGGAAACCAGATCTGAAAGAGACACGTGCACCCCAATGTTCATTGCAGCACTGTTTATAATAGCCAGGACATGGAAGCAACCTAGATGTCCATCAGCAGGCGAATGAATAAGGAAGCTGTGGTACATATACACCATGGAATATTACTCAGCCATTAAAAAGAATTCATTTGAATCAGTTCTAATGAGATGGGTGAAACTGGAGCCCATTACACAGAGTGAAGTAAGCCAGAAAGATAAAGACCATTACAGTATACTAACACATATATATGGAATATAGAAAGATGGTAATGATAACCTTATATGCAAAACAGAAAAAAAGACACAGATGTATAGAACAGACTTTTGGACTCTGTGGGAGAAGGCAAGGGTGGGATGTTTCAAGAGAACAGCATCGAAACATGTATATTATCTATGGTGAAACAGATCACCAGCCCAGGTTGGATGCATGAGACAAGTGCTCGGGACCTGGTGCACTGGGAAGACACAGAGGGATCAGGTGGAGAGGGAGGTGGGAGGGGGGACCGGGATGGGGAATACATGTATATCCATGGCTGATTCATGTCAATGTATGACAAAAACCACTACAATATTGTGAAGTAATTAACCTCCAACTAATTAAAAAAAAAAAGATTGCTGGGAGAAATATCAATAACCTCAGATATGCAGATGACATCACCCTTAAGGCAGAAAGCAAAGAAGAACTAAAAGAGCCTCTTGATGAAAGTGAAAGAGGAGAGTGAAAAAGTTGGCTTAAAACTCAGCATTCAGAAAACTAAGATCATGGCATCTGGTCCCATCACTTCATGGCAAATAGATGGGGAAATAATGGAAACAGTGACAGACTTTATTTTGGGGGGGGCTCCAAAATCACTGCAGATGGTGACTGCAGTCATGAAATTAAATGATGCTTGCCCCTTGGAAGAAAAGCTATGACCAACCTAGGCATCATGTTAAAAAGCAGAGACATTACTTTTCCAACAAAGGTCCATCTAGTCAAAGCTATGGTTTTTCCAGTAGTCATGTGTGGATGTGAGAGTTGAACTATAAAGAAAGCTGAGCACCAAAGAATTGATGCTTTTGAACTGTGGTGTTGGAGAAGACTCTTGAGAGTCCCTTGGACTTCAAGGAGATCAAACCAGTCCATCCTAAAGGAAATCAGTCCTGAATATTCATTGGAAGGACTGATGCTGAAGGTGAAACTCTAATACTTAGGCACCTAATAGGAAGAACTGACTCATTGGTAAAGACCCTGATGCTGGAAAAGATTGAAGGTGGGGGAGAAGGGGATGACAGAAGATGAGATGGTTGGATGGCATCACCGACTCAATAGACATGAGTTTCAGCAAGCTCCGGGAGTTGGTGATGGCCAGGGAGGCCTGGTGTGCTGCAGTCCTTGGTGTGGCAGAGTCGGACACGACCGAGCTGAACTGAACTGAATTGATGGATCAAATGTCTTAGTTCATGGTCTCTTCCTCCCCGCCTCTGCTGGAATGTGTCTTCCTTCTTCTTTAATTTACTGCCTTTTGGTCACTCTTCACCAATTCAGTTTTAAGCATCACTTCCTTTAGGAAGCATTGAATCTTTATGAAGAAGCCTTTGTGTTCACCGTGTACCCTCTGTAGAACTCGAGAACTGTCCTTATCACAACGCGCCATAACTTTGACTTTGATTGTTTCCCTGTCATCTTAACGTAGTTGATAAATTCCAAAATAAAGACATCGCCTTCTTATTTTTCCTCTTTCCTAAGAAAGCCTCAGTTTTGTTCAGGTCTCTGTACCTTGTGCATGCAGTCCACATAGCTAAAGAGAAGCCAGCTCCTTCAGAAATGGATCTGATTGTTTAACCAGCGATTATCACCCAGAGGTGAGTTTGACCCTCAGAAGAATATTTGACCATCTGTGGACACATATTTGGTTGTCCTAACTAGGATTTGCGATGGGCATCCAATTAATAGAGGCCAGAGGTGTTGCTAAACATCCTGCAGTGAACTGGATGGTCCCCTCTATTCTCCTCATTGGGGCCCTTGTCCCCATCAAAGAGTCATCTGATCCCAGATGTCAAAATATCCCTGAAGTTGAGGCATTTTGGTTTGTCAGTGTTTGTATGAGTTTGTTTCCTAACTGTTAATGATGACGGGATGAATATAGGCCCTAAGTAATGAATCATACAGAAGCAAAGGACTGATAAACCATGACTGGGAAAGAAATGGGATGATAAAACTAGAAAGTTAGATTGTGGTCACATTGTGGCGAATTTTAAGTAGAATTTTAAGTAGGTATGTATGGTCTTTGTACTATAATAGAGCAGGGATTAAAAAGCATTTCAGGACAGTGGATCTACCATGTCACCCACAGGATAGATGGGAGTGGTACAGAGCATGACAGCCAGGGGCAAGTGAGACGGCTATTGCTACATTTCTTGGGTGAGGTGACATGGTGGGGGCCCTAGGCATGTCCCTAGTGGTTAGTGTAGTCTCCTACACTCAGAGGACTCAAGAATGTTTCCTATAGTTGGTTTGCAATGCTTTTCTGGAACACAGTAAGTAGATTATGATTCTGACCCATTCTTCTTATTTCTTGAAAAATCTGTGTCACCTAGATGTCTGTGATTACACATGAAGAAAAATTAGCATATGATAATTTCCAAATTTCCCTGTGTTTTGAAAGGACATCATCTTAGGTAAGTTTTGTGTAAACTCTAAAGTCAATGTGTGTCCGAGGAAACCAGAATTGAAAAAGACATGTGTACCCCAAAGTTCACTGAAGCACTGTTTACAATAGCCAGGACATGGAAGCAACCTAGATGTCCATTGGCAGATGAATGGATAAGAAAGCTGTGGTACATATACACAATGGACTATTACTCAGCTATTAAAAAGAATGCATTTGAATCAGTTCTAATGAGGTGGATGAAACTGGAGCCTATTATACAGAGCGAAGTAAGTCAGAAAGAAAAACACCAATACAGTATATTAACACATATATATGGAATTTAGAAAGATGGTAACGATGACCCTATATGTGAGACAAAAAAGAGACACAGATGTAAAGAACAGACTTTTGGACTCTGTGGGAGAAGGCGAGGGTGGGATGATTTGAGAGAATAGCATTGAAACATGTATATTATCATATGTGAAACAGATCGCCAGTCCAGGTTCGATGCATGAGACAGGGTGCTCAGGGCTGGTGCACTGGGATGACCCTGAGGGATGGGGAGGGAGGTGGGAGGGGGTTCAGGATGGGGACACATGTACACCCGTGGCTGATTCATGTCAATGTATGGCAAAACCACCACAATACTGTAAAGTAATTAGCCTCCAATTAAAATAAATGAAAAAAATAAACTCAATGTGTGTGTGGGTGTCTGGAGAAATGCTTTCTTGGAGAAATAACTTGAGCACATTTTCCTGGGATAGATTTTCGGTCCACGTGGCAGTGCTCTCTCGGGTTTCAAATCTGACTCTGAGGTTAATGCCTAAGATCTCAGTGTTGGGGTGCCCTTTACCAGCCTCCTGGGGCTTCAGACCTACCGAGGCAGCCCCCAAGCTTCTGCCCTATCCCACTGCCCCATTTACTCCCCAGACCTGCCTTCCATCATTTTCTGGGCAGGTGAACACTGGCCCTGAAGGCTTTGGGAAAATTGACGGAGACTTGTTTTTTCCTTTTGTTCCTAGTTACGGTTCCAAGGTACGTTTTCTTGTGGTCCTTAGGAAAATATCTGTGATGTTTTAGATTGATTCAGGGAAGCTCCAAGTGGGCCCCTTAAACATTACACCCACTAGCAGTCTAATCAGTATTTGCTGCTACTTTCGTAGTGAGATGTTTAAGAACTTAGTTTTTGTAAGTCCATCCGCCTTTTCTTTTTGATTGCTATAATGGAAAACATTGCTTTCAGTGATCAGAAGTAAAATGTTGATGGCAAATTTAGAAGACATTATGATCCTTCATATCTTTTTTCTTGGCAAAGGAATTGAATTAGGAAATAGTACTGCCCTCTAACATGTGACAATTACCATAAAATTATATCCTGTTTGGTTGGCAACAAAATCAGTTTGTTCGAATTTGTAGCAAAAATCTGAGCTTTTAAATTACTGTAAAAAAGACAGTCATATTTTAAGTAAGAAACATAAGGTTTTTAAAAAAAATCAGAAATGCAAAGAACCTCTTTTAAAATGCAAACTCCAGTTTTTCAAGAGTACGATTTCAGAAGGGCTGAGAGTGGGAACCTACTAAATCCTTCTGGGAGAAGGGAGCACTTGGGGAGGGTGTCTTGTGCTGATCACACCAGATCTCAGCCTCTAGCTGTCTGTGCACGCGTGTGACCGTGCACGCACGCGTGTGTGTGTGTGTGTGTGTGTGCCCGTGTGTGTGCGCGCGCAGCCACAGGGCCACGGGGGTGCTGGGGCGGCGGGCTCCCTCGCTGCCGGGAGCGGGGCGCGCGTACCCGGCGGGGCCGGCCCGGGCCGTGCGCAAACGCGGGCAAGGCGGCTCTTTGTGTGTCTGTGCGGCTCCGCGCCGCCGCGGGCCCCATTTTCTGCTCCGCTCCGGACAGGCACATAAAAGGGAAGGCGGCTGCCGCCGGTCGCCGTCCTCTTTCCCTCAGATGCCCTCTGCTGCAGGTTTATTATTACAGTACCGGCCGCGCCGCCTCTCCCCGGGGCCCTGGCCAGCCGCCGGGCTGTGCAGCGCCCTGGCCGCCTTCACGCCTGGCGCGCCCCCAAACCGCCTCCTCCGCCTCCTTATTTGTCTGAAAAGCAACCGCACGTCCAGGCGGAGAAGCCCGCCAGGGGCGGGCGAGGCCGGGCCGGGTGTGTGCGCGCCGCGCTCCGGGGGCGGGGCCGGGGCGGCGCGCGGAGCCGCGGGCCCCTTTGTCCCCGGGCCCGGCAGGCGCGGGGGGCGGCGCGGCGCGCGGGGTTCCCGGGGTGCGGGGGGCCGGGGCGCGCGCGCGTTGGCCGCTTGCCGACCGGGCCCCGAGTCGCCGATTCCTGCCGAGTAAGCAGTCTGGCTCCGCCGCGGCCGCACAGTGGCAGCGAGGCTGGGGTGCTGGCGCGGCGCCAGCCCATCAGAATTAGCTCATTGTTCACTAGCACACTAGCAGCAGGGAGAGAGAGAGAGAAACTGACTCTTAGAGAGAGAGACACACACTCTTGGAGAGAGAGCGCGAGGCAGGGAGACCTTCCCCCTCCTTCTTCTTCCAAGGCTGCACTTCTTGGAAGTGAAGCCGGTTTGGGTTTTGTTTCCCTTCCCCCTCCTCCCTCCTTTTCCTCCACCCCTTTCCCTCCCCCCGCCCCCTCCCCCACCCCCTCCCCAGTTGTCTTTCTAGCATGATACCCTTTTTCATCCACATTTGTGTTTCAGGTGTAGAGAGGAGAGAGTGAACAGGGAACGGGGCTTTTGTCTGTAAGTATATGCCGTTCCCATCCCCGGCCGGGAGCGCTGCTTTCTCTTTTGTGTCGATTTCTTGCCGTTGCTCTTTGCTGTACTCTGACCCTGCAGAGTTCATGCTTCTTCCCTCTAAATTTTAAAGAACGGAAGCCTGTACTTAGAGAAATTCTGGCATTTTGGTCCCGCTGCATTAAGGCTGGAATTTGACTTGGGTGTTTTTTTTTTCTTTTTTCCTAATGCACAAGTTAAGAGGGAGAAATCTGTTGGGAAGGGGTGGGGTTTTTCGCTAGTCGGTGTGATTAATTTTTGTTCTTCTTGCTAATAAAGCATTGTTAGGAACTGTTTTGTTTCTTTGCATTAAATGCACTTTGGTGCATGCACACCCCCCTCCCCTTTTATAAAGTGGATTTGTGTTCCTCCATCCTTAGTCTTTATTACTCTTTCAAAGCTGCTGCGCCTCCAAGGGTCTTTTCAGGCATTCGATCTTGCAACACTTTTTTTCTGCATTTTCTTATAAAGCAGCTGAACTTTGGGGGAGAGATGGCTTAAAAATAAGTGACTGCTTTTTGCTTGATGATGATAATAATCTGATTTGCATTTCTGTGTGTCTGTAATACCATTATAGGAAAACTCGAAGAGCTTATAATACCCTGTTAGAGAACTTTGTTTCTCCATTCATCTTAATTTTTGTCATAACTTATGTTAACAAAAGACCTGTATTCTGACACGAGGGTTGAGAGGAAAATCCCCGCAGCACTTATATTAATGTTTATTTGGTTTAGGGAGAAGGGCATAATGGTGTATATTCCTGACTTTCCCCCCTTAGTGTAGTTTTTTTTTTTTTTTTTAAACACGGAAGGTTATGTAATGCAGTGCCATTTCCAAAAATATCCACTCTGAGGCATTACACTACACGGTGGAAGGCTGATTCGTATTCTGCTGTCTTGATTGCAAATATACTGCCAGTAGTATGTCTGGGAACAAAGAGCGGCCAGAAAACAATCTATTTTTATCACTTGGTTCTACTTTTAAGTTATTAAACCTTTTGAACTCCTGCAATTTAAAGATGAACCCAACACTAAGAATAGCCCAGGACTCTGCAAAGCCAGGTACCAGGGATTCCTTTGTCCCCTATTTAAGCCTGCAGACCGATTGAAAAGCTCTTTCAGAAGCCCCAGTGGTTACAATAATTTGCATGTAACTGAGCTTAACCACAGAAAATGATTATTTGTCTGTAACCTCTAAACAACCATTTCTCATTTGCTGACATATGGTAAGGCAATTTGTCTACTGTATTTAAACATATTTTGCAGGTTGGTTGGTCTCCTTGGACTGAAGAGAGGGAGGGTGCAAGGCCAAGACTGTTAAGGATTCTCAAAATGGTAAGAATTGGTCATCAGAGGAGATTCTCAGTTGCTTCTTACCAGTCTTTATTCTTTATAAATATCAACCACTCACCTTCATCTCCCCTGAACCCTTCATTGTTTCTACCCGATATGACCTTTCAGAGGTTCCTATCCAGCCTGGTGAGCTTCTGCAGTACAGCAATTTATATTAATTGGATGTGATGAATTAGGAATAAGATCTTTTGATTTTCAATCGTTTTGAATAGAAAACTGAAATTCCTTTCAGAAGTGAAAAATTTTTAACTTGAACAACAGAAACTGTCCTGTTGTTTGAGAAGGGTGATAAATTGTGACATGCGTGTAAGAGGTGGCAAGCAATGGGGCTCAAACAAAGCAATGGGTCTTCTAGTAGAGAGAGCCAGAACTTATCCCAAGACTAGGAGTCTGTGTCCAGCTAATCCAACAGCTATAGTGTATGCTAAAGCGGTATATATGTAGAGCATGGACTTTTATGTTAATACACGCTATTGTCTCCCAAATATAATTACCGTTTTATTGTTGTTGATTTATAACTTCATTTATGAGAGACATCTGCTCAGATTTAGAAGATAAGCATGTTATCCTCTAAATGAAGGTGTAACTATTTCTGACAAGCATTATGATCCACAGAGGAGGCAGCTTAGTGTTCGATGATGGATTAAAGAAATAGATGAAATACACATTAAAAACAGTTGAATACATGTATTAATCTTTTTTGAAAAATTTCCTCTCTGGAAATGAAGTTGAACTGAAAAAAAGAACAGAAATGTCATGAAACTTTTTAGTTAAGTACAGCATGTCCTACTGCAGATGTTTATGCTCTTTAAAACACTTCTTTGCCACTTTGAGTGTGTGGTTTCCAAATTTAGTTTTCGTTTTTTCTTTTAAAGGAGGGAGGAATTTAATGAATCAAAATTGAATCCGATATACTTGATGTTTTTTTTGAGAGCAATCCAAGTATAAGCTTCCAAGGAGAAAAGTGAGTCAGAAGCAGTTAAATGAATTCTGTTTGAATTCTGTTAATAAGTAAGCTCTTTATTTTTTGTGTATGCCTCACTTGTCATTTCAACAGGTGGGTGTCAAAGCATCAAATAAAACAGATCTTGCTTGGGCATAGGTTGATAATGACCAAATTAAGGAACTTAAGGTAGAAGGCAAAAGGGATAAACAGAAAATTAATCAGTAGGTTTTGTGCAAATGGTTCCTAAGTAGATATTAAATTCCTAACTATCCATTGTCACAGGGTTCTAGGATGGTAATAAAATAACCCACTGCAAAATATTCTTGTTTATTTCTTTATCTTTTACTGTGATTGGCCACGTCACCTTGTCCTGTGGCTCTTTATCCCAGAACCTTACCCTGGGATAAAGAGGGTATGAAGATTCTTGTGTTTTGTAATGTCAGGTGACCAGTTTGGTTAAACATCAGTCTGACCACTGATTCTGCCAAATTTAGTCCTATAGATCAAGCTCAAAGAATAAATACCATGTTTCCATAGTAGTGAGCAGAGTAAGCATGTATGCCAAAGCCAAGAATGAAAGTTGGAACGATTCGAATGCAGAAGAGCAAATTCGAATTATTGTTACAGGTTGTCAATTTCTTACAGTTGTCGTCTATTTATGGTGGCAGAATGAGAAGTCAGTTTGTTGCTCTTGGAAGGATTTTTAGTCATGGAAAAATTCTCGCAACTTTTTGGTGATCCTTTCATCAAGATGTCAGTCCCTTTTGGCACAAGCCCATTGCCTGAAATGAAACCACTGACAGTTATTGTCTGTGGGTGATTCCAAGTAACTTTCTAGCAATTTTCTTATTCTGGGAGGCCTGAGCTCTTCAGTCTTTTCACATACTAATGTAAAAAAAAAATAAATTTAGATTGTCTTTTTTTAAAAACTGATATTAGAGGTGTCGTATACCTCCTTTTCTCCTTTTTGGAAAAATGAAGTTATTTTCTTTCCTTTGATTAAAACAGGAATTACTTTGCTGATCTGTGTAACAGGCTTACTTAAAGACTTATCACTAGGGAAGCAGTAGACTTAACACCTGGTCACTTCTAGAAAATATATAAACTTTTGTATCTTTTCTGTGAAACATATCTTTCCATTTGTATAGAAACATGGATTTCCATATTTTAAAACATTAAAAAGGGTCTAATTTCAGTGTTACTGACCTGTTTAATAAAGGGCTTATTCCAAATACAAATTTATAATCAACTCATTTCAGAGTAAGAAATTAACTAGTAGACTCCAGGATCCAAAACAGAATGGTTCAATATTTAGACATTTGACATACCCTAAAATGATGTTTCACAATGATAACTTTTTGCATTATCAAAAAATACAACCGCGTTGTTAATCTGTGAGGCGCTAATCACATTGTATTCCCTATAGGAGACCCTTTGGGCACAACTCCAGGGGGCATCATTTACATAGGCGACAGTGCATCTGCAGTTGTGCATTTTAGGAGTACTGTTATAAGTTTTAATTTTGAGTGTGGTTTGCCTTATCTCAGTTTTCTAGAGTGTTCTTTTTAATAACATCCCCCAGCTTTTTCAGTTTTCTAGTAAGCATAACTTTTCTAGCACCAACCCCCCCACTTGTCTTTGCAATTAACAAGATATTGTGAATCTGCAGAAATCTTCAGCATTTCTTTAATTTATATTTGGCTTTTTGTTTAAGTTCTACGATTATATTTAATATTGGTCCTTGGGATTTACTTAGTTGTTTTATTTTAAAGGTACTTGCTTCAGATACATCACTGAGAAGAAAATATTTCAAAAATAAGCAGATGGTCTTACTGAGTAGTTTGAAAAAATAAATTATTTAATTCAGTGTCAAAGTTGAGTTCTGATTTTCAACATGACTACCCTTTGGCTGTAAACTTGCCTCCTAGTATGAATGTGCCATGGATTCACAGTGGCAAAAGCTTGGGCTCATTATGTTTTAACAGAGACCTAGGAATTGGAACAATTTTAGATTCTCTCTAAGTCTGATGCTGAGCTTTTCAAAATGATGAGTTGACTCCATTGTCCCGTTCATAGAGCTTTGCTTTCTGTACAGTCTGTGAAGTGGCATTCATGAACTTACAAGGAGACTCTTTCAATAATCTCTCCAGTAACATAAGGTTTTCTTGTTTAAAGAAAAAGAGAAAGATTGCAAAGGGATGAGGTACTGTTGGTAGCTGTGCCGTTGGGTTTTGGAATGTAAATTTACAAGTTACTCAGGGATTTTTGATTGTGGGGATGCTGAAAAGTACCTAGGAGAGTAATTTTAGATGGTACTGTCTTCTCTTTTACCAGTGCTTCTAGTGCATTGTGAGGAGAGAATTGGGAATTGTTTGGGGAATTAGGACAGAAGGGATGGTCTACCTGGGTTTAGCCCCAGTCCCTCTTCCTCTTGAGCTAAATAGATAAATCAGGCAGAGGAAGGTATTTGAGCAGAAATCTTGGAATAAACAGGTATTTAAAATATCATTCTATTTTTTTGTTTGTTCTATTTTAAACTGATGCGATCCTGAAAAACTGGCGTGTAAATCAAATCTTCATAAATACACTGAAAGAATTCTCTTTATTTTAAACCCTAAGATGAATGATTTTCCCAGGTGGTGCAGTGGTAAAGAATCTGCCTGCCAATGCAGGAGATGCAGGAGACATGGGTTCAATCCCTGGGTCAGGAAGATCCCCTGGAGTAGGAAATGGCAACCCACTCCAGTATTCTTGCCTGAAAAATTCCATGGACAGAGGAACCTGGCTGTCTGGAGTTCATGGTGTCGCAAAGAGTCAGATGTGACTGAGCACGCACACAGTCTAAGATGAATACTTTAAAATAGGAAAATACACTTCTGAAATATGAACACTTTACTAATCCAAATGAATAACCTCCAGATGATGAGTTTTATACATGGTGTTCACTTACACTAGACTGACTAGGAGCTTCCCTGCTCTTGCACATATGTTTTTAAGTGCTGTTTCTGGCTGATAAGTCTTTTAGGACCTTATCCTCACAACCAAAGTGAAATGGAGGGTTAAGATAATTATCTGAATAGTTATGCTGAACACAAAATAACTTGATTTTGTCTGATTCATCTTGGTTTATTCAAAATGTTGCTGGACTGAGGCAGGAGTGGAAGGGATTTGCCTGAATTATCTGAATAATTCCTTTGTTATACAGGAAAAAGACTAGCAATAAGGAAATCTTACTAGTGAATCCAATTTGAATATACCAGAGGAAGATGTAAGGGATGTAGCTAGACTGTATCATCTTAGTTGATCAAGATATATTTTAAATATTCTGACTTTAAACCACTCCTTTGCTTTATATTGGAAAATTAACCATAAGTCTCAGTCCACATCTGTAGAAATTATAGTTCCTAAAAATCCTATTTCTTGGATCTAAATCTATCTGAAATGAGTATTTCTGGACATGTTTTGCACCTATGGACAGCTTCAAGAATCTCATTTCAGTGGGTCAAAAAACAGCAGTGATCCTGAAATTGATCTGTTAGTGCATGACAGTATTAGCAGCTCTAATGGTTTGGGATTTAAACATTAGCATGGCACTCAACTAAATTCTAAATATCAATTCAGTTATTAGTAGCAATGACATGGTATTAACCTGGTGTAATACTAGATTATACTGTCCTGCATTATTTGTTAGTTGGATCACATGCATTTCTTTCACCGACCAGCTAGATTATAGACTCCCAGAAAGTTTAAAAACTTCATGTGCAGTGTTTAATGAAATATTAAATATATGTTAGAAGCTCAGTAAATATTTGGTCCATACATGCTAATATCTGTTAAGTTGGACTTTTAAAAAATTCATCCTTAGTGACTTAATCTTGTTTAGTTTTGATGGACTAGAAGTAATTTTTATCCTTCCATTCTTCTAAAGAGCTGGGTAGTTGAAGTGAATGTAATGTTAGCTTCCACAGCAAATTATTTTCCATTATTTATTAGAAGAAGAAAAAAATTATGATTAAGCCATAAAGCCACTTGTCAAAAAAGAGTGTCTTGAAGTTGCTCACCTTTATCAGCATTTAGAGCCATCCTCTGAACAACCTGGTGTGATACTAGCCCTCTAGGTTTGATGCAGCTGTGGTACTCAAAACTCACAGCAACTTTTTCCTATAGTCCTAAAAATCCCCTCTGGCATCCAGGAGAACCTTTGCTCCTAGTATTGGAACGTTAAAGCCTTTACTTATTTCCAGTATGATCTCTTCTGTGATATCATGTAAATGATCCCAAGAAAACAAAGTTGCCATGTATGGAAGCCCTGAAGAAAATGAGAAGAGTTAACAGTAGGATTGTGCATCTATTCCTGTGTCAACTGAACAAGCATTTTTTTTTTTTTTTTGAGGATTTTCTTTGTGCCAAATTTGTTGCATTATGGAATGTAGATTTATATTTTATTTGTGGCAGGAAGACTGATATGCATGATGAGCTTAATGTCTTGCAATATAGTCTAGTGCTAAATTGTAAGATACAGAGGAGTGGTATCATTGGAGACTGGGAATTGGAGGTGAATGCTTTTTTTTAAGGAGGTAGAAATTAAGCTATACCCAGAGATGACAGATACATAGCTTGTGTGCCATTTCTGCCTCCTCCTCCACTTGTGGCAGACATTGCTAATCAGTGTCTTAACACACATTATTATTATTATTCATCCTGAATGAGATTTCCAAATCTTCACTGTCTTATTACATTAACAACTGATTGGAGTCAGCACAAACTTTGAAACCTAGAAGGTCCTTGAGAGCAGGTACTGTGCCTTCTTGACGTTTTCAGGGCTTAGCATCAGTCCTTAATAAATATTGAGTGGCCGAAGAATGGGTATATTTAGTTGAGAGAAAAGCATATTTCTGGTGAAAGAAATACGTTTATTAGAAAGGTATGCTTACAGGAGTGAGCATAATAGATGTTTACTGCATTAGTGAATGTCCTCCTCCCTATTTCAGGCCTCTGTGCTCTCAGAGACAGATCTCACACATTAGACCTAGAAGTCAAGGACTCCGTGTGCTGAGCTAGAGGCAGCCACAGCGCAGGCATCTTGGAGATGGCCCCAGGCTCTCACTCAGGTTCCAGCCTGTCTCAGGCTCTTTGCATTTTGATTGTGCCCAACAGAAAAAAGCACACATGTTCATTCACATACACCTTATTTATTGCTGCCTCTCACTCTCCTTGGGCAGTGGTGGAGTGGTAAGAAGAAGGAAGGTCCCTAGTTGGAAGGAATAGGGAAGGGAGCACACTTCATCTCTTTCTTGGGAGAAAGTGGCTGCACTTCCCCTGGTAAATGCCAGAGGATTCCTTAGTGTCCAGTTGGCCAGAGAGGGTGATGCTGCTGCGCCAGCTGGGAAAGCAGGCCCCACGCTTCCCTTTGCGGCTAGCTGTGTGCTAATCAGTCGCAACCACACAAAACCAGCTGGTTCTCTCTACTACTTCCTGATTAGCCAGATGTACGTATTCAGAATTCAAGCCAACGCTTACATCATCATCATAAAATTGTTTACAATTTGAGGCCTACGGGCTGTTACTAATTTAGACAATAGTCTAGTGACCATCAGAAGGGAATCTCATCACATGATACCCAAAAGTTGGGGAAAGCCAAGACCAAGAAGGATTTTTCTGGAATCTCTTCTGGAAACAGGACAGACTCAGAAGGCATCAGCTGCAAGGTTTTCAATATGAAATGATTTTACCAGTTCTGGACCCTTCAGGTGCGGTTGGACTCATCCCCTAGGCAGTAAGTGACATACACAAGCACTGTTCCCTTAAATTCCTTATGCCTACTCCCACATCATACTTGTAAATATTTTTTTCAACTTGTGTTTTAAACCTTCATAAACTGAATCTCTGTGGCTGAGCAGCCATTCCAGTAGCTATGTGAACTCGTGTTTTATTTCTAGCTACTGTAGCATTTATTTTCTTAGAAGGACCAGGCCACTTGTTGTTCTGAATGTGCCCCAGGAGGCCCTCCTTTCTGTGCCTTTGCTTACTCAGTCCTGGAAAGAATGCTCCTCCTGACAAAATAAAGCTCTTCTTCCAGACTGAATTTAAATGACAACCCCTCCAAGGAACTCTCCCCAGGACATCTAGCAGGAATAGTCTCGTGCTCCTTTGTACACTAAACACACACAATACCCTGCTTGCGGCCAGCTTCTCTGAATGCATTTCTACCCTCCAAGGCTGGAAACTTGACGCACAAACACTGACCACTAGTCGGTGAACATCAGACCTCTTTTTATGGTGCAGTTGAAGCTGTGATGCCTCTTTTTCCCCTTTTCCTGTATCAGGATGGTGAGTTCAGTTGTGGAACAGTTGAGAGGGAACTCTAGAACAGCTAGTGAAATTGGCTGGCATTCTTTTCCTACAAAGTGAAAGGAACCCTTAACCTTCATGGACCTTGGAATAGATTACACCTCCATGAGCCAGTCTAACCACTGCTCCAATACCTGTGTGGGAACTGGCACATCCTTAGGAACCAACAAATGTCTGTGGAATAAATGAATGAGTGAGAGCTCAGGAATATGTGGAGATCTATTATTTCTGGGCAGAAGCAGGTGGCTCATCTTGAGATTTACAACTCGTAGTAGCCCAACACTTTGCAGGGGTGTGACAGTTCTGATTATAAAATGTAGGACCCAGGAAATTAAGTCACTACACACAGGGGATCAATTTGTTGCTGAAAACCATCTCTCACTGAATAAAGAAGGCTTAGTGTTAGGGAGGTAAGAGGGGGAGAGTTAACTGAAATGTAAACATGATACAAAACCAGCTCCTCAGTTCTGCGCTGCCTTCTCCACTCTTTAGACAGAAGAGGCCCTCAGAGTGCCCAGAAATTTAGTTTGGTGTGGTCTGCTGGAAGGGGACTCTCAGCTTTAGGGTGGGGCCACACATCCATCCGGAGTCCTGGCTGCGGGATGTCACTTGGCTTCAGGTGATCAGTGGTGTACTGCCGGCGGTCCAGTTTGCTTCTCAGCAATCTGTCAGTCATGAGAGCGGAGCCTCATCTGCTCTGGTTTCACATGGTGGTGAATTCTTTACAAATAAAATAATTGCTGTTATTACCTCAGAATGATTTCCGATCTCAGCCTTGTGCCTAGGAAGTTGCTCAGTTGTGTCCAACTCTTTGCCACCCCGTGGACTAGATAGCCTGCCGGGCTTCCCTGTCCATGGAATTCTCCAGGCAAGAATAGTGGAGTGGGTTGCCATTCCCTTCTCAGGGGATCTTCCCAACCCGGGGATCAAACCCAGGTCTCCTGCATTGCAGGCAGATGCTTTACACTGTCTGAGCCGCCAGGGAAGCCCTAGATTTATCTAGCTGGAGCTATTTTTAAACCCTTGATTTTAACTGTGCTTGTTCAGTATTCATCCTAACTCCCATAGACTAAAATACAAGCATCATGCCTGTTTGAAGAGAAGGGAAGAATATTTAACAGAATGCTGTCAATGAAAGGAAGGTCTGTTTGCCCCTTTTATGCTGAAATTGGGAACCAGAGCCATTGATTGGAAAAAAGGGAGAATAGCTGAATAGTTGTTGCCAGTGAAAATATGAGCCAGAGACTTGTACCAATAAGTAATTAAAACAAGAGGGAGATTCCTAACGTGCACGAAGTTTTGGTGTGGTTGCCCAGTTCTAGCTCTTGTCCCTTCTCCACTCCAGCCCTTACTCAGATCACCATCACACACCGCTGTCCTTTGATTACTAGGGCAGGTAGCAGCCTTCCTGTCTGAATTGTGTTTGATACAATTCCAGCAGGGAAAAGTACTGCAGTCCACTGACCCAACGGGGAATTTACAAAAATTGTGTTTAAAATGGATCCAGGCATTTAGTGGTCTCTTGTTGAAAAAAGTCAGTGTCAGATATAGTAGAAATTAGGAGAAGATACTGTGTTTGGCAGCCAACATTCGAAACTGTCAAGGAAAAACTGGATTCTGTGGTTAGATGAATAAAACTAAGATACTTAAAAACATGACCCAACTAAGGGATTGTTATTAAGTACTTTTTCAAGAAGGACTATTTCTTGCCCTTCGTGACGTCATCATAGTGAAAGTTACCAAAAAGCTTATTGAGACCATGCTGGGAAAGTCTGCCGTCGTGCACATTTGCCAGGCAGTTGCTGAGCCTCCGTGTACCGTGGTGCCCTCTGGGTTTGGCAGCACATGTTTGAGCGTTTAGCCTAGTGCCTGCTGCATTGGGGGACAGTTAACACTGGCTGAAACGAGGGAATACTGGGCAGAGAATGGACCTGCTATTTGAGACATGCAATCTCATGGACTTTCTGAGGTAGCATCGTTATGAGAATTAGAATTTGAAAAGATGAAGTCGTTAATTAACCCGCTTCCCTGGTGGCTCAGAGGTTAAAGCATCTGCCTGCAATGCGGGAGACCTGGGTTCGATCCCTGGGTTGGGAAGATCCCCTGGAGAAGGAAATGGCAACCCACTCCAGTATTCTTGCCTGGAGAATCCCATGGACAGAGGAGACTGCCCACCAGTCCATTGGGTCGCAAAGAGTCAGACACCGACTCAGCAACTTAACTTTCACTTTCACTTTTCCTGAATAGATACCCCAAGATTTGGTGGCATAGCTCTAAAAAAAGCTTTTTTTTTTTTTTTTTAAATGTGTTTTCTTTGCTGTTTTAGCACTTGCAGCCCAAACTAATGGGGAATTGTCTTTCCTAAGATGTTCATTCTCTGGAGTTGAAAGCTACCTACCAAATATTCAATACTTCATAGAAAATAAGTACTTAGTAAATATTTCTTGATTTTTTGATTGGATAATTAATACATATACTCCACCAATTTAGTTAATACAGCATCAAAAATTCTGCCCACATCTTGGAGTTCTTCTCATGTTTGTAATTTTGATCCTTTATTACCTGGATTTGATTGTTTCCAAAGCCTGAATGCTCTGGACCCTATAAAAAAGCTGTGTAACTGAAGCTCCATTTCACAGTGCCCTGTGGAGATTTGGGGTAATTATACATCGAGGAATGCCTCTGGCCCTTGTATGTTTTGCTCGCTTCTTGATAATAGAATCTTAAATTATTCTGATCTTGTTATCAAGGTCTGGGTGTCAAGTCTTTACATCTTTTCATTTCATCTTCATTAAGCCTATTCCTTTTTTTTTTTTTTATGAGGACTGCTTTTTAAACTTTAATTTTATTATACAGGCTTAACTGTCTACACTGTCACAATCAATTCAATCAGAAATTCAATTAAATTTGGTTTTTGGCATCATAGAAACAATTCATCTGATAATTAATGTGAATTTTTACCCAATTGATCAATGTTCTTATGTTCTTTAGACAAAACCAGAGGTTCATCATGTCTTTGAATGAATGAATACAGTACTCTACATGTGGTTTGAGGATCACAAACCACTTTTCTTGTTACATGCTATTTGTTACCTTCATGATAGTAATAATGGTTGGCTTGTTCCCTGGTCCCTGTGTTTCCATTTTTGTCCTTAGAACTGACTGCATTTCTTAGACTATGTTAATTAAAAGTTCCCAACTGGAATCAGGTTAGATTTGTTTTTCTTTCCGAATTACCATTCTTAATAGTTTATACATGCCTCTCTATTCTAATAAGTATTTATTTTCTTCCTCTTCAACTAGGATCACTTTATACTTATATGTAGTGTACGGTTTGCATAGCTGCCTATTATTGATCAAGAATTTCATTCTCCTTTGACTAAACAGTTTGTCTTGAAATTTAAATTTTGAAAAGCAAAGTTGCAGTGAACATGATTTCTAATGGCATTTGTTGAAAGAAAGATATTCTGAATTAGGTTGTCCATTGCCAGGTCATCAGAGAAGTTGTTTGAGAGTTTATTTAGAGGTCATATTAAAATAATTTGGCTTCTCAGCAAATACCCTTTGTAATTACCTGCAGTGTTTGCTAGATATGTGTATTGTGCTGAACATTTCCTTCCAGGGAACATTGAAAAAAGACAAAACTGGTGATCAGTGTTGCTTGGGTTTCGTTAGATCCAGAATCGTAAGGTAGTCAAGTGAGAGCTGCTGCTCTAAGTAAGAGCTGCCTTTCCCCAGAGACTGTGGCGACACCTGGATGCTGGCGAGCACGCCCTCTGCGCCCTGCAGCAGTGCTGGGTCTTTTAGGCAAGTTATTTTTTTAAATTAATTTATTTAAATTGGAGACTAATTACTTTACACTATTGTGGTGGTTTTTGCCACACATTCACGTTAATCAGCCATGGGTGTACATGTGTCCGCATCCTGAACCTCTCTCCCACCTCCCTCCCCATCCCATCCCTCAGTGCACCAGCTCTGAGCGCCCTGCCTCATGCATCAAGCCTGGACTGGTGATCCATTTCACATCTGATAATATACATGTTTCAATGCTGTTCTCTAAACTCATCCCACCCTCTCCTTCTCCCACAGAGTCCAAAAGACTGGTCTATACATCTCTGTCTCTTCTGCTATCTCGCATACAGGGTCATCGTTACCATCTTTCTAAATACCGTATATATGCGTTAGTATACTGTATTGGTGTTTTTCTTTCTGGCTTACTTCACTCTGTTATTTTTGAAGGGCAGCTGTTTATCAGAAGACACACACACACACAAACGAAAACACAGCTAGCAGAGAAACAAATATTTTTGAGAAAACTACTCTTGATAGTAGGTGTCAGCAATCCAACTAACTATCATCAGAAGGGCACTAAGTAGAGATGCCCAGCACCTACTTAGGGGCTGAAAGCAGGCCCCGCTCTTGGGGGCCTCGTGGCGCCACTGCAGGTGGCTCCGGGGAAATAGCGGAGAAGGCTGGTATGGACAGACGTGTTCTTTGAGAAGAGAGGCTGCGTGTGCATCCTGTCTTCTCCATTTCTTGGATATGTGACCTTGGGCAAGCTCCCTGACTGCGGAGCATCCTCCTCCGTCAGACGGTGAGGCTGACCCAGGCCTGCTTGGTCCATCTGTGCCCGCCCTGTTGCCGTGGCCTTACATGTACTGATGCATTTCACCCTTTCAGCGGCACCCTGAGGCTTAAAGGGGTGTGCCTAGAAAACGTGCCTAAAATTAAAAAAAAAAAAAATTATAATGAACTTCAGTGTGCATTTCCCACAGAAAACTGTGGCTCTCCAAGTTTAAATATTCTGCCAGTGTGGCTTCCAACAACGCTCCTGTCTTGCTCACAGTTCTCTTCCTTTGGAGAAGTGTAGTTTTGCTGATTGGTTTACCATGGAAGAAGAACTGAAGGAAAAAGCCCAAAAGATGTCAATATCAGTCTTCTTTTGTCTTCTCTTGTCTCAGAATGCAGTCAGGATTTAGAATGAAATTCTGAGTTTCCAATGCTGTCTTTTTCATGCTAATTAGAATACAGGTGATCCCTTTCCCAGGGAATTTGGCCTCCTAATTTGGCATTCCTTTTGCAGTCATCTTCATGATTCTCCAGGTATTTATTGGTGGCTCCCAGTCCCAAAACACCTCATGCATTTGGGTCGATGGCACCGCCTTTGGTCTTCTCTGCTTCCTGTGTCACTGCCAGGCTGGCCTTTGTCAGGGAGAAGCCGCCGTCTGAGTCCGACCGCGCTCAGTGGGGCTGAGAACCCAGGTGGTGTGCAGGAGCACATCCATCCTAACCTTCTTCTGTTCCTCTGTGCTTTTAGTTTTTTATAAAGGACACTTTACCAGAAGCCTCGTAGTGCCCTGAGCACTTATGGTGTGCAGATAACAGATCTGCCTATATTTTCCCCCTCTTTAAAGTCAAATTTCTTAAAAGATAATCAACTAGCATCTGATTTAAATAAAGTTTAATTACATCCTCTCCATGATAGAAACCACTTTCCCTCCAAATTTGGTGATCTGTTGTGATGCTGTTTGCTGTTGAAGAGTTATCTAGTCTTTAAATGACCAAGACGGTACACGACAGGCACTGAACTGTGAAATGACTTTTGGTAAATGCTGAGCAGTTTGCAGCTGCCAGCAGAAGAGGGTGCATTGATGGAAAGAGTGAATAACTTCTTTTGGAATGAGCACTTTGGGAGAAAATGCAAACTTTCTGGAAAAGTCAGTCTTGCATATGTCAGCAATAGGAATGCTTTGAAATTGTTCATAAGCTCATCAAAAGCAAATGGCTATCTCATTATTCACCCATATCAAGAAAAACCCCAAATCCATATGTTCAGATAAATATTTATTCACTAGCTTTTAATTTAGGGCTTTAGGGGAAAAAACCCTGAGTTTCGAGGACTTTTTCTTCCATATTGTTGGTGAAAACTTTCATAAATTTCATTGAATAGCACAGTAACTTTAGAACAAGAAGAAAGAAAAATTAGCATTCCTGGTGAGTAGAAATCAGACTTCTTATACGAAGGTGAAATGCAGTATACCTAAAATTACTCAAACTGGCTAATAAAAGCAAGTCTAGATGTTTCCTATTAACCTTGGAATGTGCTTGGAAAAGGTCCTGCTAATTCCAGATGTCTAGTATTGGAAAGGGTATCAAGAGCATGACTCATTTGTGGCAGAGAATACAGTTCAAAAATTCACAAGTGCACTCGGGCCCAATATGGTTTTCTTTTCTTCCTTATGGCGTTCCTTGGTCATTCTGTCCTTCAGTCTTTTGCTGTCTTTCTTTCTTCCTCTCTTCCCTCCCTTCCTTCCCTTTCATCCTTCCTTCTCCTACCATAAAACTAGGAGAAACATTGCAAAATGTGGTGTTTCTAATTTCTTGGTTGCAAATGAAAACCAATTTATATAAGGGAGTAAGGTGGTCCAGACTTAGAACTCAGATGTGTTAAGTAAATATTTACTCTGGTTCCACTCCAGGGAGGTAAAAGATTTTATTAACATATTTGTTGAGGTCACGGGGCTAGGAAAAGCTTATGCTGTGCTTCAATGCCTAAGGGGCCTTTTTTTTTTTCTTGCTAGTTAACAAAGGCCAGTATTTTTTATCCTGCTGAAAAGAGCAAATGTCTTATTTTTGTGGCCTGTACTTTCTTATTGGTCACTCACAAACTGCTTAATCTCAAACCAGAGTTTTAAAAAGCTGCTTTATTTTTTCCCTTTGTTCAGAAAATCTCTTCTTAGATATCCTTTATGAGATTTGTTTCCAAGCTTTTTTCTTGTGCTTTTTCTCCTGGTTTACTTTGGGCTGTTATCAGCTGTTTGTATTTTGTTTTGTCTTCATCACTGAAAAGAAAAATCGCCCATTAAAAGTCTAGATTTGAAGTGTTGAACTTAATTCCTTGAGTCCAGTCCACAATTTGGCTCTGCTTATCGTACCAGGCTGACCTCCAGCACAGGGGAGGGTGCCTTGGCAGAAATCTGAGAATTCCTCGATCAGTAACTCCCTTTTTTGGATTTATGGAGCCTTTACGTGGATTGCTTTGTGCTAAGCATGTTCCTATTGGAAAGGAATGAGGCTGGGATAAGAGGAGTTTGCACAGCACAAAATGTTTGCAACTGACCTCCGGTTCAGCGTGCTGGGTTCACCAGCTGCTGTTGCACCCTGCCTTGAAGCACACGCCATCCAAAGCCCCCAAACTCACATCATGAACAGTTTCAAAGAGTGGTGACAAAGTCGGGTAATGTTAACCTTTTGTGGCTTGCTTCTGACTTGATTCCTTGCCCCTCTTTAAGTCTTTGTTTTTATTCTTAGAAATCAGATTTAAAAAGACTCAGCAGCCAAATGGGCAGAATATTATATTGTGGTACAGAATGACTGGGAAAGCTCTTTGTGCTGATGATTAATTTCACTTATAAACACTTTCATTTTGTTGCCAGTGAGGAGACTTCCTTTTCCTTTCTCTGCCTAGTTGAAATCTAGAAATGAAATTCCACAGCTGTCAGGCTCCCACATATTCATCAGCAGCCTCTCAAGATGGCTTCACAACAGGCAGAGTGAATCTAGAGGATCCCACTGTTAAAACTGAACACAGCTTGTTTCAAACAGCCCAGCTCACAAAGGAAAGAAATGAATCTTTTGCCTGCCTGACGTGTCATCATGGGCATTAATATAATCTGCTGCATAATAAGAGTAAAATGTGGACATTTTCTATGCCCATAGTAAACATCTGCCCCCAAAGCAAAGTTAATTCAATGGGCTTAATTGGCTTGTGTGCTGTGAACCACAGTTGTCTCCCCCACCCCCATTTCTACAGGTGAAGAACTTATCAGGCCATAGGAAACCAAGAGTGTCAGCAATGTCCTAAAAGACCATCCCTTCCTTTCCAGTAGGAGGGCATTTGTGGTTGAGTGCAATAGTCAAGTGTTTGTAATGCTTTCTCTGCAATTATCCATTGGTTACCACAGCGAGCTTATGTGTGTGTGTGTGTGTGTGTGTGCATGTGCACGTGCACACGTGCACACTTAAATTAGATCCCTGCATGTTTCACTTAGTTCTTGAACCAGAATGTTTGCCAACTTAGGGACCAACTAACACATTTGTTTTACTTTCTAGAATGTTCAGAGATGATGTCCAGTATCTGAATGACCCAATGTTCTGCATATTTTTCTTTTTGTCTTCTAGTTGCAGTGCATTTTCCCCACTGTGTACTCCATCTCCAAGCAGCATTCACAGGGTTAGGCAGGTCTCTAGAGAGACAGCTCAGCGCATCATCTTTTGGCACCATCTAATCTTTGATGTAATACTGTTCAGAGAAAATGATCCTTGTAACTCATTTATGGTTTCAGTTTACATTCTGCCCTCTCACATGACTGGTCACACCTGGGAGCAGACCAGCTTTTGAGGGAGAGCTTAATAGGGCCACTTCAAAGGGTATTTGCAGAAATGAAGTGCATGTGTGTGCACATAAATTCTCCTATATTACAGTACTGGGTTTCATAACCTCCCAGCCCATTAGGCAGAATAGAAGATGTACACAAATGCGTGCATTCGCGCGTGTGCACACACACACACACACACACACACACACACAGTAATTGGCAGAGAGATTATAAAATATACTCCTTTGCTGCTCAAAGAATTAATTATGCACATTGGACATCTGCTACTCTGGTTCACTCTTCTAATTGCAGGGGGTGGGCACCTATCTTTGATAAATCATAAAAGGGCCATTGTTTAAGCACATAGAACTCCACCAAGGGTAGAAAATAATTATAATTATGGTTGTTAACAACCAAGCCATGCAGCATCTTCATCACAGTTTTCTCAGAAGGTATATTAACTGGTAAAGTAAGCAACATATATATGTGTGGTGCATTTAGGCCCCAAATAAAGCCATGATCCTGCTTTTGAAGATTGTTCTCCTCTAACAGTCTCCCCAAAGAAGTACTGATAAAGACGGTAAGTGAGTAAAGGGAAATATGAATTTAGAAACAGGTAATAAATAGATATAATTCAAAATTTTCATGCAGTATGGTAGAAGTGATAGGAAGCATGTCAGTTAGATTGATTCTGTATATGGACTATGTTGTTATTCTTTAGTTGCTAAGTCGTGTCTAACTCTTTTGTACCCCATGGACTGTAGCCCGTCAAGCTCCTTTGTCCATGGGATTTCTGAGGCAATAATCCTGGAGTGGGTGTCCATTTCTTTCTCCAGGGGATCTTCTTGACCCAGGGGTTGAATCCACATCTCCTGTGTTGGCGGGTGAATTCTTTACCCCTGAGCCAACAGGGAAGCCCTAAATTTTGGTTCATTTCTCATGAGATATTCCCATGTGCTTGCATTTCTGAGATGCTCATGCCACCACCTCTAAGAGAGAATTTGATGAAGATGATAATTGGTCTTTATGAAGAACACAAACTTGAATCCAGAAAACTGAATATATGGGAAACAATTTAAGCCATGTGTCCACTTACCGAGCATCATTTGACATATATCAAGAAGAATGAGCAGCCTTGGGGTCCAACAATAACAGGTGAACTACAAAAAGATAGATCAACTTACCCTTTTCTCTGACCTACATGTCATCAGCACTTGAAAGCCTCTCAACCTTCCATCTTCCTTGGCTTGCATCTGGCAGCCTTTACATACCCTTGCAAATCTGCTCACCACCACCCTCATTTCCTCTGTTTACAGTGCTACTGGATGTCTTGCTAAATGTTGGTTTTGTTTGTTCGTTAAATCTATTGATAGATATTCTGACAACTATTACATTTGACATAACCTATACTTTTTAAAAAATTGCACCTAAAGCAGACTGTATTCATTTCTAGTCAAAGCTATGGTTTTTCCAGTAGTCATGTATGAATGTGAGAGTTGGACTATAAAGAAAGCTGAGTGCCAAAGAATTGATGCTTTTGAACTGTGGTGTTGGAGAAGACTCTTGAGAGTCCCTTGGACTGCAAGGAGATCAAACCAGTCAATCCTAAAGGAAATCAGTCCTGAATATTCATTGAAAGGACTGATGCTGAAGCTGAAACTCCAATACTTTGGCCACCTAATGCAAAGAACTGACACACTGGAAGAGTCGATCTTTCTGCTGGGAAAGATTAAAGGCAGCAGGAGAAGGGGATGACAGAGGATGAGATGGTTGGATGGCATCACCAACTCGATGGACATGAGTTTGAGCAAGCTCCAGGAGTTGGTGATGGACAGGGAAGCTTGGCATGCTGCAGTCCATGGGGTCACAAAGAGTCGGACACAACTGAGCAACTGAACTGAACTGATTCATTTCCTAGGGCTGTCAAAACAAAGTACCACAGACTAGATGACTTAACAGAAATGTACTTTTTCACAGTTCTAGAGTCTTGGAGTCTGTGGTCAGGGTTGGTTTCTTCCGAGGCATCTTCCCTTGGCTTGTAGATGGCCATCTTCTCCCAGTGTCCTCACGTGGTCTTCCCTGTGTGTATGTGTGTCCCAATTTCCTCCTCTTGTAAACACACCAGTCCAGGGTCCACCCATATGACCTCGGTTTAACTTAATTACCTCTTTATATACCCTATCTCCACATACAGTTTGAAGTATTAGGGGTCAGGACTTCACATATGGGCATTAGGGGGAACACAGTTCAGCCCATACCACATTTAAATGATCTTTTAGATCGTTAAGTGATGTTTTAGAGGATCTGTCACCCCTACTGTCCCTCTCACCTGCCCCTTGATTTGAGCCCCTAGGAGACAGGAACTCTATTTCTCTTCTGGTGGTATCCAGAGTCTAACTGTCCAGCACACTGCACGTATTTTACAAACTTCTGGTGAATGCTGGCAAGCACAGAAGTATTCTGAGTTATTTGAGAGTAAAGATAATGATTGTCAGTTGATATTGTTTCTCTTAAGTCATTCGTATTCAGTTCAGTTTAGTTGCTCAGTCCTGTCCAACTCTTTGCGACCCCATGAACCACAGCACGCCAGGCCTCCCTGTCCATCACCAACTCCCGGAGTCCACCCAAACTCATGTCCATCGAGTTGGTGATGCCATCCAGCTATCTCATCCTCTGTCGTCCCCTTCTCCTCCTGCCCTCAATCTTTCCCAGCATCAGGGTCTTTTCAAATGAGTCAGCTCTTCACATGAGGTGGCCAAAGTACTGGAGTTTCAGCTTCAACATCAGTCCTTCCAATGAACACCCAGGACTGATCTTTAGGATGGACTGGTTGGATCTCCTTGCAGTCCAAGGGACTCTCAAGAGTCTTCTCCAACACCACAGTTCAAAAGCATTCAATTTTTCGGCACTCAGCTTTCTTCACAGTCCAACTCTCACATCCATACATGACCACTGGAAAAATCATAGCCTTGACTAGGCGGACCTTTGTTGGCAAAGTAATGTCTCTGCTTTTAAATATGCTATCTAGGTTGGTCATAACTTTCCTTCCAAGGAGTAAGCGTCTTTTAATTTCATGGCTGCAGTCACCATCTGCAGTGATTTTGGAGCCCCCAAAAATAAAGTCTGACACTGTTTCCACTGTTTCCCCATCTATTTCCCATGAAGTGATGGGACCAGATGCCATGATTTTAGTTTTCTGAATGTTGAGCTTTAAGCCAACTTTTTCACTCTCCTCTTTCACTTTCATCAAGAGGCTTTTTAGTTCCTCTTCACTTTCTGCCATAAGGGTGGTGTCATCTGCATATCTGAGGTTATTGATATTTCTCCCAGTAATCTTGATTCCAGCTGTGCTTCTTCCAGCCCAGCATTTCTCATGATATACTCTGCATATAAATTAAATAAGTAAGGTGACAATATACAGCCTTGATGTACTCCTTTTCCTATTTGGAACCAGTCTGTTGTTCCATGTCCAGTTCTAACTGTTGCTTCCTGACCTGCATACAGATTTCTCAGGAGGCAGGTCAGGTGGTCTGGTATTCCCATCTCTTGAAGAATTTTCCACAGTTTATTGTGATCCACACAGTCAAAGGCTTTGGCATAGTCAATAAAGCAGAAATAAATGTTTTTCTGGAACTCTCTTGCTTTTTTGATGATCCAGTGAATGTTGGCAATTTGATCTGGTTCCTCTGCCTTTTCTAAAACCAGCTTGAACATCTGGAAGTTCATGGTTCATGTATTGCTGAAGCCTGGCTTGGAGAATTTTGAGCATTACTTAACTGGTGTGTGAGATGAATGAAATTGTGTGGTAGTTTGAGCATCCTTTGGCATTTCCTTTCTTTGGGATTGAAATGATATTGGTGATAGAATATTGGAATTATTGGAATAATTGGAATTATTGGTGATAGAAGCAAGGTCCAGTGATGTAAAGAGCAATATCGCATAGGAACCTGGAATGTTAGGTCCATGAATCAAGGCAAATTGGATGTGGTCAAACAGGAGATGGCAAGAGTGAATGTAGACATTCTAGGAATCAGCAAACTAAAATGGACTGGAATGGGTGAATTTAACTCAGATGACCATTATATCTACTACTGTGGGCAGGAATCCCTTAGAAGAAATGGAGTAGCCATCACAGTCAACAAAAGAGTCCAAAATGCAGTACTTGGATGCAATCTCAAAAACAACAGAATGATCTCTGTTCGTTTCCAAGGCAAACCATTCAGTATCACAGTAATTCAAGTCTATGCCCCGAGCAGTAATGCTGAACAAACTGAAGTTGAACAGTTATATGAACACCTTCAGGACCTTTTATAACTAACACCCCCAAAGATGTCCTTTTCATTATAGGGGACTGGAATGCAAAAGTAGGAAGTCAAGAGACACCTGGAGTAACAGGCAAATTTGGCCTTGGAGTACGGAATGAAGCAGGACAAAGGCTAATAGAGTTTTGCCAAGAGAACACACTGGTCATAGCAAACACCCTCTTCCAACAACACAAGAGAAGACTCTACACATGGACATCACCAGATGGTCAACACTGAAATCAGATTGATTATATTTTTTGCAGCCAAAGATGGAGAAGCTCTATACAGTCAGCAAAAACAAGACCAGGAGCTGACTGTGGCTCAGATCATGAACTCCTTATTGCAAAATTCAGGCTTAAATTGAAGAAAGTAGGGAAAACCACTAGACCATTCAGGTTCAGGTATGACCTAAATCAAATCCCTTATGATTATACAGTGGAAGTGAGAAATAGATTTAAGGGACTAGATCTGATAGAGTGCCTGATGAACTATGGATGGAGGTTTGTGACATTGTACAGGAGGCAGGGATCAAGACCATCCCCAAGAAAAAGAAATGCAAAAAAGCAAAATGGCTGTCTGAGGAGGCCTTATAAATAGCTGTGAAAAGAAGCAAAGCGAAGAGCAAAGGAGAAAAGGAAAGATATACCCATTTGAATGCAGAGTTCCAAAGAATAGCAAAAAGAGATAAAAAGGTCTTCCTCAGTGATCAGTGCAAAGAAATAGAGGGAAACAAAAGAAAGGGAAAGACTTGAGATCTCTTCAAGATAATTAGAGATACCAAGGAAACATTTCATGCAAAGATGGGTTCAATAATGAACAGAAATGGTACGGAGCTGACTGAAGCAGAAGATATTAAGAAGAGGTGGCAAGAATACACAGAAGAACTGTACAAAAAGTATCTTCAAGACTCAGATAATCACTATGGTGTGATCACTCACCTAGAGCCAGGCATCCTGGAATGTGACGTCAGGTGGGCCTTAGGAAGCATCACTGCGAACAAAGCTAGTGGAGGTGATGGAATTCCAGTTGAGTTATTTCAAATCCTAAAAGATGATGCTGTGAAAGTGCTGCACTTAGTATGCCAGCAAATTTGGAAAACTCCGCAGTGGCCACAGGACTGGAAAAGGTCAGGTTTCATTGCAATCCCAAAGAAAGGAAATGCCAAAGAATGCTCAAAAAAGTCATTCATATTAGAGTCTTCAAAACACCACAGGTATAGGAAAGAATGAAGCTGTTATGTAGATAGCATTTCCAATAATCTACCACCCTTTCCCAAAACCAACAAATAAAAGTTTATTCCCTTTTAGGTTTCTGTGTCCAGGGATGTGCTGAGTTCTTAAGAGACCAGTCAGGCAGGTGTTAAGAATGTAAATGAGATTCTTCTGTCTCTTTCATTTTGGGGTTAAAATTCTGACTCTGAAGGAGACTATATGAATTTATCACAAAGCCAAAATTACATTTATCTTTCATAACACCTATGATGATTACTTTATGATTCACACACTAAAAAAAATGCCTAATTAGAAATGCCTTTGGTCACTTTATAGCTAAACTGACTGACATGTTGCACAAAAGCAAATCTGAGGTATGGAAGGAAGTTTACTTAGTCGTGAGTTGCTAACAGATACTCATGTTCCTGAGTTCATTGGCAAATATCATTGGCTGTTTTTCTTTAAAAAAGGAAAGTTCTTGGAAAAAATTATAATAAGTATTGTGACTAAGTATAACAATTTCTGAGAGGCAAGCTATTTTTCCCTACAGATCCAGCCTGGGTTGCTTTAGTATTGATGCTTTGAACCTAGAAGTTAAATGCTAATGTAGTGTCATTTTGTTAAAGTTGTATATCACAGAAAAGCAGAAGAATACATATATAACATTTAGTTGATTTTGTTTTTCGTTGCATCCATGTGCCTACTAAGCTTATATATGTATTTCTAAAAATATTTTTGGTTTACAGTGAAATATTTTTTCTTGCTAATACCTGTCATGTTTTAAATTATACTTAAAGCATGCCTTTAAAATCAGTAATACAGAGATGTCATCAGCTTTTATCTGTTTATATTAAGTGACCTTACAGTGGATCCCAATCTGAGATCTCCTAAAATTTCCCAGAGTGGGATTTTGTGTGCTGTGACTTTCTTTTAAGCCTCAAAGCAAAGCATGTGTATCTAAGATTGCAGTTTTGTTTTCTTCACCCATTCCTGGTTAAAGAGAATGTTGTGGTGGCTGTTTGTCCCAAACGAGGCAGATGGTGGAATTTTACTAGAAGGAGCTGAGCAGAGGAGGGGAAAGCTGAGCAAGAGGAAGGAGTTTGAGATTGGGGGAACCACATGGCCCAGAAAGCAGGCCCAGTCCAAAGTCAGAAAACAAGCCCAGTTTTTGCAGGATGAGCTTTCCAGTATTTAAGACCTAAATGTGTATGGTGGCTGTGGGCTGGTGTAATTTTGAAAGAGAGGTAGTAGGCAGTTTGCATTCTGGAATAATTTGAGGGCATCTTTAAGGTGCCAATAACTGAAATCCCGCTTTAGAACTGGGAATCTGGCTTGAGTTTGAGCCCTATCCTGTACACTATGACCTTTCTGAGCTGCAGTTTCCTTTTCTCTGTAATGATAAGACCTAGTCAAAATTTATAATCAGGATAAATTAGGTAATGTACACAAAATTTCTTTGTTCAGTGGCATGTGCCATAAATGCTACTGGAGTTGAGCAAAGATAGTTTCTGTTAGACCGTCCCACAGAACCTGCACAGCCATCCACATTTCATGCCTCAGATCAGATGGACTGATTGGAACATTGATATCCTTGCGGTGAGCCCAATGATTAGGCTACCACATCTAGTGCTTTCAAAAACAAACCAAAAAAAGATACATAAGTCTCTTTGATAACTGATTAATGAAGTGAGATTCTTAATGTCATTTATTAAATGTAAAGCTTATTTACAGCATTTATAGAACCAGATCTGCAGGGGCTCTCATCTAATTTTCTCCCCTCCCTTCAAGAAGGGCTGTATCAAATGTAAATTAGCCCTGACAGATGGTGATTGGATTCAGTTTCTAAATTTCTTAAGGAAGATTTCACAGTTTTCCTCTCTAAATTCTTTCAGTAATTTAACAATTCTTATGCCAAGTTTTTCCTTACAGCTGACCTAAATCTGTACTTATAAGTCCTTCCTTATCCCCCTCCTCCAGTCTTTACCAGAGATAGAGAACAGCTGGCCAGCAACCTTCTTATGATAATAACCCTTTTCAGTATTGAAAAAAGAGTTACTCAGTTGGACTCAATCGCTCCATCTTGTCCACCCCTGCTCCACCTCCCCACCCCCCACCCCATCCCCCACCCCCCCACCCCCTTTTATTAACTAGTCTTGCCTTCTCTGAATCATTCATGACGATGCCGCCATCCCTTGCCCTGTCCCTGTCTCAGACCCTTGATGCTTCCAAGCAGCTGGGCAGACGTGTGGCTCTGGGGAGGAGGCAGACTGCTGCTTCCTCTCCTTCCTATGCTTTATGCATCATTGAGCCTTCTAATAAATGAATCAGGATAACCCTTAACAGTGTTGAGCGAGTACATGGCACATGTATCTCATAAACACGGAGTTCTGCAAGGATGCTAATCACAGGTTGCTTTGAAAATTGGGCCTCCCCAGTGCCTTAGTTTGCTTAGCCAGTCAGGCCATGACGCTACCACTTTGCATGCTAAAGATAACACTGATTGATATCTCTGCTCTCTTGAACTTAGTCTTGGAAGACACTGAGCTAAAACTCTCCTGAGTGTAGAGTATGCACACTGACTGAAAGAGAGAATGGGCTTCCCCAGCTTTCTAAGTTGCAATTGGGAAATAAGTGACCATTGAGGACAATTGAGCTCATTAAGCTGATCCCAAGAGGTTTCAGAGTGGCTCCTGTTTTTAATCTGAATGTGTATGCTTCTTTGTCTCTCTAGGTTTATTACCCAGAGCTTTCTGTCTGGGTCTGTCAAGAACCATTTCCAGACAAGGAAATGGAGGGAAGGCTTCCTAAGGTAAGATCTCCAGTTGATATTTTGTTAAGGTGTTCTGTTTTTTTTTTTAATATAGAAACAAAAACATCTATTCCTCATTTTAATACTCATTACTGTCTACTATAATAATCCCCTATGGCAGAAAGTGAAAAGGAACTAAAAAGCCTCTTGATGAAAGTGAAAGGGGAGAGTGAAAAAGTTGGCTTAAAGCTCAACATTCAGAAAACTAAGATCATGGCACCTGGTCCCATCACTTCATGGGAAATAGATGGGGAAACAGTGGAAACAGTGTCAGACTTTATTTTTTGGGGCTCCAAAATCACTGCAGATGGTGATTGCAACCATGAAATTAAAAGATGCTTGCTCCTTGGAAGGAAAGTTATGACCAACCTAGATAGCATATTAAAAAGCAGAGACATTACTTTGCCAACAAAGGTCTGTCTAGTCAAGGCTATGGTTTTTCCAGTGGTCATGTATGGATGTGAGAGTTGGACTATAAAGAAAGCTGAGCGCTGAAGAATTGATGCTTTTGAACTGTGGTGTTGGAGAAGACTCTTGAGAGTCCCTTGGACTGCAAGGAGATCCAACCAGTTGCATCCTAAAGGAGATCAGTCCTGGATGTTCATTGGAAGGACTGATGCTGAAACTGAAACTCCAGTACTTTGGCCACCTCATGCGAAGAGCTGACTCATTTGAAAAGACCCTGATGCTGGGAAAGATTGAGGGCAGGAGGAGAAGGGGACGACAGAAGATGAGATGGTTGGATGGCATCACCGACTCAATGGACATGAGTTTGGGTAAACTCCGGGAGTTGGTGATGGACAGGGAGGCCTGGTGTGCTGCGATTCATGGGGTCACAAAGAGTCGGACACGACTGAGCGACTGAACTGATAATAATCCATTAACCTGATACCATAATCCATAACCTATTATCATCTTGGAAATAACATGTAGTACAAAAAAAAGAAAAAGAATATCCTGATATCCTGTGACTCTTACAGTTCATATTATCTTTCTTTCTTGATGCCTGAATTCCAAAGTAAATTTTAATTTAAGAATCGTGGAACCAATTTGTCAACTATACATTTTACAGGTTTTTTTAATTTGTTTGTTCCATTCTGATATAGATAAATCCAAATATGAATATATCTAACTAAAAGATCTCTTAAAAGTATAGATGATGATAATTTTTTCTGGTAACAATACCTGACTATGTGATAAAATTACCCATGAAACAAAACAGAAAGAATATTAAAAAGCTGCTATATTTTTTCTTCTAAGTTTTAGGCCCAAAAGTATTTTCTATTAACATGCTTTTATTGCTCAGACATTTTCAGTGTGACAGTTTTCTGCTGTAAGAAAATTTGTAAAATTTACATTTTATTTTTTCAGCAGTATTTCAAAAAAACAACAGAAACATTTACCAATTTTTTACTGTAGATACCTTTGAACTTTGCTTATTAGGGTAAATTTCAATTTGACCTTAAGCAAGGATGATTGTATCTTTTACCACTGACCTGTTGATTCTGTAATTTAAAAAAAATAGAGACCATTGAAAATACAATTTCCATTTAAAAATTTCTTAAGTGTAATTGACCAATGGAGAGGACTCCCCAGCTATTACTGTCATTTCAACTTTGGTAAACTATCTTACTTGCCTTTGATGGTTTCAGCAATTTCCTACCCTTTACTGACAGGCAGACATTAGTTAAAGAGATTATGTCGACTGGCAGTTTGCACTGAGAGAAAACAGTCCTAAATCACTTTGAATCTTTCAGAGAATTTCTGAAGGTCAAGGTCGAAATCACTGGCAAGAAAGTACGTGAACTAAATGATTTGGACCCTGCCTGGGCTAGACTTTTTCTGATCTTACAGAGTTGGAGTGGAAGTGAGCTAAAATACAGGCGCTTTATTTAAAACACACTCACACCCCACCACTGCACCACCAGGGTTGCAGTAGTCTAGACATTCTTTGCTGGACCATCTCAGGGCATAATTTCCCTGAGTAGCTGAGGGTAAGATGTGATCATGGAAGGGACGAGGGGAAGTATAGGCTTTTTATGAGTGCCTGCCCCATTCAGGAGCCCAGAGTTCATGTCTTTGATACTGGTAGCATCAACCAGACAAGCAAGACTGGCCAAATTCCTCAGTGAGGTCAACAGTACCTCCGTTTCCTCTTGAAAGGCTATCTGAGTCCTAGGCCTTGTTGGCATTGAGATATGCTCCAGGGGGCTGGTGGATCCTGGAATTCAGGTCTTCTGTTATTTTGAGTTCTTTCCTTTCTAAATATATGAATAGTATTTTAAGCATAATATATTTGTCCTTTTTCTAGCTGTTGCCTTCTGGAAAAGTACATCTTTGCATAATCATAAGAAAAACAATCCTGGCTTACTTGGCCCAAAACACATTATTGAGTAACTGGGGGACTCATGTACTAACAATTATTGGCAGGGAGAGCCACCCAGGAGCACAGTCTCTGGGGGCCCCTGGACACGGATCTATATCTCCTCCTCCAGCCTTTTGGTTTATTCAAGTTCCTCAGTCCTATAGGGACCATTATATGGGGATGACGGAGGGAAATAGCACAATTTTTGCATAAAGTTCTTCCACGGTCTAACTTGTGGAAGTAAGATATCTTCCTGTCTCTTCTTTGAAATACCTCCTTCTCTTGTTGCAGAAGCTTGAACTTCCTTCAATGGGGGCAGAGATATCTTTTTTCCTTTCTTTCTCTCTGTCTCTCTTTTTTTTTTTAGTGAATAGGAGGTAGGGACTGAAGTCCAGTGAATTCCAGTCTCCAAAGGAAGGATGCACAGAACTCCAGCTCCCCAGGGTGTCTCATATCAGAACTCCCTGCAGGGTTCGTCACCACTGCTTTGCTGACCTCCAGTTACTTGGGTGGCTCCCATGTAGCATGTTAGTTTTAGGGCAGGCTCGAAGGACTGCTTCTGTCCCTCTTGCCTTAAAATCTAATAGACTGTTCAGTCCATAGTAGGCATGCAGAACGTGAATAATGAAGGAAGGACACATCTGAATATTGGGGGGTCTCAAAAGAGAGAAAAAAATACTAAAAATGGTAAATTCAAATCTGAAATAATCTCCTTAGAATTTTGTTTTCCTGGAAGAACTTCTTTCCAAATTAACCGTATCCCACCCAGCTCCCACCCATCTCCCATCCATTTTGCTGTATTTTTTTTTTTCATGGAAATATGAGAGTAGTAAGACTGAGATATATAAAGACTAACTGATGTTCTATATATTCACTTAAGAGTAAGTCTGAAGTAGGCAGTTTTAAGGCCAGCCATGATGTTTAGTGAAGTGTGTTGTGAACTTTTGATTTCCTTTTCTAGGCCTATGATAGTTAGCATTGAATTCTTCATTTGTCTAAAACTTGTTTGTCATATCCTGAACCGTGATGCTCACTGGTTGATATGGGAGGAGAAACAAACATTATTTTAAAGACATCGTGTTTCAAAGGATTTCTTTTTTAAATAGTGGGATTGCATGCCAAAATTTCAAAATTGAAATTATTTTCACAAAAGAAAGGAATTGCTCGAAATAATGCTTTTGGATACTTTTCTGGATCCTTTAGGGCATATAAATGATGAATAAAATTTTAATTTAACTTTCTGGTTTGGCCCTTTTGCATTTAATGATACCAAAACAACCTCTAAATCACAGACTAAGACTCGAACATTAAAATACATACTGAGTAGATTTTATATACATTCTGAAAATGTTACATGCTCTAAAAGTCTGAGATTTTTTAAAAAAAATTTAGATAAAACAGATGTGTAATATGAGAACACTGTACGGTAAGTAAAACTTCTTAAAACTGAATTATCTGTTACATTTAGTTCACTCTGGGGTTGCTGAGTGAACCGAACAATTCGGTTTCAAGTTGTTTGGATGTCTCTGATTTCTGAATTCTTCAGTTCAAGTTTAGTTGCTCAGTCATGTCTGACTCTTTGCAACCGCATGGACTGTACCTTGCCAGTCTTCCCTGTCCATCACCAACTCCTGGAGCTTTCTCAAACTCATTGAGTTGGTGATGCCATCCAGCCATCTCATCCTCTGTCATCCCCTTCTTCTCCTGCCCTTCAATCTTTCCCAGCATCAGGGTCTTTTCCAGTGAGTCAGTTCTTTACATCAGGTGGCCAAAGTATTGGAGCTTCAGCTTCAGAATCAGTCCTTCCAATGAATATTCAGGACTGATCTCCTTTAGGATGGACTGGTTGGATCTCCTTGCAGTCCAAGGGACTCTCAAGAATCTTCTCCAACACCACAGTTCAAAAGCATCAATTCTTTGGCGCTCAGCTTTCTTTATGGTCCAACTCTCACATCCATACATGACTATTGGAAAAACCATAACTTTGACTAGATGGACCTTTGTCAGCAAAGTAATGTCTCTGCTTTTTAATATGCTGTCTAGATTTGTCATAGCTTTTCTTCCAAAGAGCAAGTGTCTTTTAATTTCATGGCTGCAGTCACCATCTGCAGTGATTTGGAGCCCAAGAAAATAAAGTCTGTCACTATTTCCATTGTTTCCCCATCTATTTGCCATGAAGTGATGGGACCGAATGCCATAGTCTTAGTTTTTTGAATGTTGAGTTTCTTAAAAAGATTCAAATATGGTAATTTGTAGACTACAAAGCATGATTATCCCTTTAACCCAAGTACCTATATCCAGTCAAATTGGCTTATTATAACTATCCTTTTAGAACATGTGACCTTAACAAAAAGAAAAAAAAAAATAATCCCAACAGATCTTTTAAAACCATAATGGATTTTTTTTTTTTCCAAGAAAATTCCTATACTTAATGGTTAGGCTAAAAGAGACTCTTGTCATATGTTCACTGTTTTCATTCCTGAGTGGGGCATGACATCCAGTTGTGATAAGACCTTTATTTTGTATCACTGCTTGGGCAGATGGGCCTCATTGTCCTGTCCTCCTGCTGTTTGATTGTGGTGGGGATCTCCTCCCCGTGGGTGCCCAATGGGTCCTCAGTCACAGTGTATTTGGATTCTCCTAGTCGGATACACAAAACCTCACTCATCAGGATTGTGAGGATAGACTAGCAGAGCCCCAGTCAGTCCCAACTAGCTGAGTCTCCCGCTCTCCTGGCCCTGGTTCCCCTCTCGTCTCCTCTGTCTGCAGCTGCTGCCTGCCCACCCCCAGCCCACATGGTTTCCCTCCCAAACACTCCCCTGTCTTTAGTCCCCACTTTTGGCTCTCACTGTAAGGCCTATAGGGCCTGGGCCACTTGCTTCTAGAATAAAATGTTCATAAATTACATTTGTTGCAGCTGTGATATGCTTTAAATATTTTAACTATTATAAAACAATTATCCCTTTCCACCACAGTCATTCAACTCTTTAAAAAAAACAAAGCGTTAACACTCCTAGGAACACCTCTCACCCAGTCTTCTGTCAGGCCATATTTGATCCCAGAAACGGTTTTTAGAGACCTGACTTTGGGGAATGCTGCCTCCCACACGGCCGGGCTCAGCCCTTAGAGAAGCACTTGATTCTGCTGCAGCCAGGGCAGCTAGTGTTTAACGGCTTCATGCCCTCACAGACCTAATATTTGCATTCAGGTGAGCTGTGTTTAATATGTAAACTCTGCGAAATGTTGGGAGTTCAGGGGTAAAAGTCGGGAGGAAGAAGCAAAAATGCTCAAGTGGTTTTAAAAGCATGACTCAGTGTAATTCTTTGTGTGTGTGTCTGTCTGTGTGCCCTTCAGGGAAGACTTCCTGTCCCCAAGGAAGTGAACCGCAAGAAGGCTGGCGAGATGGGGGCTGCCTCCCTGACTCCACTTGGCAGCAGTGAACTCCACTCCCCAGGAACCAGTTACCTCCACTCTTTTTAATCACCTCCATTTGTATTACATATGGTGTATGGGTATTGATGAGGTCATGGTATCATATATGGGATTTTTTTCTGTGTAAATCATCAAGTATAAGAAGAAACTATGGGACTCTGAGCCTTGCTTTAGAGATTTTACAGTGGACAAATAGGTATCATCAAACCAGTTTTTAATCATTCTGACTCAAGTGAAAACGCTCAGAATTTCACACTGTGAATCCACGTTTACATCCCTTACAGGTGGGCCTTCAGGCCTGGTTTGCTACGACAATGTCTTCCACAACTCAAACGCCCTCTGCTCTCACACAACCGGTCCACTTCTGCCTTTTCACTCACACAGCTCCTGACTGCTTCTTGCAGAGGCTGAGAGTCCCCTTTTTTTTTTTTTTCATTTAGATGTAACAAGCCTAGTAGTTTATGTTCATCAATTGTCTGTATATCTCTATATTTTACCCATGTACTCTTTTGATGTATAGAAGTAGTTTGAAACTCATTGTTTCCTTGTGGTAAGTGACCGAGATGCTGCCACAGGACCTGAGACACTGATGAATGGTGCTATTTTGGACTTTCAACATGCTCCTTGGCGAGGTAGCTCTGATGGAGTTATTTTTTATTTTCATGTTCTAAGAAGGTGTTGGTACTCTGTCTCCCTGAATGTCGTTCTCTAGACTGGATTGACCTGTTCTCCTCGTGTCTTCAGTGTGGCTTTCTTCGTCAGCGTTGGAGGTTGAGCGGGCGCCCCCGCGGAGCAGGAGACCCCGGCTCACGGGCTGGCACTCCCGGACGCGCAGTCACTGTAGCGGGAGCAATCACAAAACTGTAATTTCCTTACCAAATCTCTTCCTTTCCGTAGCCTCGCCTGCCTAACTTAGTGAACGAAAAGCAATAATTTGACAGGCGTCTTTAGGTGTCTCTTTTGGTTCTTTCATTTGAAAGAATATTCAGGGGGAAAGGGGCAAACTTTTTTTTTTTTCCTTTTTATAAATGCCCTCTGGAGGGGGGGGGAAATCCCCCAAATTAGCATCTCAGTAGGAACATGAAAGTTACACCTTTCCCAAAAATTAGGTTGAAGAAAATGTCTTTACCAAAAAAAAAAATTCTTTTTTTAAAAGGCAGAGCACTCTTTTTCAACAGTCCTGATAAGCAAGGTGTAGATTTTACATTTTTGTCCTTGCTCCCAATGAAATGGATAAACAAAAATACAATCAGACAATACCATCTACTCACGGAATGTTGTTGTGTTAGCCAGTCTGAAAGCCCACCTTGATTTTTATATAACTGTCTTTTAGCTCTTCCTTTGACAGGGCAGGCTTCGTTCTGAACTGTTCCGCTTCTGACTGTTACACATCGACTGACGCATGCGCTGCACTTCTTCCTTCTCTTCTCGCTCCCCGTTGGCCTGAGTTTCCTGTGCATTTCCCCCCTACCTCCTTTGTTAGAGTAGGTATATCCGCTGTGTAAATAGAGCAAGAAACAGTATTCTGCATCTGTGGCATTTACGTAGAGTTGCAGTTGTGTACTGCTGAATATGCAGGCTTTTGTAACAATGTGATCTTTACTGATGCACTCACGACAAGTACCCAATGTATTTTAGCTATTTTAGTAGTATTTGTTCAATAAATATGCAAGCTGTATGGTAACTGGTTTGACTCATCATTGGAAAGGCCTTTTGAATACTTTCACTGTCTCATGTTAATTCATGTGCTCTCAGAGACCCAAAAGTAGATCCAAGGGCAAATATCAAAAGAGATAGAATCAGCTCTGCCTTTCATGCATTTTGCCTTCTGAGGGTTTTATGAGATGAGGGCCTAGGCAACGGCTCATTAGGATGGTATTTGTAGAGCTGCCTATGGATACAAAGGAGAATTAAACCAAGACCCTTTTATTTCTGCACTTGTGTTTTGCTCTTTCAGTGCACTCCCTCACACCTCAAAACATTCTTTTTTGCCCTTGCCATAAAGACTTACTCTGTGGGGTTTTTAACCCATACCAAAAGATACCTAACCTTGCTTCTTCATGGAATATTTGCATATACTCACAAAAGTGTATAAACGTATAAGAAAAATCTTATAAGTGGGTAGAATTTTGAGATAGAATTTTAAGTCTTGAATTCACATGTACCCAGCTACCTGTAATCTAGCAAATGATAAGATAAGCATCACCAGAACCTTCTGGAGGTTACCTGGGATGCTGAAACCCAACAATTCAGGGAATTTATTCTCTCCCTGTGTATGAGAAATGCCAGCTGGTCCTTTCTCATCTATTATCAATGAAACTTCAGTTGGATTTACAGATTAATACAAGTTGTTAAATTGACTGGTAGTAAACTCTACTACCTAGCTATTTGGGTTTCACCAGAACGGGCTAAGAAGCAGATGTCTAAGAGCCAGAGAGAGACCGGAGAGGAGCCATAGATAGCATTGCCCCAAGCTGGGAGTTCAGGCTTTGGAGAAAGGGGATCAGATGCTATCTGGGGAATCTTGGTTCTTGACACCTCTGTTTGTGTCAGGAGGGACTTTTAAATTGGGGAGTTGCTTTTGAAATTAATGCATATCTCAGAGTTTGGTCAAGATTCTTATTGTATCTTAATGTTTAATCTTATTAAGAGAAAGGAGCTTTAGGGCAGAATTGCCTACCAGATCATTGGAATCTTCTCAACTTGGAAGAAAATTGTTAAATGGGGCTACACTGTTTTGGTAATCCCACCCGAGGTAAGTACTTCTAAATGTAAGAGAAGTGCTCTTCAAATACAATTACCTTTCATCTTATAATGTTACTATTTTCCTCACTCAGGAGGCTCCCATCACTTATATGTGTTATCACAGCTGTGAGGCGTTACATCTTGCCTCCTTGCTCTTGTTAAACTCAGAACAGGAAACGTGATGAGGCCAGGCCAGGGGGGTGGTAGTCTGGGTTGCTTTATGCCCCTCTATATTCATCTTTTGCCACATAACAACCGCACTTGACACCTTGGAACAACAGAAGTTTATCGTCTCCTGGATTCCGTTGGTCAGGGGTCAGGAGCAGCTGAGCTAGCGGTTATGGCACAGCATTTCTTCTGGGTTTACAGTTAAGAGGTCAGCAGGCTGCAATTATCTGAAGGCTTAACCAGGGCTGGAGAATCAGCTCCCAGTGTGGCTTGCTCACATGGTTGTTGGCAGGAGAATTCAGTTCTCCCACACATGGGCTTCTCCACAGGGCCACTCAAGTGTGCTCATGACCTCTGGCTTTCCCCACAGTGAGTAATTTAAGAGGGAGCTGGGAGCAAGCCATAATGCCTGTGACCTGTTCTCAGAAGTCACCATCATCCATCATACTCTATTCATTAGAAGTAAGTCACTAAGTATAGCTCACAGTCATGGAGAGGGAATTAAGCTCTACCTCCTGAAGGGAGGAGTATCAAAATATTTGTGGACACATTTGAAAACCAGCGCACCATCTGAAGTTAAAGCCTCAGGGTAACTAGGCCGGGGGCTGAAAGTGAGAATGGCTGATAGTAGACTCATAGTTGTTTCTTTGAAAAAGTTTTGCAATCCTTGGAGCTCCAGAGACTGAAGGCAGAAGAGGAGCGCATCCAGGAGCTATAATACTGTTTCTTAACCCAAGTGCTATTGACTCTGAAAGGAATATTTAGAAAATGTTATCGGAAGCTATCAAAACAGGGACGCTAGAATAAATGATGTTTAAAGTTCCATCCAACTCAATGGCTTGGGTTTGATGATGACTACTCCCTTGTTCCCTATGAAGCTTGAAACACTAGATAATTAATTATGCATTTCAACGTAAATTTGCAGGATCCATGTTGTGAAGATCAGCTACAACTTGTTCAGGGTTATTAAAGCTATGGTTTTTCCAGTAGTCATGTATGGATGTGAGAGTTGGACTATAAAGAAAGCTGAATGCCAAAGAATTGACGCTTTTGAACTGTGGTGTTGGAGAAGACTCTTGAGAGTCCCTTGGACTGCAAGGAGATCCAACCAGTCCATCCTAAAGGAAATCAGTCCTGAATATTCATTGGAAAGATTGATGCTGAAGCTGAAACTCCAATACTTTGGCCACCTGATGCAAAGAACTGACTCATTGAAAAGATCCTGATGCTGGGAAAGATTGAAGGCAGGAGAAGTAGGGGCCAACAGAGGATGAGATGGTTGGATGGTATCACCAACTTGATGCACATGAATTTCAGTAAGCTCCAAGAGTTGGTGATGGACGGGGAAGTCTGGCGGGCTGCAGTCCATGGGGTCCCAAAGAGTCGGATGTGACTGAGTGACTGGACTGAACTGAATAAGCTGCTGATGTGGAGCTGAGAAACTGGAGCACCAGCCAGAGTCAGAGCAGGAGACCCAAACTCTGATTAAAGACTGTGCTTTGTTCTCTCTCTAGAGGTAAAAATATTACCCTGTGGACTTTGGGCAGAGACTGCTAACCAAAAACCATGGACTAGATAGGACCTGCAGACTTGTTTTGCCTGCAAAATGTGCTTTATAAAAATGTTGATTTAATTTCCACCATTTACAAGTTGGAAGATTTCACATGAAAATGTAGGTTTGGGGCGTCCCTTGAAAAATGAGAGCTGAGTAGCAGCCTCCGTCTCTGATGAGGCGTGGCCCCTCACACATCCAGTCCTCATCCTGCTCATCTCGTACTGTCTGCTTTGTTTACTTACCTCCCCTGCCTCACTCTGTTGGCACTTGAGTTTGCAACAGGAATCTTCTAATTTCAGAGATGCACCCACAAATGGTCAGAGGACCCTCTAAGATCTTTGTTTGATGGTTGTGAAGGCCAGACTGGAAACAGACAGGGCTGCTGCAGTTCCCTTGGCAGCTCCAGGCCCTCTTCTCAACTTCTGAATTACCCTCCCCCAGTGACTGAGAGTCCCAGGCTAGAACACCTTGGACTGGGTCAGGTTAGACTACTATAGGTCTGAAAAATGCATGGTCTTCAAACCAGGGTATGTGTACCTCAGGCCATGTGAAGTCTTTCCCAGGAGTCTATGCTCATAGGTAGTTTTAAGGAAACTCGTTTCTAGATCCTCTATGCATACTGGACTCTTTCCTAAGATTGTTCTGCTGAGAATGAGCCTATGTTTATAATAGTCCTCTCCACATTATTTTAAAAAAGGTAGGTCTCACACATCCCAATTCTTAATATAATATGTTGTCCTTAATATGACACAAAAACTGCAGATGTGGCAAAGAGGAAGGCTGCTTTAATGATTAATCATAAATTCATTATGCTTTGGGCTTTCCCTTCTTATACACACATTCAAAGTGATAGATTAGAAAACATAGAAATGAGGTGTTTGGATTCATGGGATTTCAGAATTCAGATAATATTGGTAAAATGCAGTGATGGAAATAATGACAATTTTTATTTAATGCTTTCTCCTCCTGACTCTTGTCAAAAAATGCCTTGCCGTTAAGAGAGAGTCCTAAGAGGGGGAAGCAAAGGGAAAATCAGTAGGAAACACTGAATACCCAAAATGGCTTGTTCATGTGATTTTAAGCATTTTTTTCCCCATTGGTCTCCATACTCATCCCTAGGATATTTCTTAACCTGGGAAGAAAGTAGCCTAGAACAGCTACAGCAGTATAAGTTTGCATTGCTGATTATTTTAAATGTAATCAGGATGCCTTTTGAAAACACTCAATTTTTACAAGATAAAATGGGTAAAATTCAAGGATTAAAAAATTTTCATGTGGTCTCTTTCAGACTTGATGTGCATTAGTTAATAAAACTGTCAAAACCTGTGGTATCAAACCATAGCATAAAATACTTGTTTCAATTATATATATATATAAATGTATATATATATATAAATTTGTTTCAATTATAGTCAATTCTCATCATATCCTATCCTATCTTATAAAATGTTTAATATGTTTTTCATAACATCATCAAAAATATTAGTGTGCTGCTAGACTTATTAGAAGCCTAAAACCCTTCTATTTGTGGTGCTTCTCATTTTTTCACCAGTTCTTATTTATCCTCCAAAGTCAATCAGTAGCATTCAATAGCCTCATTCAGTTTTACTAGACACATGTCATGCCTTTCATCATTCTTCTTACTTGATTGAAGAAAGTGTATGGATAATTTTATTTTTATAACTTATTTAAACATGGAATAATTAATTATATTAGGTTCATATAATTTTAATTATGATTGGTTTCAGTGGTCAGTTTCACAATATAGACTTAATTCTCATTCATTTTTTATAATAATCCTCGAAATAACTATCTGAATTGAAAAGTGAATTCAAGGTTTTTTCTACAGAGAGTGTATCTGATTTGACTAATAAGGTTTGACAGTGAAGACTAGCTCTGCCAAAGATGTTTGTGATGGACAAGTTCTGTTAATGGGCTAAATCTGCAACTCTAAGGTAATGATAATATGGTTAAGGCAAGAAATATCATAAAAATATTTGATCAAAAAGCATTGTTTTGACAAAAGTGTAATGAAATTAATATCTATCTATTATTCCTTTCATTTCTGAAGACATGGGATTTTAAAAGGTGGGTTTAGGTGAAAGTGTTACAACATAATTAGAAATCATTTGATAAATCTTTGCAAAGATCTTTCTTCCCAGAAACTGAGCAAGTGAATTAGATTTTAATGACGAGGACAAATCCCTTTGCAAGTCAGGGTGCTTTCCAACTCGCCACTTATTAAAAAAAATGCAGAAGGACCTAATCAAGTTGTCAGGTGAAAGAAGATTAAAGATATGTTTTGATAGTAGATCATCATATGAATTTTGGCATATAACATGGAAGGAGTTCAAAGAGTTAAATTACATTACTATCATAAAACACTTTCAGCTCCTACAGTTTACAGCTTAAAAACATACAAAAGAAATAGAATTGATAACCCATGTCTCATTTTAGCATTAAGTAATATTCATCTCCAGATGCTTGAAATAATTGAAAAAATTCATCATCTTTTTAAGATGTATTTTCATTCTAATTTCAACTTTTGTGTTTAATAATAAATATATTTATGTAGTTTTAGTTAGTAGTGAATTGCTAATGATGCTAATTCATACAACCAGCTTGTTTTAATGCTTACAGTTTTATGATCACAGAACATAAAAGTTTCTAAATTTAGATACATTTTTTTTACTGCAGATAAATGTGATGGGTGACCAATAAAGTCTTATAAAAAAATTTATCAATTACAACTCTTGGATCTGGAATAAAAATTTAAGTTCATGAAAAAAAATCAAATTTCTGCAAGTTAAAAACTTGTTTTTAAAAATGAAGTTATGGATTATCAGTTGCCACGGTGTTTAGATTTGATTGCATACATTTATGAAAGAAATTCAACTTTTATGTTAGAAACATTTACAATATATTTCAAATTATAACCTTTGAAAGTATTTAAACTTAGGATGAAAAACTTTACTGTTAACTTAGAAATTGCATGATGGAAATACTCTATTAAGATTCTCTTTTCCAAATTTTCAATTTTAATTTTTTTGCATTTTGGCCACCCTGCATAGCATGTGGGATGGTTCCCTGACTGGGGATTGAACTCAGGCCTCCCCAGTGAAAGCAGCAGTTCCTAACAACTAGGCCACCAGGGAACTCCCAAGAGTCTCTCTTATTTTAGAACAAAAATATTTTAACATCTCTGAACTAGATAACCACCTCTATCCTGGGCTTTGAGGAACTCACTTTTGGCCAGAAATACTTCTCACCCAGCCACAATGCATGAATCCTCCCATTATTCTGCACGGAGAAGCCTTGAAGTTTGCAGGCCATGAACTTAGTGCGCTTCAGGAAACAAGACTCCCAGGGAACACAACAGGAATGAATTTTGATGGGGAAAGGAAAGAAAGATGGAGACTACCTGGTCCCCGGAGCCCCTGACTGCACATGGAGTCAGGAGGAAGGTCTCAGAGATTGGTCGTCCTGGGCTGCAAGTTCATTACGTCGGTAATTATTCTTAGAGCTTTTACTTCATTCATTTGATTTTCAAGGTCAAATCTCTTTAGCGATAATCCTTTTCTTTCATAGTCTTTTAAACACTTCGGTGTATCTCTGTGCAGCTGCGTCAGCGGTCACAGGAGAAGGGGACCTGGGTCGCTGAGAAGTGGGATTGTACGGCAGGCTTCCAACCCTCGAGTCCTTGGGACCCCAGTCCTGGAGAAAAGTCCATAGAACCTTAGAGTAGAAAAATAGGATCTCTTTTCTTTTATCGTGTGTGTCCATTAGGCTTACCTCTGAGCATAGCTACATAGAGGCAATACGCAATTAATCTGTTCCTTCTCACAGTACACAGTGCCATTAACAGCTTAGCTATTTCACTGAGAGACACATGTGGGTATGTGAAAGCCTCATGGAATGGAGCATTGTAAGAATGCATTAATTTGTGATTCCTTCAAGTTGGGCAGCTTTAATGATCAGTTGGAACCCTTCTGAGCCTAACACATCTCTTACTTTCCAGCCACCCTTTGGTCCTAGCTGAGTTCTCAGCGCTACAGAGACCAAGGGCGCCCTTTCCCTCCGCACAACAGCCTTTCGTGTCCCGTTCCTCTGCCTTTTGCTCTTCCAGGCAGAACTGCCTCCGTTCCTTTAGCCAGTTTCCTTGGGATCTGTTTTCTGGAGCTTTCTCCACCCCTATTGCCCTCTTACAAGAACGCTTGTGTGTGGCTGCCCCAGCTCCTTTTGAAAAATGGCAGCCGCGGTCCGGGAAGGTTGAGGGCGCGGCTGCCGCCGGGACACACACTGCGTGGCGCGCGCCTGTGACGTGGCTCAGCCGAGGCCGCGGGGCCCGTTACTGACCCAGTAGCCGGTGCAGGGCCACATGTGCCCCGCTCCCAAGTCTCCTTGGGCTCCTCCCCGGGCCTCTCTCAGGGCCACGAGAAGGCAGGAGACAAGCGTGGCTTTTCGCAGAGGCCCTAGGCCTCCTCCTGTCCCCTCCTCTCCCCGGGCTGTCTGTGCCGAAGATTCTGGATATCTGGGAGAGGGGAGCAAGCAAGGGTACTTCCTCAGGCCTCTGCGGGAACCACCTCCCCAGCTCACTCCTCCAAATCCCAAAGCTAGCTTCCGAAAAACAAGTGTTCCCAGCAGAGCTGAGGCGCACCGCTTCCTTAGACAGAAGGGTAGCTGGTCTGCTCTAATTTGTCATTAACAGCTAGGATCTGCTTTGTCAGATGTGATAATGAGAGAGCATTTGATGTGCGTTCTTGTGGAGGAGGACTGGCTCCAAGGGACATTTAGAAAGTGTGGTAGCAGCTCCTGGGAAGAGTGAAAAATAGCCGCTTGCTCATTGTCTGTGTAGGACACTTGAGTGACTGTCACTTATATCATTTCACATGTGGCTCCTCGGCAATGATGCGATGCGAGGTCAGAATCGTTATCTCGGCTCAGGAATAATTAGTTGCCCACAGTGAAATAGCTTGTCTGAGATGGCAGAGCCTCTTCCTTAATCTTTATACGTCCTACATGCTCATAAGTGGCTGTTGGGAATGTAACAGCCTGCATGTAGAACCTGCATGTTACTCATCAATCCTACACCTAGGTGTATAGCCAAAGAATTGAAAATATGTGTACACAAACAAATGTACATGGCAGCATTATTCATATTCACTAAAAATGCCCATAAGTGATGACTAGTCAAGCAAAATGTGATATATCCATACAATTTAATGCTGTATGGCAATAAAAAAGCATTGAAACACTGACACATCTACAATATGGATAAACCTTGAACACCTTATACCCAAATCAGTCACATACAGTTATATATTATATGATTGTGTTTATATTAAATATCCCAGATAAGCAAATGCAGAGAAATAGAAAGTAGATTAGAAGTTGCCAGGGGTGAGGAAGGAGAGAATGGAAAGTGATTGCTAATAAATATGAGTGATTACCCTATTCTGGAATTACATAAAGTGTCATGGTTATACAATCTTCTGAATGTACTTAAAACTACTAAATTGTACATCTTAAAAGGATGAGTTTTATGATATGTTACTTATATCTCAGTTTTTAAAAATACAATAGTGAAAAACCAAGCTATCCAAATAGAAAATGGCAAAAGTCATGAAAAGAATTTCAACATAGACAATATATAGATGGCAAATAAGATTTGAAGATTATTCAACATCATTAGCCACTAGAGAAATGCAAATGAAAACCACAACGGGATACCACTATATACCTATTAGAATAACTAAAATAAAAATAGTGCCAACACCAAATGCTGATAGGGGTGAGGAAAAACCACATCCCTCATACATTGCTGGAGGGTGAAAAGGTTCAGTCCCTGTGGAAAACAGTTTGGCAGTTTCCTAAAAAATTAAACATGCAACTAACGTATGACCCAGCAATTGCACATCTCTTGAGAAATGCAAAGTTCTGTTCATGTAAACACCTAAGCCTGAGTGTTTACGGCAGCTTGAGTCATTACTCCCTCAAAGTGAAAACAACTCAGATGCCTTTCAACGGGTTGGCCAAACAAACTGTGTATACCCATATCATGGAATACTACTCATAGAATAAAAAGAAATGAATTATTGACAAATGCAACAACATGGATGAATCTCCAGAAATTTAGGCTGAGTGAAAAAAAAAAAATCCCAAAAACTTATGTACTGTATGATTCTATTTATATAACTTTTTTGAAATGGCAAAAAGTGGACAAAGAGATAACAGATAAGGGGCTAAAAAGAGGGCGTGGGGATGAGCAAGTGATTAAAAGTACAACATGAAGGATCCTTATAGTGATGGAAACCTTCTGCATCCTAACTGTCTCAGCGTCAGCATTCTGATCGTGATACTGTGCTGCAGTTTTGTAAACTGGGTAAAGAGTACATAAAATCCCTCTGCATTAGTTCTTACAGCTGCATGTGAGTGTACAATGATCTCAAAATAAAAAGTTTAATTTAAAAAATAGAGGAATAAAAAAACATTGACTGCAAAATATTCAGTTATGGCAAACTTTCTTATCTATTACCTTATTTTACATACTCTGAATAATGCTGTGATGAACCTCTTTGTCCCCAAAAGTATATATGGTCGTGTTTCCATATTATATTTTGCCAAACTGCTTTCTCAAAAACTGGTATCAAGTTACCCTCTTATCAACAGTGTAGGCACAGGTGCCTGTCCTAGGGTATACTCACCAGATTTGCAGTATTTGCCTGGTTTCCTATCAACTCATTTTGTAAGAGTAAAAAAGTACTTCATTGCCTCTACTGGCTTTTTTTTTTTTTTTTCATATTAGGGAGGATGAACATTTTTAAATGTTTACAAATCATTTGTATTATTTTATGATTAGTCTACTCATCAAGAATCAAGAGATTCCTCTGACTCTTCATGCATGAAGCAATGGGCACAGGATACATGAGCTGGTTAAAAATTGATTGTAATTTTTTAAACGTGCAGTAAAAGTAACAGATTTGGGTGTTAGGGAAATTCTGAGGTGAAATGTAAGCTCTAGGAGTTAGTGATGGACAGGGAGGCCTGGTGTGCTGCAATCCATGGGGTCGCAAAGAGTTGGACACGACTGAGAGACTGAACTGATAGCCAAGAAATGGGGAGAATGAGCAGACATAACTGGGCAAGGTCAGAGATGGGGACCATACATGATTTAAGCCTGGGAGAAGTCAGGAAGTGATGTCTGTACAGATAGAGGCATTAGAGCAGGAACTTCCTAAATAAGGAACTAGTTGTAGTCTTTCTCAGAGGAGAGAAGGGGTCCAGGGGTGGGTAAATATACAAAACTCGTGCAAGAATCAAATGGCATAGAAATACAAATGGCAGAAAGCTGGAGAAGTAGCCCAGGGCACAATTTTAATCCCAGAAACAAGGTCCTGTTGTATCTTTTAAAACAAATAGAGAATGAGGGTTGTTTGAGGGTGTGTGTGACTACTGCTGTAAAGTGGAGAATGGGAAATGTCAGACTGGTGGATGTTTGGTGCACCTGAAAAAACATGAAAGCAGGAAATTACACTGCTTGTAACAGGAATAAAGGTACAGCAGAAGAGCATTTCACCATTTTCCTTAAAAAGGACAGAGTTAAAATTAAGAAAAAGTGATTTCTCCAGACCAACCTTCTCAATCTGTAAAACTGCCAGGGTAGAGAACCCTTCTGTGACCACCCGTGGATAATCATGTCTAAATGACACCTACAAGAAAAGAAAAGGGGCCAATACTACAGAATCTGTGTGCTGGAGACGACAGAGACCTCTCTGTATCTGATCTTCCACCCTCAGCAGGAATCTCCTCTGAAAACTTAGATAAACCTCTGATAAGTCCACAGACAGTTTCATCTTGAATACTGACCTTGGCAGGAATTTATTTCAGCAAAAGATAGCTTCATCTATTTTTATAATACTATAATTGCCAGAAAATTCTTTTTCTGAGTTGACTATTTTCTTATTTCTCATTCTTACCCATAAACTCTAGTTCTCTCTCTGTAATTACACAGAACAATGACAGTAATAGTTTATATTTCATCAGTGCTGGCTATTTGACACTATGTACATTATATGCATTATTGCCTCTAGTTCCCACAGCAACCTTAAAAATAGGTAGTTTTTTTTTAATTATCCCTGCCTTATAGGTGAAGAAATGGAAGGCAGAAGAGATTATGTAAAATTCCCAAGTTGGTGAATGGGGACAGCCAATATTTGAGCCCAGGGTTTTTTAGTTCCTGCTAAGCTGCCTCATGGGTCTGAGCCCATGCCTTCATAAGAGCCCTGTCAGTTTTGGAAGCCAGCTCCTCTATAAGAAGTACAGATTTCTGCCACTAAAATATTGTTGAATCTGCCTCTAGAAACTTCTCCTTGAAAAGTATGGTCAGATGACATAAAAGGATAGATTGTATGAACTGTTTTGTGCTTATTTACTGATAGATGTTTGCTTATTAAATGTCTGATAGACATGTGGAAGAATTTGTTTGGAGACCTGCTTTCATTATAACTTTCATTGTATAGTCACTACTATACAAAGTAGTGACTTTGTAGGGACACAACTAATCTCACCCATTTCTATTATCTGCTAAAATATCTGCATTATCTACAAAACCAGACTAAAAAGAACCTCAGTGAATGATCAAACTGGCTCAGGACAGCCAGCAACAATTGATTCTAGAGATAGGTTTCCGAGAGTGAGGAGGATACGCCAAGGAACCTGACCTGTGTAGAGTGGAGGGAAGTGATGGGCTCCCTCTCTGAACACAGACCTCTCTGCTCAGTCCCAAGACTGTAGCCGCTCTCAGCAGACTCAGCGTCCTGAGACCAGTGGAGCTTCAAGGTCTCAGCCTCCAGCCTTCATCATTTTCACACTTGCTGCTGGGCCATCCCAACTTTGGACAAGCTGATGTGAGATTTTGGTTCACTCAAGGCTAGCTTCTCTATGTATAAAAGACTATTCAGGTGTTGATTTTGTTTTCAAAGATTGATATTCACTTCATTAAAGTCACTACTTTTTAATAACCTCATTCTTCCTCAGGTTCTAAATTCAGTTTATAAATCCTGCTATTCAAGTTGTGCCTAGCAGTTTTAGCAGTTACTCTAAAGGCCTTTGAACAATATTTGATCCATTTAAAACTAGTTAATTAAATACTTTCACATATTTTACATTGCATATATAAATTTAATATGTTTTATTTCCATTTAATTTGATTGCCTGATTGGCAGACTTTCCAAGTACTAATTATTTCATATAAGTCTAATAAATTGAGTTTATAAATATCATGAACCCTGAGTTAAGTGTTGAAATATTGTATTATATAGTTAGTAAGAATTCCACTGCAAACCAGACATCTGAATCAATTACTTAGACAATTTACATTGAAATTACAAAGCTGTCATTCAAATGCAATTCCCAAACATAAGTATGTAAAATATTGAATTTTAAATTTTCTTGATGCAAAAATATTAGTATTATTGGGTTTTACTTTTCTAAGATATTTCTCTACTCAGTTTTCAATTCTGAGACTGAAAGACGCTTACCTTTTAAGGAGGACAAGTAGCATCCTAGTTAACTAATAACTAGAGTGTTTAATCAAGACCTTGATGAAATGCAATGCACCTTTTTAATACTTGATTCCATAACTTTAAGACTGATGTGCCATGTATCTACATTTTTGGATTCAAGTCACACACCTTACGTCTTTTTTCCTGAGTCTGCTCATAGAAATCTATTAACTCCCCATTCATGTGCCAAATTGACCTCATGGTTGATTCTTTGTCTCCCAACATCTGTCTATATACAATCATCTCCCTGCCCAGGCTGAAAGACTTCTGACCAGACCAGATCCCTGCATTATTTTTCATTGACTTTCTAAAATTACAAATAATAAGATGAATTTTGGAGGTCTCCCCTGTCATTTGAAGTTGTAGGTGATATGAAAATTTTACTGACAATCTTATTTTAACATAACCTTAGGTTTTTATCTTGTCAAACTTAGGCTGAAATCATTTTGGATGCTAATTCTGCCATCTTGTCCAGTTTCACGCCATCCTTGGATGTGATAAACTCCTCCTTCTTATCTGAGATGCTGAGGAGAGTGTTGACTGGAATGGAACACTCATGGAACCTTGGGACGCCTCTCTTCAGCTTGTCTCTGGTCTGTCAGTCAGCTTCCTTCAGAGATGCTATGCCTGTCTGCTCATGGGAATCATCTGGGGAGCGTACCAAAACCTGACTTCTGGAATTCACTCCAGGGCCTAAAGGGCCGTGGCCAGGCATCTCGGACATTTAACAGCTTCCTAGGCTACTCTTAAGCAGCTGTTTCAGCACTAGTCTAAGGATTAGCTTTTGCCACTGCTGCTGCTTTTTCCCTGACTTGATTACAAGGACAGAACTTAGACTTTGTCAAGTGCCTTGCTTAAGTCTAGCCTCACTAGGTCTAAAGCACCCCCATCTACCTGTAGGGGAATCATAGCTGTAAAAGGAAACCGTATCTTGTCATGACTTTTCCTTATGACATAGACTGGCTCACATGTTTGCCTCACCTCATGCTCAGGAAAATCCCCTGAGAAAGACTTTAAATGGACTAGTCTTCAGCATTTACCATAGTCTCCCTTTCAAACACTTAGGTCCTGTGCTCGCTTCGGCAGCACATATACTAAAATTGGAATGATACAGAGAAGATTAGCATGGCCCCTGCGCAAGGATGACATGCAAATTCGTGAAGCGTTCCATATTTTTCAGAATATTGGAAATAAAAGCAAAAATAAACAAATGGGACCTAATGAAACTTAAAAGCTTTTGCACAACAAAGGGAACTATAAGCAAGGTGAAAAGACAGCCTTCAGAATGGGAGAAAATAATAGCAAATGAAGAAACAGACAAAGGATTAATCTCAAAAATATACAAGCAACTCCTGCAGCTCAATTCCAGAAAAATAAATAACCCAATCAAAAAATGGGCCAAAGATCTAAACAGACATTTCTCCAAAGAAGACATACAGATGGCTAACAAACACATGAAAAGATGCTCAACATCACTCATTATCAGAGAAATGCAAATCAAAACCTCAGTGAGGTACCATTACACACCAGTCAGGATGGCTGCTATCCAAAAGTCTACAAGCAATAAATGCTGGAGAGGGTGTGGAGAAAAGGGAACCCTCTTACACTGTTGGTGGGAATGCAAACTAGTACAGCCACTATGGAGAACAGTGTGGAGATTCCTTCAAAAACTGGAAATAGAACTGCCATATGACCCAGCAATCCCACTCCTGGGCATACACACTGAGGAAACCAGATCTGAAAGAGACATGTGCACCCCAATGTTCATCGCAGCACTGTTTATAATAGCCAGGACGTGGAAGCAACCTAGATGCCCATTAGCAGACGAATGGATGAGGAAGCTGTGGTACATATACACTATGGAATATTACTCAGCCATTAAAAGAATTCATTTGAATCAGTTCTAATGAGATGGATGAAACTGGAGCCCATTATACAGAGTGAAGTAAGCCAGAAAGATAAAGACCAATACAGCATACTAACACATATATATGGAATTTAAAAAGATGGTAACGATAACCCTATATGCAAAACAGAAAAAGAGACACAGATGTACAGAACAGACTTTTAGACTCTGTGGGAGAAGGCAAGGGTGGGATGTTCTGAGAGAATAGCACTGAAACAAGTATACTATCAAGGGTGAAACAGATCACCAGCCCAGGTTGGATGCATGAGACAAGTGCTTAGGGCTGGTGCACTGGGAAGACCCAGAGGGATGGGATGGAGAGGGAGGTGGGAGGGGGGTTCAGGATGGGGAATACATGTAAATCCATGGCTGATTCATGTCAATGTATGGCAAAAACTACTACAATATTGTAAAGTAATTAGCCTTCAGCTAATAAAAATAAGTGGAAAAAAATAAAGAGAAACAAAAGAGAAAATAAATAAATAGACACTTAGGTCCTTCCCTCCCTCTATATCACCCCTCCCCCACTGAATCCTCCAGCTCTGACCTTGGTCTCCGTGGTTAGTTTCTCAATAATTATCTGTAATGAATCACTGACCCTATCGTCAGCTTTCTTTTATCCATGAATATAAAATTTGCAGGTCTGCAAAAACAAGCATAAACAAAATAGGTATATATTTAAAAAAATAAAACCATACCAAAATGAATTCCAGCATAAGGATGCGAAAAACAGTCTCTGGATCAATGACTCTAGCTGTCTTGACTACTTAAAAATAACTTGTCCAGTTTTTATCTGAATTGTACTTTGGCAAAATGATCTTTCTGTATTTAAGGTTGCTAATAACTTTGTTGCTGCTACCATTCTCTTTGTGTTCTTATTTTCTGGTATTCCCAAAAGCCTGACCCTTTCCCCCAGCTGCTACCTACCCCTCTCCACACCCAAGCCCTGCCCTGCCACTGTCAACACTCACTATCCATTCTTTCTAGTTTAGAATAACACTCATAATAGAAATGCATTTTATCTTATGGAAAACACTGTCACAGAACATGATCTCCTGTATGAATATCCTTTCCAAATCCCCAGTTTGTATGGGCATCTGAGACTACCAGTCTGAGATGCATGACTCTAAATCTCCCTGGCCAACCACCTATCTTGAAAATCTCTACTTCCAACTGGGAAAAATATTTGCTAACATGTCCATGATAACCTCTTCATGGAGGGCTTTTTCTGGGTCCCTTTCCTGGTCCACCCTGGCCATAGTAGAACATCCTCCTGGCTCAGGGCTCCCTTCTCCCTACATCCCCTTTCTTCTCAAACTCCCTCACTTCAATCCATTTTCTGCTTTATCCAAAAGCTCAAACTTCTTTATTTTCCCTCACAAAAGGCTTTAATGGCCCAATCAATGAGAGGCTTGACTCTTACCAATTAAACATGAGCCCAAATCTTCAAATACAAAAAAAACTATCTTTATTTTCCCAGTAAGGCAGTTTTCATCCTCAGAAACACAATTACTTGATCCACTGCCTGGGATGAACAGGGCACATTTGTGTTCCATCCTGGGAAAGGTTGCTTTACGTCTTAGAATGTGCCGAGAAATTAAAAATGAGTGAGATTTTGTCCCCACAGCATGTTTATTCACATCCTGAATTTTATGTCAGCTCGCCTTTATAGGTGAGTATGCAGATAGGTGGTAAGAAGGTGAGTGGGCATGGTGGGGAGGTGCTGGGTCAGGGGAAGGAGAGGATATGGGCAGGAAGTGGGAGGCTGGGGATTACAAAGTAGAAGTACTGTGGTACTCTGCAAGCTTGAGGCTTCCTAGAGCTGGGAAGATACCTGCGGCACGCCAAACCTCTCAGAATTCTCTTGTCCATTATGTCATCAAACCCACCACTTGAATTCCTTCCTTCGTTCTTCCTTTCCCTTGTGTTTGCAAGGAAGCACACTGATTTTCCTTAGTACACTGACTACTTATAAGAGTTCTATGATTCCAGAGAGAACCAGGTGATTCCAAGTAGAAATAAATAGCACCAAGTTTTTGTAAATTCGTAACTCTTATTATGACACTAAGCAAAGAATTTTACAAGGTAAATTTTAGCCTCATCAAAGCAGAAGACATGATATGCAGAGAAGATTGCCAATAATGGAAATGAGACTCAGAAAATATAATAGCAGTGTTTTTGAATACTATGGAGTTAAATGGAAAATTTGAATAAACAGATAATTGGATTTATTATTCTGTAATAGAGGAATCATGGTACTAGACAGAGTATAAAGGTGTCATCTTGTGGTTCTCATTCCAGGGTAAACAGCAGCAGTATTGTTGACAAAAGTAAATGGAATTATGTTCATTTAAAAAGCATCTACAAAAAACTGTCAATTAGAAAATCTTGGTTGAGCATTATTGAATGTATCTCCTTGGTCTCCTGTAAGATCTCATTTTTAGCAACTTTAAGGAAGAGAATGAGGTTGGTAGTTACCATCTACCACCCACCCACACTCACAAGCCACCCAATTTCAGGACACCTGGAACCACCCATAAGGACTGGTATTAAGTTCAGGGAGTTGTTTTTTTTTTTAAATTTTAGAATTTTTGCATATATTTGCATGTTGACTTTTAAACATATGGAATCATACATACAAAAATAAGTTTGATAGCATCCTGCTGTTTTGGTGGCCAAACTCGATTCAAAGAATTATCACGTGTAAAGAATTCTAAATTGATTAGATCCTGGAGTATAGAAGAAAAGAAATATATAGAAAGACACAGAGATTTAAGGAAACAAATGGACTATATGAAAAGAAATTTACACCATGAATGGTCTAATTAAATCTACTTAGAAATATCTCTTTGTTAATAGCCTGTATCCAATTCAATAACAAAAAGGTGGGTTTTTTCTTCACTCCCCACCCTGGGAATTCCGGGAGATTTCCTGAAGCTTATTGTCACACCGCAGAAGCACAGGGAAGAGTCAGATGTAGACAACTGTGGAGTCGTGACATCTTAATATCATTGAGAAACATTTTTATGTGACTGCTCTCATTTCATGGAAAAGAAAGTAAATGTAAAGCAGTTAGTTTCAAAAGCAGTAATTATGGAGTAGGATTTCCTTAGCTTTCAGTTTCCTCTGAAAGAAGAATGTCTTATGTTTTGGTCTCTTACCAAATGCCCATTATTGACCTCCCTTGTTTCCAGAAGTCACATAATATCTGTTGCTGTATTTTCAGAAGAGATTTCTCTCCTTTCTTCCAATCATGAAAGCAAAACATAACTGTAATATCAAGTTCAAATGTTCAGAGAGGGTGAAAATGTTCCAAAATCATATAGGCAAGTAATAACCTATCTCCCAGATCCTTCTGTTTGCATATATAACCTATTACACACATATAATTTGTTTTCAAAAGCCAAATTGTTTTAGATGTACTGCATTAAACTTGCTTTTTTTTTAAACTTAACACATTGTGAATGTTTTCCATGCCTGTTTATGCATCTCCCTCTTGTTTTGAATGTCTGCTTAATATTCTGTCTCTTTTTTACTATATCATAATTTAACTACCATACTGATAGACTTTTAAGTTGTTTCAAATTCATTACTATAGATATTTCCATAATAATCATACTTATGTAAATTACCTTTGCGCCTGTATGTGGACATTGCAATGAAGAATAGAGGTTAGACTGTTTTAAGAAATGAAATTGTCAGGAGAAATACATATAATGGAATATTACTCAGGCATACAAAAAAAGGAAATCTTGCCATTTGTGACAACATGGATGGGTCTAGAAGGTATTATGCTAAGTGAAATAAGTCAGACAGAGAAAGATAAATGCTATATGATTTCACTCATATGTGGAATATAAACCAACAAACATATTAAAATAGAAACAGACAGACACAGAAAACAAGCTAGTGATTGCCAGACCGGAGTGGGTTGTGGATTGTGTATAACAGGTAAAGGGGATTAAGACATACAAAACTTCCAGTCATGTCATGGAGGTGGTAATGTACAGCACACAGACTATAGTCAGTAAAGATGGAATAACTTTATATGGATTTGGGGACTTGTTTACTAAGCTTATCATGGTGATCAGATTATAATGTATATAAATGTTGGATCACTATATTGTACACCTGGGACTAATGTAATATCTTATATTGACAGTACTTCAATACAAAAAGAAAAAGAAAATCTTTTGTGACATGCGAAAATAATATGAAATTCAAATACCAGTATCCAAAAATAAAGTTTTACCTGAATTGTAAATAAAAGCTATTACCCTGCCCTAAGGATACAGTCTTAGATGAACCCTGAATTAGAGATACTCAAGCACAATGTTATAAGGTTATAGAAATGAAAAAGATGGATTCTTTTTTAGGGAAATCTCCAGCACCTATGAATATGTTACTTTACATGGTAAAAAGGACTTTGCAGACATGATTAAAGATCTTGAGATGAGGTTTCTGGGAATATTCATATGAACCAAGAGTAATCACAGAATTCTTATAAGAGGCAGACCAGAGGGACAGCGAGGAGCGGTGTGATGGCAGAAGTGGAGAGAGATTTAAAGATACACGCATGCTGCCTTTGAAGATGGGAAGAGTGTGGGTGGCTTCCAGAAGCTGGGAAAGCCAAGGAAACCGCCTCTAGAACCTGCAGAAGGAACACAGACCTGCCAATCGTTTAATGGTAGCCCAGTGAAAGCCATTTCAGACTTCTGCCTTCCCGGATTATAAAGGTAAAAATCGGTGTTGTTTCAGTTTGGGGTAATTTGTCACCATGGCACTAGAATGCAGAGGATTAGAGTCAGTTAAATGGAAGATAGTATTTCAACTGACTTTGATGTATAGCTAGGATTCTGATAGAAATGAGAAGTGGAGCTCTCAGCGAGAGAGCAGCATGGGCAAAAGGCACAGAGGCGAGAAAGTATCAGGTGTGTCTGGTAGGTATTAAAAAGCGTGGGAGCTGCTAAGGAAGGAGAGCCTGGGAGACAGAAAACAATACCTGACCTTGCATGCCCTGTGAGCAGGGAGTGCTTAAATGACCCGAGAGAGGAGGTGGAGGGGGTCCCTCTGTGGCAAGGCCTGGGAAAAATAATATGTGTCTGGCGGCTCAGCTAGAGTTAAGTGAAGGGTGTGGGAGGGACACTCTACCAAGGGGAATGGGATAGCAAAGAGCAAGAATCCATCACTGATGAGAAGGGGCAGGGTAAGGAGCTGCTGGGTCGAGAGGAAGCAGAGAGGTTCAGAGCAGGCTAAAGGATGCCTCTAACAGCAAGCCAAGGACTGTGACCTTCTGCAGGGAAACACTGAGGAGTTTGAGGAGACTGGTAATAGGAGCTCTAATTTATATTCCTTTGTTCCCTATAGAATGAGTGTGCAAAGCCACGTCATGTCCTTTAGCTGCTCCAGGGGCTGGCTGGTGAGGAGAATGGGCAATTTTTGAGGCAGGGAAAGAAGAGTAGCTTCAGGTTTTCTGGCTGCAAAACTCACATCCTCAGACCTTATTTGGTGTGGCATGCAGACAGCTGACTTGTGCAGTCTGGAGGCTTGAGTGGCCCTGTGGGATGGGTGGGACATTGGAGTAACCCTTATGAGCCACTTGGTATAGTATCAAGAACCCTGAGCTAGAAATCAGGGAACCTGAGTTATGCTGCTAAGTTGCTGATGAGAGGCAGAGGGCACTGTTGGGTGAACGGTCTTCTCGAAGACAAGGATCCTTGCTGAAGACTGAGGGAAAGAAAGCAGAATGGGAGACCACAGAAGGATGAGGACACTCTATGCTTTGCTCATCCATGCAAAAGTATAGCAAAGTCATGTGCAAATAGCCTAAAATAAGCAACCAGCCAAATTCTAGCATATCATGAGAAAAATAACTGGGCTTCAAACAGTTGCAAAGGGTTCCCCCTGGAAATTTGCATTTTGACCAGCATTAATTTTCAGATTTCAAGGGACTCACCATATGAGTCATCATCCATTAGGCAAGAATTCCTGAATCAGCCATAGACTAAGTAGTCTTCCAGCTGTAGCTGTGACTAACACTGGAAATCAAAATTTCAAGGGGAATCTAGAGTCACCATTCAGAATTCAGTCTGTGTATTTGCTTGCAAATTGTTGGAATATCAGCCCTCTTCCTTAGACTAGATATGGGGCAGAGGATTCGGTAATATAGAGTTCATTCAAATTCAGACACTACAACAGGGGAGTGACTTGACACAGGAAAGTCCTTTGGACAGTGAAATATACCAGAAACACTGTCTTTCTGCCCTGGAAAATGTTGATGGTTTTGTTGCACTGGAATTTTCCTGGCAGATTTAACTGAACCATTTCTTTTGGTCCCATCTAGCTTTATACTTTGATGAATCAAATTGGTCTCCTTAGATGCCATCTTCAATCAATAAAACTGAAGGTGAACTTGGGGCAATGCCAGGTAAGTTGTAGCATAAGAACAAGAGCAAAGGGAGATCACTCAATAGAAACAAGATCATATTTTAATACATTGTGGTTGTTGTTATGTATCAGTGAATTGAAGAAATGTCTGTGCCAACCAAATTTATTACTACGTAGCCATTAATTGTTTATTGCTAACAGACAGCTTGCTTCCGACCTGAACATCCAGAACTTGCTTTCTGCTGCCATTAAAAATAACTGCATTGGGCATCCTTTATGCTTATGCCAAGAATATTTGTTCTAGAAAGTAAAATTCAGAGAACTCTGAGGAACTTTGAAGTAGACAGTAGAGCAAATAGTATGTCAACATTCTGACATGGAAAATTCTGAAAGACATAGGAATACCAGACCACCTGACCTGCCTCTTGAGAAATCTGTCAGGAAGCAACAGTTAGAACTGAACATGGAACAACAGACTGCTTCCAAATAAGAAAAGGAGTATATCAAGGCTGTATATTGTCACCCTGCTTATTTAACTTACATGCAGAGTACATCGTGAGAAACGCTGGCCTGAATGAAGCACAAGCTGGAATCAAGATTGCCAGGAGAAATATCAATAACCTCAGATATGCAGATGACACCACTCTTATGACAGAAAGCAAAGAACTAAAGAGCCTCTTGATGAAAGTGAAAGAGGAGAGTGAAAAGTTGGCTTAAAGCTCAACATTCAGAAAACTAAATCATGCCATCTGGTCCCATCACTTCATGGGAAATAGATGGGGAAACAGTGGAAACAGTGGCAGACTTTATTTTTGGGGGCTCCAAAATCACTGAAGATGGTGATTGCAGCCATGAAATTAAAGGACACTTACTTCTTGGAAGGAAAGTTATGAACAACCTAGACAGCATATTAACAAGCAGAGACATTACTTTGCCAACAAAGGCTCCGTCTAGTCAAGGCTATGGTTTTTCCAGTAGTCATGTATGGTGTGAGAGTTGGACTATAAAGAAAGCTGAGCACTGAAGAATTGATGCTTTTGAACTGTGGTGTTGGAGAAGACTCTTGAGAGTCCCTTGGACTGCAAGGAAATCCAACCAGTCCATCCTAAAGGAAATCAATCCTGAATATTCATTGAAAGGACTGATGCTGAAGCTGAAACTCCAATACTTTGGCCACCTGATGCGAAGAGCTGACTCATTTGAAAAGACCCTGATGCTGGGAAAGATTGAGGGCAGGAGGAGAAGGGACAACAGAGGATGAGATGGTTGGATGGCATCACCCACTCAATGGACATGGGTTTGGGTGGACTCCAGGAGTTGGTGATGGACAGGGAGGCCTGGCGTGCTGCGGTTCATGGGGTCACAAAGAGTTGGACATGACTGAGTGACTGAACTGAATTGAACTGATGTCAACATCCCGGATACTTTGCATAATTTTCTCGGCCACTATTAACCCAAAGAATGAAGCACTGGAAAGCTGCCAGAGAAATGATCAGCGATGTTGGAATGCTTTGCCTTGAGTGTGTTTGAATGAAGTGGTGGATGTCCCAGAGGTAGTTGGGAAGTCGAGTGCAGAAAGCAGATTTCTGTGCAGCAAACCAGTCATCTCTCAGCCATGTTCTTCCTGCTGGGCCTACCAGAGGCTTCCTTCATTTTCTGATTTTGAACCTGCAGTCCTTCCCACCACACCATTCCACTGAACCCTAATTGAAGTCTCTCTATGGAAATCTTCAAGGAAGTTAGCATCAAGGAGACAGCCTAGGATTTTCAGAAAGACGGTCAGTGAAAACCAATGTGGTGTTTGCAGAGAAGAGAGAGGATCAGAATAAAGAGGAGAAAGGCTGGTACCCTGATGGTGATGTCACCTGTATCTCCCTCTTTTATTTTTTGAGACGTCGGGGCCTAGATGTTAAGTGCATTTTGACATCTATATTAACCCCTGAATTGTGTCCCTCCCAAATTTATAAGTTGAAGCACTAGGCTCCAGGACCTCAGAATACAACTGTATTTGGAGATAATTTTAAAGAGGTGACTGTGAGGTTATTAGGGTCTCCTCGTGTGGCTTACAGGACTGGTGTCCTTACAAGAGGCTGGAGAGACACCAGGTATGTGTGAGCAGAGAGCCATGTGAGAAGGCCTGCAGCAGGAAGGTGGCCATCTGCAAGCAAAGGAAAGAGGCCTCAGAAGAAACCAGTCCTGCTGACACCTTGATCTCAGACTTCTAGCCTCCAGACTGGGAGAACAATGAATTTTGTTTAAGTCATGCAGTCTGTAGTATTATTTTATGGTGGTTCTAGCAAATGAAGACAGCTCCAGTGTTGGCAAACTCTAGCTTTTTGGGTTATTTTTCCTTTTAATTCAAACAACGACAGTAAAACAAACAAGCCCCTCCCCCTCCAAATATATATATATGTATGTATGTATATATATATCAGTTCAGTTCAGTCGCTCAGTCGTGTCCGACTCCTTGTGACCCTGTGAATCGCAGCACGCCAGGCCTCCCTGTCCATCACCAACTCCTGGAAGTTTACTCAAACTCATGCCCATCGAGTCGGTGATGCCATCCAGCCATCGCATCCTCTGTTGTCTCCTTCTCCTCCTGCCCCCAATCCCTCCCAGCATCAGGGTCTTTTCCAATGAGTCAACTCTTCGCATCAGGTGGCCAAAGTATTGGAGTTTCAGCTTCAGCATCAGTCCTTCCAATGAACACCCAGGACTGATCTCCTTTAGGATGGACTGGTTGGATCTCCTTGCAGTCCAAGGGACTCTCAAGGGTCTTCTCCAACACCACAGTTCAAAAGCATCAATTCTTCAGTGCTCAGCTTTCTTCACAGTCCAACTCTCACATCCATACACGACCACTGGAAAAACCATAGCCTTGACCAGACAGACCTTTGTTGACAAAGTAATGTCTCTACTTTTTAACATGCTGCCTAGGTTGGTCATAACTTTCCTTCCAAGGAGTAAGCGTCTTTTAATTTCATGGCTGCAGTCCCCATCTGCAGTGATTTTGGAGCCGTATATGTATATAATGATAGTGTGAAATCCCATCCTGTGCTTTGTGGAGATCTGGTGTTCTCATATTCTCTACCCTTACCACCCTGGTGAATTTTGAGAATTTGCTTAGAAATGATTTTCTGTTCCATTAAATGATTTGGTCTGCCCTGCACCCTTCAGCTGGCTTTCTTGCTCTGACTGATATTCCTTGTTTACTAATCATTCGTCTTTTGCTCTCTCATAACTTGTGAAGTGAAATTTGTTCAGTCATGTCTGACTCTTTACAACCCTGCAGACTGTAGCCCACCAGGCTCCTCTGTCCACGGAATTCTCCAGGCCAGAATACTGGAGTGGGTAGCCGTTCCCTTCTCCAGGGTATCTTCCCAACCCAGGGATTGAATCCAGGTCTCCTGCACTGCAGGCAGTTTACCAGCTGAGCCACAAGGGAAGCCCAAGAATACTGGAGTGGGTAGCCTATCCCTTCTCCAGCAGATCTTCCCGACCCAGGAATTGAACCAGGATCTCCTGTATTGCAGGTGAATTCTTTACCAACTGAGCTATCAGGGAAGCCCAATAAAGATATAAACACCATCTACTGGGGTCTTAAAATGTGAGAGGCATTGCCTTATTGCTTTACAAAAATTATCTTGATCGGTCTTCATCACAACTTATTCTGAAGTAGACTCCCCTGGTGGCTCAGACTGTAAAGAATCCACCTGCAATGCTTGGCAACCCACTCCAGTGTTCTTGCCTGGAGAATCCCCATGGACAGAGGAGCCTGGCGGGCTACAGTCTATGGGGTCACAAAGAGTCGGACACAACTGAGCAACCGAGCACACACACAGGCAATGCTACCCTCATTGTTTAGGTGAAGATACTGTGTTTAGAAAGTGAAACAATTTACCCATTAACCTCACCTCTTAGAAAGAGCTGTTTTCTTTTTTAACCTTTACTCTCTTTACTTTTTCCTTCCTAAGCTGATTCCAGGGCTCTCCTTTTGTCTAAGAGAACATGATGCTGACCATATCTTTCTTATATGGATACTGGCATTCCTCTTAGCCAGGATCATACATAATGATAGTTTGGTTTTTTCCCAGGAAAAACTTATTATCCTGAATTGATTTTGGAAGCATAAATGGTTTTAAGGTTGGCAATTTAATTAATTTGGATTAAGATTCAGTGAGAGGCTAAAGAGGCCACTATGGCCACTGCACCGCCATGAGAGGACCAAGTAGAACAAGAGACTGTCTCTACTTCAAGGATTATGCACTAGTACTGTCAACAGAAGCCACCTCTTTAGGAACAAATTCCCTGTATATGGGCTGTATGGGGCACATGTTTTCTGTTAAAGATTTCAAGTAGGATGCTTTGAGGTGCTAAGCTTATTCTTGGTGCTCTGAGAATAGGAAATGAATTCCACCACATCATCCATTTCAAATGTCATCTGGAAACAATTAAGGGCCAACAGCTCTTCCAAATAACTCACAAGTGATACTCTTGGCAATTGGTGGTCAAATGTTTGTGGAGAAGAGAAAAACCCACTCTTTTCTAACCAAAAATGAAAATACAGTAATTGCTAAAAACAGCTCCTCCTTAAATGGTCTTTTGCAGAAGGGCCAAGGTGATAGGCTGTGCAGGTAGTCAGGTAACTAGAAAGCACATACTCTATGGCAGTCAGTAGTCTAAGAAATCCCCAACTTATTGGCAAAACACCAAGGAAAGGAATTAGCGATTAGGCAATGATAAACCATGGGCAGCCAAAGGGTGAAGCTATTAAAATTTATTGGTTTGGAAAATGAGGTCAAGAAATGTAGCATTGCACAATAGCATCTTATTTTGAAAGAAAAAATACTTATATACCATTCAAAAAAACTAATAATCACTAGTCAATACTTGTAGTGGGCAATATGTCTCTGGTGAGAATGATGTTATTATTTATGTGTATTAATTTTGTAATGTTCATAGTCTTATGAAATCTGCTTTCTGGCTGAGGGAAAAAAGACAGTAGCATGCTAGTGTGGCATCATTCCAGTGTGGAATCCAATGGGATCATCCCAATCATGGCTGTGCTGGGATCATCCTTAGATGATCCTAAGCATCATCTTTAGATGCTTTGGCCTTTGTGGACCCCTTCTCTATTTAAAAGTTAAGATTGAATTTCACAACTTCATTGGTATAAAGACAAACACAATTCAGACTAGATTCATTGTTGTATATTCATATTCAGTATAGTCTCTTTCCCTTCTGATTTTAAAAGAAAGTAAAATGACATTTTTGGAGGATCCTAAAAGTATTAATATGACGAGCTCTAGGCACTGTCCTAAATGGATAGGTCAGCCCCGTGCCCAACTGAAAATACTCTTTACTTGACTCTCTTGCAGCTGAATATAGCCTTGTGACATTAGCTCAGAGTCTCTTGGAAATTCTGGAAGAGGTGATGCTTCCCTCTTCCTTATTCTTTCTGCCTAGAATTAAGGATGTGAAACTCACAGATACAGCAGCCATCTCATAACAAGGAGATGATAATGTTTTCTTATTAAGGAGAGTAGGGCAGAAAATAGAAGAAGTCTCAAGTCTAAGGGCACTTTGAGTTGCAGTGTTAGACATACATCTGGTTAGATAAGGGGGGCGGGCAAGAAGATAAATCCTACTTGTTTAAACTGGCAGGGATTTGGCTTTTTGATATGAGCAGCTGTCTTCTAACGCATGATGCTGCAGGGCCTCAGCACCGTTCTCAGCATTAAGTGCAATGTCAGGACTTTACATAAATCTGTTCCAAAATCAGGAAGCAGCCTGAGGATCTGGAAACATGTAATATCTACTGGCACAGACAGTGACTACAAGACTTACTAGTTCTCTGAGAAAAATACAGAATGAAGAAGTTTTGCCCTTTCCAGGTGTGATTACAAAGCTGATGGACCCTAAGAAACCATACTTACTTAACAAACCCACAGAAGCCTTCAATTAATCATGACACACGGGACCTTGAGATCCAGGCTTCAGCTGCCTACACTCAGCTGATACGCCTGCAGTTACTGAGGGATCTTAAGGGGAAGAGTATGATGGGAAAGAGAATGAACTCCATTTTTTCAGTGACATTTGCCTGCCAGTAAGAACCCCTTGGTGCGGGGGTACAAAGCTCCAGGGCCTTTACAGAAGGACAGAGATCTCTGCGGGAGAAGGTCAGTGGACAAACTTGAGGTGGGCTCCATTCCTGCTCTTTCATAATCCCAGGAGCAGGCAGTAATGTGTTCCTGGATCCTGGGGTTGGCTTAGCAAGTCTGTAGTAGCAAGTGAAAAACAACTGTGTGAACTAAAAGCTGTATGAGAAAAGTCTCTTGCTGGAATTCATAGGGTAAATGAGTTAGAAGTTGAAGATGTGAAGAGCAGTAGTCCCTGTGAGTCTATTATGAGAAAGTCAGACAACTTATCTTCAGATAAAATACTTCTGGGAAAACCCTACCCTACTGGGGGCTGGCGACTAGGGTAATAATTTTTACAAATTCATTTTTATTTATAATATTTTTGTCGCTTTTTAATTTCAACAAACATTTATTTAGTATGTGACTGATGCTGAAGCTCCAATACTTTGGCCACCTGATGCAAAGACCTGACTCATTGGAAAAGACCCTGATGATGGGAAAGACTTAAGGCAGGAGAAGAGGGAGTGTGACAGAGAATGAGATGGTTGGATGGCATCACCAAATCAATGCACATGAGTTTGAGCAAACTCCAGGAGATAGTGAAGGACAGGGAAGACTGGCATGCTGCAGTTCACGGGGTTGCAAAGAGTCGGACATGACGTAGTGACTGAACAAGTGCGAGTCAAACACTGAAAGAAACAGCCTACATTCCTGCGTTCAGGAGGGTGAATGAGCTGGTAGTGTAACAGAACACAGCCCTGCCTACGGCTGCGCAGCATTTCTCCCCACCTCCTCCAGTCACTGGGAAACTAGCGGACCTGTTCAGCCATTGATCAGTGCTAGTGGGCCCCTCCCCCAAGGGGCTAACTGCCATTGAGTGACCGTTAGTGGCTCTGTTCAGCCATTGGTTGATACTGGGCCCCTCCCACAAACAACCGTCAGTGAGCTAGCGACCGTTAGTGGTTCCATTCAGCCAAAGGTGGTGGTCATCAGGCGGAGAGTGAGGTAAGAGGCAGATACGAGCCTTCTCCTCAGGACCCTGCAGTTCACCCTGCCTCGGACCAGCCTGTGAGCGGGGGGCCCAGGGAACAGGCTGGGGGCTGTGTCCTGCAGGGCTCCAGAGCTCTCACCACAGCCGCCCACTGGTGGGGTCCAGTCCTTGAGGCAACAGTGAACCTTCCCCACCATTCCTGTCTCTGAGATCTAATGGCAGCACCGTCCGCATGGGATGCATCCTGTGGGACCTGGTCTCCACCATATGGGCAGGCCTCAGGAGCCTGCGGGCCAGTTGGGTCCTGGGCGCCTGGCTCCCTCAGCGATGACAGCTGGGCAGGGTCTGGGGACTGGCCCTGAGGGAACTACCAGCTGAGACCTGCTTCCTTCTAGCCGGGACCGGGACCTCGGAGGGGCACGTTGTGCCTCGGGACCATCCCCTTTCTTGTCAGGACAGAGGATAGCATTCATTAGCTGGAGATTTACGGAAACATTGTTACCCGAGCATGACCTGACCTCTGACACCAGGAAGTTTGCAACAACTAACCAGGTCTCTCCCAAAGCTTTGCTAGAAAAGGGTTTTGCTAAGAGCTTTGGGGGATTTGGGGCTTTTTAAGGCATGAACCACCTGTCTCCTTGCATGGCCCTCAATAAACCTTTCTCTGTTCCAAACACTAATGTTTTGGTATTGTTTGGCCTCCCTGTGCCTTGGACACATGGACTTGCAGTTTCAGTGCAGTAGGGCAGATTAGATGAAAGCGAAGACAAAAGCTGCCAATAGCTGTAAGGAAAATAAAATGGAGGATGGCAGGTAGTTTGAGGATTTAGAACAGTGGCTCCTAAACTTGTTTGCATTATCAGAATCACCTGCTCAGGTCAGTCGTTCAGTCATGTCTGACTTTGTGACCCCATGGACTGCATGCAGCACTCCAGTCTTCCCTGTCCATCACCAGCTCCCGGAGCTTGCACAAACTCATGTCCATCGAGTCAGTGATTCCATACATATCACCTGAGGATCCCCTGAAAATCACCCGAAGATCTTTTAAAACTCCCAAGGCCAGGCTGTACCTTGGACCAGCCATAATCTCTGACATGAGATGTAGGCACCAGTATATTTTGAAGATCACTATGATTCCAACGTGCAGACAAGTCTGGCAACCACTGATATGGAGGAGGGGGGTGGCCCTCTTCCTCTAAAAAAATAACAGTATTCTGAGTTGAGCCCCACAAAAATCACACTGCTCAAAGTGGGAGCTTGTTAGAAAAATATAACCTTGGGATCCACCCCAGAATTACTGGATCAGGCTCTCCTTTTAGCAAGATGCTCAGGTGATGGTAGATACAGCAAAGTCCAAGAAACACTGCAAAGCAGTTGTCCTCTGAGTGTGGCCCACAGATCAGTATCACTAGGAATGTGTTGAAAATGCTAATTTTCTTTCCTATTCCTGACCCACTGAGTCAAAAATGTGGGGGTTGGACCCCACTGACTGTGCTGTAAAAAACTTACCAGGTGCTTCTGATGCACACTGGTGTTTGAGAAACCCTGACTCAAAATAGGAGTATGTTTTCTACAGATGAAGATGAGTGGATGTCAAGAGCATGGACTCATGAAATTCAGATAAGCTGTTAGGGAATCATGATTGAAAAGATGTGAGAAGAAAAATTGGAGAGGTAGCCCAGGAAGAAAATTGAAGAAAATTGAAGGCCCTCAATCTTCTTCCAAAATGTACCTCAAAGGTGATATGTATAAAAATGCTGCCAGGTGAAAAATTTTTTATCCTTCTCTGTATGATTGACCTCAAAGAAAGTTAAAAAAAAAACACCTAGATTCACCCTTCTTCATTTGGGATTTGCATCCCCAAATGGGCCATCCATCTGCATTCTCCAACTTGTTCCTTCTTTTTATTCTCTGGATATCTATTTTCAGACATTTGATTCACTCCTAAAGAATAAAGGTTTACTGAAATTAGAAGTACTCAGAGAAATGAACAAAGGACTCTAGAAAATCTGAAAAAAATATTTTCAGCATTACAGAATTTATAGTCTTGCTAGGTAACTGTTAGCAAGAGGATAGAATTCATCTGTATGTAAAGGCTCTGTTTTGTGTGATCGAAAGTCAGCTGAAATAGATGAAACTGTTTTTTAGTCAAGATAAATTGTACTCTACCATTTCTTGATGAAAGATGCATTATAATTCTCTATGATTAGTTGTTCTGAAATGAATTATTTCAAGAGGGCTTTGGTCTATGTGTATTATGCAAGTATAGTGTGAATACACACATGTGTATATGTGTAAACAATTCAGAAACAGGAAAATATTAGTTTTCTCTGGTTGGTAGAATTTTAGATAATGAGTAACTTTTCCTTTTATAAAGGCACATTTGTATCTTCTACAGTAAGCATGTGTAACTTGTACAGTGTTTCTTTTTCAAGAAGAAAAGTTACATTAGAAAGTAAGTAGAATAAAGTTCTGCTCCATATGATGGAAATAAAACCTACAGAGGCCCTGAGCAATGAGCTACCAGTACTGGAGGGGAACTCCAGGCAACCCCACTCTGCCCCTGGGCTGCCAACCTCATTCCAGTTGATCCCCTTTTTATCCACTTTTATACTGAGATTCTTTATAAGCTTAAAAATAGATCTGATATCAATTTAATGTTTAAAAATCTCTGACCTGGCTCCTTGAATGATCCTGAAATGACAGTTTTCTTAACTGCAGTCTGGACAGGACAGGGGAGCTCCTATGGAGTAAAGTCATCCTGCATTTTTGAGAAAGGGAAGACCCATTTGCTTTCCTTGTCAGATGTAGAGATGGTAAGGTGGACATTCACATAGGAAGATTATGTGGACATCCATCCACTGTGTTATGGTTCTCCAGAGAAGTAGAATTTATATATATACACATAATATACACATACATGCACACACATACAAATACATGGGCTTCCCTGGTGGCCCAGATGGTAAAGAATCTGCCTGTAATGCCAGAGATCTGGGTTTAATCCCGGGGTTGAGAAGATCCCTGGGGTTGAGAAGGGAATGGCTACTCACTCTAGTATTCTTGCCTGGAGAATTCCATGGACAGAGGAGCCTGGATAGGCTACAGTCCATGGGGTCGCAAAGAGTTGAACACAACTGAGTGACTTTCACTTTTGTCTTATATATATACATATATATGTATTTGTTGTAAGGAGTTGGCTCATGTGATTATGGAGGCTGACAAGTCCCCAGATCTGCAGTCAGCAAGCTGGAGCTCCAGGAGAGCTGCTGGTGTGGTTCCAATGCAAAGGCCAACAGGCTTGAGATCCAAGAAAGTCACTGTTTCACTTGAGGTTCAAAGGCAGAAAAAAAAAAAAAAGATTTTCCAGCTTGAAGCCAGTCAAGAGGGAGGAGTTCTTTCCTATTTGGAGAGTATCAGTCTTTCCTTCTACTCAGACCTTCACGTGATTTGAGGTTCACACACTAGGAAGGGCAATTTGCTTCACTAAGTTTATTGATTTAAATATTAAACACATCCAAAATCACTGTCACAGAAACACTCAGAATAATGTTTGACCAAGCATCTATGAAACTTATGACCCACTCAAGCTGACACATGAAGGTAACCATCATATTCACTTAGAAAAATGTGACCTAGATGGAGGTCAGACCACCTCTAAAGGACCTGAGCTTTCCTGAATTATTTACTTTTTGCCCCCAACAAATTTGCTTTCCAGGCTGTTCACCAGAACTGACCCTGCTGCCTCCATTAACAGAGTTTGCAGGGCTTGAGGCCAACCTGAAGACTCTTCTTGGAGAATCATCTCCCTCTACTGCTATCTGGGGCACCAGGATCTGGCATTATCATAAAAGTACTCAGAAAGACTGGGCATTCATGGTTATCTGGCATCACCTCCCTTGCTCCCCTCCATGGCTGGCCCGCTGCTCTGAGAAGCGTGGTCCTGTAGAATGTAGAGGAAAGATGAGCAAGTCTGGAATCAAGAGACTTAAACCCCAGTTCTGCTCCTTATTACCTTTGTTTCCTTAGACAAATAACTTTTTAGTCTCTTTCTATCTATCTGTGACATGGGAATACCCACAGTTCTCATAAGATTTTGTGAATCTTAAATTAGTACTAATCATCAAAAACTATACAAATGGCACTTCCTATTATTTTTAGTAGCTAGAACTAAATTCATATGAGTCATTGACACTACTATTTTTACATCATAATGAATATTTGGAGTGTAAACTTCTGGAGGACAGAAACCAGACCACACAGTTGTATAGTAGGTAGGCAGGTAATATCCTTAATACAGGTAATATCCTTAATATAAATGTTGCTGATGACAAAAGAATAGTTTTTTAATCCTTTTCAATTGGCTTAAAATTTCCTTATTTATGGCACACCAAATATGTCTTCACAGAAAAAGGATTGCCAGATAAAATTCAGAATGCCCAATTAAATTTGAATTTCAAATAAATAATGACTACTTTTTTAGTACAAGTATGCCCCATGCAAATCATTTGCTGTTTATCCAAAATTCAAATTTAACTAGGCATTTTGTATTTTTATTTGTTAAATCTGGCAACTTATTCAGAAAGGCAGTTGGCAAAATTTCATGTTAAAATTGAACATTAACATTTTCTTAGGTGATGAATATTTAAAATATACTATATGAAAAATACTATATTTAAGAGTTTTTAATGGTCATACAACTGTTTGGCATTTAAAAATGATTTACTTAAAAAGCTAATGGACCTGAATATGTTATAACCTTACTAGTTTCAAAATGAGGACAAGAATATTTAATGTACAGAACTATTTCCATGTTTACCTGGGATTACATGTGAGAAAGTTCTTTGTAATTAGGCCCTGAAAAAGAGTCTCAGAGGAACATGGACATCGCTATCTTTGATTCTCACTGTTGCCATTTATTGCTGTGTGACTTTGGAAAATCTACTTAACCTCTCTATGCCTCATTTTCTCATCTATAATATAATGGTGAAAAGTCACTCAGTCGTGTCCGACTGTTTGCGACCCATGGACTGTAGCCTACCAGGCTCTTCCTCCATGGGATTTTCCAGGCAAGAATACTGGAATGGATTGCCATTTCCTTCTCCAGGAGATCTTCCCAACCCAGGGATTGAACCCGGGTCTCCCACATTGTAGGCTTTACTGCTTTACCGTCTGAACCACCAGGGAAGTCTCCTATAAAATAAAGACAATAGTAAAACTGACCAATAGGAGTTTTATGAGGAGGAAAAAATAAAATATGTATGTAATGCTTCATGCATAATAAAACACTTCATATAAAAACACTTAGGTTAAAAAAAAAATCTAGAAAGTGACCCTTTATAGAAAATCACTAATATGCTGTAATATGCAGGGAAATTATGGCCCTAACTCCAAGTATACTGACAAAGGTCCATATAGTCAAGGCTATGGTCTTCCCAGTGGTCATGTACGGTTGTGAGAGCTGGACCATAAAGAAGGCAGAATGCCAAAGAATTGATGCCTTTGAACTGTGGTGCTGGAGAAGACTCCTGAAAGTCCCTTGGACAGCAAGGAGATCAAACCAGTCAATCTTAAGGGAAATCAACCCTGAATACTCATTGGAAGGACTGATGCTGAAGCTCCAGTATTTTGGTCATCTGATGCAAACAGCCAACTCATTGGAAAAGTCCCTGATGCTGGGAAAGATTGAGGGCAGAAGAAGAGGGTGTCAGAGGATGAGATGGCTAGACGGCATCACCAATGCAATGGGTATGAACTTGGGCAAACTTCAGGAGCTGGTGAGGGGTCGGGAGGCCTGGCGTGCTTCAGTGCATGGGGTTGCAAAGAGTTGGAAATGACTGGGCAACTGAACAACAACAATTCCAAGTATAAACTCTTCCTGTGTCTGAAGTTTCCTTAGAATAGGGCATGTTTTGCTCCTGTGCCATCAAGGGCTCAGCCCTTGCTATTGACAGGATGGGCTAAGACCTGGGGCTCTCACTACCGGTCCTCTTAGTGAATAGTAAAGGTGGCAACTCTCCTCCTACTCTGAACATGTCCTTACAGGCTTTCCTGCAAATGCAGCAAGCTTCCAAAGGTTTGTATCAGTCCATATCACTGTTTTAACTTTGAAAAGAGCATTAATATCACCATCAGGAAAATACAGCATGTTTTACAATTGCTGCCTTAATCTTAGAAATCAACCTGCTGGGGACACAGCCATGTTTCTTGTTATCTCAGAGCCTTGGTGTGCTCCCTCTGCAAAAAGAAGCCGAAAAAAAAAATCATTAAACATCAGGACCTCACCTGTGAGTTCAGGCCCTCAGACCACTAGGCTTAGCGAGGCCCTGGAGATTGTAGTGGGCTTGCCTGTCTCGAGAGGGTTTGAAAGGTTAGGTTTAAAAGCTAAGATTATAAGGTAAAAGACTGTACATCTTTTTCTTTTGGTAGATTCTAGGTTTCTCATGGCTGATAAATATTTACATTAAACACATGACCAATGAATATATATGCTCTCAAATGTTCCCTTAGGAATTATTCAGGTTTTCCTGGTACTTCATGAAGAGAAGGAATGATTGGATCACAGTCTACAATTTTTCTCCCAAGGTTCAAGTTTATTTGATTAACTAGGTGATCAACAGCCATTTGTTCCATTAATTATGTTCTCTCTTGTTAATACTGTTATCTTAAATTCCACATTTTAAAAAGTAAATATTACTACTTCGGCATAGAGGCTTGCTTTATTGTATGAATCGCCAAGTTTTTAAAATAGAGCTTTAAAAAAAAATGAGATTGATAAAGTTAAGACAAAAAAGGGAGTTGGACTCTCAAACTCCTTCTTTATGGCCAGCTCTGCCTGATGGCATCGTGCCTTCTCACACCCCCTCTTCCCCACCCACTCACATTTTACTGAGCAGCTGTGCCAGGATTTCATACAGGAAAGGCTTTATGCCACATGGTCTTTTCAGACATCACATCTAAATCATCTTCATTAGCCTTGAAAACTTGGATCCCTAGCAGGGTTTCTGGCACCCCAAACAGCAGATGCCCTGTGTGTGAGCTTGAGGCATGAAGCCACAGCAGCAATGGAATCCTCTGGTTGAAATGCATTTTCAACAACTTGTGTGCCACTGGATTCTGCTTCTCTCCTCCTTTTAGTGAAAGGAAACTTCAAAAGACTTGGGTGTATGAGATTTACAATGCATTGTTGAACAGAGGAAATCATGCGTCCTTTGGAAGTTTCCTGGTGTTTAAGGAGATGAGCGAGGGTCAGGTTTTCTAATGTAAATATCAGAACCTTTGACTGTATTTGTTGAAGTAAAGGGACAGAACATCTAAAATCAGAATTATGGATGGTGACCATGCCTCTCAGGAGTCAAAAGACCAATGATCTTTTTTTTTTTTTGCTTCAGTATCAGCTGGGAAGTCAGTCTTCTGGTCTCTTCCCAGTTCTCTCCTGATTTTTCTAGTCTCTCTCCAGTATTTTGTGTTTAGAAAGATTCTTTTTTCTCTCCCTGAATTATTTGTCTATAACCCAGGCCACAGAGGAAAACATCAAGCTATCAGAATCCATGCTGCTGGAAAGCTTACTAGGTGAAAAACTCATATAGCTCCCACACATAAATGTGCAAACTTGAACAGATTTCATGGTCCCTGAGAAGCACCCCTAACCCTAGAATCAGCTCTGTGCTTCTCAGTCGATACTAACCCTACTCTTACCCTAAAAGTATTGCTTTTCCAGGATAGTAGCAGTAATAATAATACTGATAATGATAACAGTTGACGTTTAGCCAGAGCTTCCTAAATGTTGGAGGACTTGCTAACTCATTTAAATGTCCGTGTAGCTTCCTTTAAAGTCTTCCTGGAAGTTTTGAGAGCTTCTCTGAGGATAACATATTTTTGAATTTAGGATAAAACTGTATTTTATTAGAAACAGTACTTAGAATTTTGGGAGAAAAAAGTCAGAAAATATGAATAATCAAGACAAAAGGAAGAGTTGAAAGCACCCTCCATCTCTTGCTCTGCGTTGTTCACCAGCAGTGCCCCCAGGGAAGCAGTGCTCCCCCAGGGCAGAGGCCAAGAGGAGGTACCCCCCCTTGCAGTGGGTCAGAGGTCCCCGTGGGCTGTATGCCTCCCGGGATTTGAGGACTGAAACTTGGAATCCTAGCCCTGGAACTGAATCCTCCATTCCTGCACTCATCCTCGCCCTCCCTCCCCCCGCCTGGAAAAGTTAAGGAGAGGGCCAGGGTGCCAGATATCTGCACAGGAGGAGTTCAGGTATAGGAGGCTAAGATGTATTTGTGATGGGCAGCTGGGAAGCTTGCCTTAGAAGCTGCATTTGCACACAGGCATACTGCATTTACTCAGAGAATATTTAAGAAATGGATATAACTGATGTTGGATGCTGACAGAGACTGTGATGGGGCAAAAATCCTCCTATGATAACCCTTGATGTTGGCTGGTGGTTGACCCCACAAGGGAGAGAAACTTAATAGCACTTGTGTCCAGTGAGCCAAGAGAGAAAATGTAGCTGGGAGGCAGGAAGAGGCAGTTGGGGCAGAGAAAGGGGCCCAAGACAAAGGCTCTTATATCATCTGCCTGCCTGGGGCTGGTTCCCCCAGGACCCAAGCAGCTCAAACTCAGCTTGCTTTCTTTGTCCTTAATGAATTAGAAGGAAGTCAAGGAAGCCTGTGTGATTGTTAAGTCAGGGAAATGGAGTGGCTATTAAAAGCTTGCAGCATCAAACTTTCCCACTGGAACTGAGCCAACCCAGGGCAGATGTGTCAAGCGTCTGTTTTTGGCTGCTTTCCTCGCTCACTCAAGGAAGGGGGCAGGGGTAAGCAAGAAGGAGGTGCAGAAAGATGCAAATATTGTTGGTAATGTTGCATCCAATCCCGAGTGGGGAGACCTACAGGTAAATGGTGCCCCACTTACTTTAGAGAACAGTCTGGAAAACAAGAGCAAAGACAGAAAACCAAACAGCTCTCTGCATAGGAATGAGGGGGGAAGGGGGTGAACTTGGTGGAAAGTCAGGGCTGCCTAGAGGCAGAACAAATAACCACAGGCTGGAAAAGTACAGTGGAGGGGAAATGTGGGCTCGGCAGATTCCTCACAGGGTTCAGGGTGATTTTCCTTGGCATCCTATCAATTCTGTTGCTGTAGCCTCTGAGTTGGACCATCTCGTGCTCTAAGTAAGCACATTCTCCATATTTTCACTAATGGGGAGTGGGGAGAGCTTTCTGAGGCCCGCAGGAGGCCCGGAAATCATAAAGGAAAAGGTTGACAGATTGGAATAATTAAGAAGTCAAAACTTCTACTTGGCAAAATCAGATCACATGAACAAATTTAAAAGTCAAATGAAGACTGTGGGAAAATATTTGCAACACATAGAAAAGACAAAGAGTTAACATCCATCAGAGCTATAAAGCTCCTCCAAAACAGTATACAGAAAGATGAAAGCAGAAAAAATGGACAAATGATAAGAGGCATTTTACAGAAGAAATTACAAAGAGACAATAACATTTGAAAAATGCCCAAACTCACTAATAGCTATAGTAATTGAAATTAAAACAATAGTTCTTTTTTCTGGTTAAGTTGGCAAAAATTGAGTAAGTTTTTGATGATATATAGAATAAGAAGATAAAGCCCTTCACATTTCATTAATAGGTGTGACCGTTTCAGAAGAGAATTTGGTAGAATTTATAAAATTTAAAATAAACACATTTTCTTTTCTTTTTTTTTAAATAAACACATTTTCTAACCAAGCAGTCCCACATACAAGATTGTGTTTCAGAAAAGCTCTACCTAAGAGGCAAAGAGGTGTGTGTGTGTGTGTGTGTGTGTGTGTACACACTGTAACAGCCAAAAACTGGAGATAAGCTAAACGCTAGAAATAGAGAAGTGGACAAATAAATCAGAGAATATTCGTACCAAGGAATATTCCAGGACCACCAAAAAGATGAGTTAGATCTGAATGTATATACATATAGTATGTTAAACTGAAAAAAGGACTCAAATATACTACATATTTATTATATATATAAAATACATAGTATATATGTACATATATAGTATAATCCTATTTTATGAAAATCAAAGCAAACATTTTATCTGTGTTTGTATACACAGTATAAAGAAAAAAGTGTATACATAGGAGACATACACACCCCAAACTAATAAAAGTGATTAGATATCAGGGGATGAGGCAATTAACTAAAAGAAAATTGTTATATTTCTGTGTTGCTTGAATTTGTTGCTATAGTCTCTGTTACTCTCTCAGTTAAAAAGCACACTGAAGTGATGTAAACACATGCATTCACATACAGACACACGTGCGTTCCTATTACTCTCCTAAGGTAAGCATCATGCGTAAGAACATGGTATATAGAACAAAACCCTTTGCTGTTTTTTCAAGATTGCTGACTGGCAGTAATTGTGGAGACAGTTCTCAACTGAGAACAAAAGAAACTGGATGCTACCATCACCCTCACGCCTGATGGTAGGATGACACACTTTAGCAGGACCTCAAGCAACGTTCCCCACACTTCATCTCAGAGGCTACAAAACAGCAAGAATTCTTTAGAATTCCTGCCTCATTAGAGTCCCTGTGAGGTCAACTATGTAGAGTATTTGAAAAGCGGTTGGCAAACAGTAGGTGATGGTAGATTTTATTACTGAAGTGGTCAGAATCCTAGTGTGAAAAGAGGGGGATTTCAGCTCCCGTTTTCTTTCCCAAAGGCTGAAGTCTTCTATTCCTGCTTTATTGACTATGCCAAAGCCTTTGGCTGTGTGGATTACCGCAAACTGTGGTAAATTCTTAAAGAGATGGGAATACCAGACCACCTGACCTGCCTCTTGAGACATCTGTATGCAGGTCAGGAAGCAACAGTTAGAACTGAACATGAAACAATGGACTGGTTCCAAATAAGGCTGTATATTGTCACCCTGCTTATTTAACTTATATGCAGAGCACATCATGAGAAATGCTGGGCTAGATGAAGCACAAGCTGGAATCAAGATTGCTGGGAGAAATACCAATAACCTCAGATACACAGATGATACCACCCTTATGGCAGAAAGTGAAGAACTTAAGAGCCTCTTGATGAAAGTGAAAGAGGAGAGTGAAAAAGTTGGCTTAAAAGAAAAAGAAAGAAAAAGTTGGCTTAAAGCTCAACATTCAGAAAACTAAGATCATGGCATCTGGTCCCATCACTTCATGGCAAATAGATGGGGAAACAGTGACAGAGTTTATTTTTGGGGGCTCCAAAATCACTGCAGATGGTGACTGCAGCCAATCCCACTTCTGGGCATACACACCGAGGAAACCAGATCTGAAAGAGACACGTGCACCCCAATGTTCATCACAGCACTGTTTATAATAGCCAGGACATGGAAGCAACCTAGATGCCCATCAGCAGACAAATGGATAAGGAAGCTGTGGTACATATACACCATGGAATATTACTCAGCCATTAAAAGAATTCATTTGAATCAGTTCTAATGAGATGGATGAAACTGGAGCCCATTACACAGAGTGAAGTAAGCCAGAAAGATAAAGACCATTACAGTATACTAACACATATATATGGAATTTAGAAAGATGGTAACAATGACTCTTTTTGCAAAACAGAAAGAGATACAGATATACAGGACAGACTTTTGGACTCTGTGGGAGAAGGCGAGGGTGGGATGATTTGAGAGAACAGCATCAAAACATGTATATTATCTATGGTGAAACAGATCACCAACCCAGGTTGGATGCATGAGACAAGTGCTCAGGCCTGGTGCACTGGGAAGACCCAGAGGGATCAGGTGGAGAGGGAGGCGGGAGGAGGGGGATCGGGATGGGGAACACATGTAAATCCATGGCTGATTCATGTCAATGTATGACAAAAACCACTACAATATTGTAAAGTAACTAGCCTCCAACTAATAAAAATAAATGGAAAAAAAAATACATATATGAAATATATATATATATAAAAGATTACTGTTTTGCCAACTGTATTATGGTAAAAAAAAAAGATGCTTACTCCTTGGAAGAAAAGTTATGACTAATCTAGATAGCATATTAAAAAGTAGAGACATTACTTTGCCAACAAAGTTCTGTCTAGTCAAGGCTATGGTTTTTTCAGTAGTCATGTATGGATGTGAGAGTTGGACTATAAAGAAAGCTGAGTGCTGAAGAATTGATGCTTTTGAACTATGGTGTTGGAGAAGACTCTTGAGAGTCCCTTGGACTGCAAGGAGATCCAACCAGTCAATCCTAAAGGAAATCAGTCCTGAATATTCATTGGAAGGATTGATGCTGAAGCTGAAACTCCAATACTTTGGCCAACCTGATGCGAAGAGCTGACTCATTTGAAAAGACCCTGATGCTGGGAAAGATTAAAGGTGGGAGGAGAAGGGGATGACAGAGGATGAGATGGTTGGATGGCATCACCGACTCAATGGACATGAATTTGAGTAAACTCTGGGAATTGGTGATGGACAGGGAGGCCTGGTGTGCTGCAGTCCATGGGGTTGCAAAGAGTCAGACACAACTGAGCGACTGACTGAATTGAACTCAAGTCTTCTCTGTCTTTTCTGGTGATATGTGGGCAAGTGACCTAAAGGGGAGCTTAGAATTTCCTTCCTCCTGTATGGTTACAGGCAGTGTTACTTAAGTGGGGAAGGGATCTTAGGGAGAATCAGAGAAGGGAAGGTAACGGCAAAAAGGCAAGACCACTCCTCTGATTTCTCATGAAATCAAGCCAAGGTGAATTATGAGATCTTTAGCCTTCCTAAACCTGGGCCAACTGCAGAAGAAGGGAGCACAGTGACTCACTGGTCATTCCATGGGATTTCCAACTGAAGTGACAAGTATTTAAAAGGTTAGAGGAAGAAAATGGCACTGAGAAATGAAATCCCCAACATAGTGAGGACAGGCTGGGCCCAGACCGTCCATGATGGAGCTGACCAGAGACCCTGAGAGATGTAGAGTTTGGCAATTGTCAATACCAGCTCCTGGATGCTCTCATGCTAGGAGTAATTATTCTAATAAGTTGGCAGATTCCCTTTGTTTTCAGCTTCTCACCAGAAGGTTAAAACTAGGTGGTGGAGAATATGGAAAGAAACTTGAAATAAGAATATTTGAGGTTGAAATGATAAGTGTAATTTTTATAATTGAATTGGACTAAAAAAAAATCACTGCACTAGATAAATTTAAAGTGGAAGGAGAAAAAGGTAAGGACTCTGTTCTATGCTGATTTTGTAGTATGTGTTTACTTGTAGTAGGAGGAAGGCTTGCAGAAAAAAAAAGGTCAGGAGTTTGAGGCCAAGAAAGGTGTGTTTAGTTCCTGAAATAAGGGCATTATGCTCACAGTTCCCTTCTTCTATCTGCCAGTTTCTATTCCTTCTCTTTGCTCCTAAAGAGACATTTCCTTCCCTCATTCATGGAGTCATATAGATTAAAGGGATCCCAGGTAAAGGAATTAGTTCACCTTTAAGGTGAAAAGGATCAGGAGAGCTTTTTGTTACTGTTGGCTTGTTCATTTTAAAGTATCGTACTTTTAAGACAATGGACTAGAAAGAGCACTGAAAATGAAATCCAGAGATCTAAGGATCTGGAACAAATATCTTAACCTTCCTTGGGCTCAGTTTCCTCATCTATAAAATCTTGCATTAGTACAATTAGATAGACTCCTAGATTTCCTCTAGTTCTTACATTATTTCAGCTTTACTTGATAGAACTGAAAGGGACCCAGGCTGGCATCTAGTCAAAACCCTTACCCTATATAAGAATATTAGATGGGAAAAGTCAAGAGATAGATTGAATTTCATGAACGAAAGTCTTTATGTCTTAGAATAAACTGAAACTTTCCTTGAAATATAAATTATATAGATTAAAAAATGGTTTCCCCCAGCCGTGTTACCCATTCCTTTTGTATGTGACCACAGCATTTATCTATCAAAGGACTCTGAGCTGGACTCCAGGGTGAGGTTCCCAAAAGTTCCCTGAAGAGGGGCATAATGGGTCTGCACCCCTGACACAGTTCAGCAGAGACCAAGGATGCTCAAGGGTAAACACTATTAGGATTAGGTTATGTTAGTGGCGGCAATGGACACACTCCTAAATCTCAGGAGTCTGACAAACACAAAGGTTTACTTTTTGGTCATGTGAAGTATGTGGGTCAGCACGGCTGTCTATCATCCAGTGACTCAAGAGTCCAGGCTCTCCATCTTGTGCTGCAAACATCTCGCTCTGTGCCTCCAAGGGCATCCTTCATGGGAGGAGATGGATGGAGAACGCACACTGACTGCTCAGATCCTAGGTCAGAAGTACCACATCCCTTCTGCTCTCATTCTTAACTACCAGAAGTCAGTGACAAGTCTCCAGCTCACGGGAAAGTCCCCTGGAACGTGTCAGAGAGCACATGGACAGTCAGTAAGCACTAGCTGTCTCTGGCTTCCCCGGTGACTCAGGGGTAAAAATCCACCTCCCAATGCAGGAGACAGGGGTTCGATCCCAGGGTGTGGAAGATCCCCTGGAGATGGAAATGGCAGCGCACTCCAGTATCCTTGTGCGGAATATCCCATGGACAGAAGAGCCTGACTAGCTACAGACCATGGGGTGTCAAAAGAGATGGACGTGAGTTAGGGACTCGGCCACCGCCACTAGCCGTCTCTGGATGACTCAACAGGGGCATAAAATTGCCAAGTGAAGAGCTGTTCCCTGCCTCTCAGTTTTGGAACGGGAGGCCAAAAACCTCAGTTTTTAATTTGAAACATTTTTAAACTTCTCAAAAAAGATGTTAGTTTGGGACAACTGAGGCATCTTGCTAGGAAGTAGGTCTTCTCAACTGGAGCTCATCCCACATAGAGACGGAGCTGCCTTTAAGTGGCAGCGCGCTGTCTCTTCACAACATCTTGAGGATAACTACAACCCTCATGTCATTGTTCAGAGGAAATGCTGCCAAGCCGGGCTTCACATGTTCTAAGTGGGCTCTGCACTCTACTTTAAACCTAAACGCAGGACTCTATTTATTCTGTTCAGTGTCATCCTGCTATTTTCAGACACTTGCTTCAGCCTTCTGAATTTTTCATTCTATCACTTATCATAATAGTTATTTCTTCAGAATTTGCATCCTACACTCCCTGGATGAGTATGTCTTTGGTGTCTACATCCAAGTTCTTGAAAAATATAGGCCAAGGGCAGAGCCTCCAGTGGAACCCCAGAGACACCTCCCCGAGGGGCATCACAATTCATTAATAAGCACAGTGGGTCCATTTGTTCCACTAGCTTCGGGTCTTCCTCACTTACCACACTATCAACCAGTTCACATTTCTCTGAGTTCTCAAGGATGTCTTGAGGTTTCATGACTTGCTTGGATGAAAACTGAATTCCTTGACCTACTCCTACTCCTTCGTAGTCTACTTGTTGATGGCACCACCCACATGTGCTGGAAGCCTGGGCACAGTCCCGGTCCTCCCCCTCCTTCACCTTCTTCAGAAGGGAACTGGTGGGAAGCAGGAAGGTGCTGCTGGCCTTCTGGACTACTGCTTCCTCCTGGTGCCCTGACAGTGGCCTCTAAGCATCTCTGCAAGTCTCTGGTCTTTTCTCCTCCTGTCCTTCCTCTTCATCCTCACTGAAGTTCTTTCAAAACTGTGGGTCATATTCTCTAACACCCCTGAATAAAACCACCCAAATTCTTCAGTGTAAGGGCAATATTAAAAAGACTTAAGTAGCTGAGCATAAGCAATGATCAAAGAGAAGGCCAGCAGGAAAAAAGCCCCGTAAGGGCTCCTAGAAGCTCCGTCCCACAGCCCCGCACAGTGGTTTTAGCAGACCCCGCATTTGCATCTCAACAGGGTAGTTCTCTTTTCTCCATCCTTTCAAAGCTCCTTCTTAGAAAAGGCCTTGTCTCCTCTGAGACTGGAAAGCTGTTCTTGCGTCATCATGCATTTTGTCCCACTCTCTGGCTTTTGGTAAAAATTGGCTAGTCTTTCGGGCTTTACTCTATTGAGTCAGAACCAAGGTTTTAGCATTCAAAAATAAATAAATAAATACAACAAAAGCTACCCCCCAGCTTCTCTCCTCCCCTAAGCTCCAGGCTCTTAGAACTGAAAGCTTTCAAGGCTTGCCTTTTATATTCTCAGCCAGAAATTGGGCTCTGTTCTGACTGGATCCTTTTGTGTCTTTTCTTTAGGGGCAGTCAACCTTCATCTCTTGGTCTGGATAAATGGTGAAAGAGTCACAAGGTAAAAAAAGAAAGGATTTTCTGAGAAAGAAAAAGACTTCTCATAGTATTTCAAAATATTATTCCAATTCTTTGTTGATCTGTCCACCAACTCTACTAAATTCAGCTCCATGTGGGCAGGGACAAATGTTTGATTGACTTCTACTTTCCCAGTGCCTAAGATGTATTAGACGCTCATTAAATGCTTATTGACTGAGTGATTAAACCAGTCAACAAAGGGTAGACCATATCTATGGCATTTTGCTAATTTTCCAGTATATTTTATAAAGAAGGAAATGGAATAATTTGACTTAGTTCCTCTGTCTTTGCTTGGCTCAGACTGCACAAATAGGAAAATGTATTGCTTCTTTTGAGCAGGTTTTCAGAAACCACAGTGATTTCAAGACCACATCCATGGCAATCAATTTTTGTAGGGAAAAAAATTAGAATGTGTGCATAAGGAAAGAGAAAATGTAGTAACAGTATTGCAGATAGTGGCTAATTCTTGTGTACTAAGAATGCATAATTTTTCAAATAGAAAAAAAAGCATTTTGTTGTTTTCTCATCTTTGGGATTGTTTTCTCCTATTATTATTTAATTCATGTAATTTTATAAAAGTGAAACAGTAGCTTTGTCTGGATCCCTCTTCTCAAAGCCTGCCCAACTTACTGGACTCCCCATCCCCAAACTGGGCCTTAAGAATGGGTATATTAACATAACAAGTAAAATTGTATTTCTAGGGTGCTAAGTATTAGACCTTCTTAATTGTTGTTTCTAGAGGAACTATTTTTCTCCTTTATGTGATTCCCTGCTTCCTGTATGTGACATTTAAAAATGCCCCTTCACGGTCACTAATAGATCACCATGGCTCGGCACCACGTCCCGGCAGCGCAAAACAGCCATCACTGCTGTGCTTGTGGAAAGCCAGGTAGCAAACTGCAGGCGGGTCGCTGAGTTCTGGACCCAGGATTTGAATGACTGTGCTACCACTTGCTTGGCGGGAATTACCTCTTACTCAGAATATGAGTGGAGTATTTTATAACAATGTTGAAGATAACACCAATTGTGGATTAACCGGGTGACTCACTACCTGGATCCCTCTGATCTCCCTGCAAGAAGAGGTGGATGAGAAAGTAGGTGTGAGGCTAGCCCAGGCGCAAGCCTAGCCTAGGGCTGCCCCAGCCAACCTGGCCCGCTGGGGCAGTGGCCCCCTCCTCCCCTCCACTCCACGTGCTTTTCTCCAAAAGGCACAGCCTTTGCAGCCAGAAGCCCTTGCTGAGCCCCCTCAGGGGTTATGCTTCCCCATCAGAGGGGCCCACAGGCTCTTAGGGTCCATCTCTGGGTCAGGAGGCCTTTTGTTCCCCTATCTCCAAGGGCTGGATCATCACACAACTAGGCAAGCTATGACAAGTACAGGAGATTTTCTTAATGCATCGCCTGGCTACTATATTAACTGTGCGTGTGTGTGAACAACTAAATATAGTGGGTTTTCTTTATCTCCTGGTTCCATTTTTATACCCAGTTCTTGAAAAGACTTTTTACTCATTCTTAGTTCAGAAAAGAATTAGGCCCACTTTGCAGTTCAGCTGTTTTCAATTATGTTACTCCACCCACTCTCTGTTTTTCTGGGCATTCGTTTACCCACTGAAGGATTTATAAAGCACCCTCTGCTCTTTCCCAGCCGCTCTGGTCACACTGCCTCCACACACCTAATAAGGACCTCAGGGAGCTTGCTAGTTCTGCATCAGAGACTGTGCCAAGTAGAACATAAGCCCCTCTTCTTTCCCACCTACCCCCATTCCCAAACATTTGTTGGTATATGAATATCAGCCCACAGATGATATTTTGCAGGAATCAAGACGTTTCTTCATATCTTTAAATCAGCTTAAATCTTCCCTGAGCCCTCCTCCATAAGGGCTGGAGGGAAATACAATTTCAATCATTATTGGGACTCCCTACTTTCAGGACCTGGGCAAAGGAACTTAACATATTGCTCAAGGATACAGGTTCGTCCCTCTGGCCATGGACCACGGTTTCCTTGCTGGCTGCTGCTGTGATGCGTGTTGTTTCAGTCCAGCTGGGGCCATCGGCCCCAGAAGCCATCCTCAGGTTCACCCTGGAACCAGGGAAGGAGGCCCTTTGGCCGAGGGCCATCTTTTTCCCAGATGCTGTCCACTATCATCCTTGGGTCTATTCTCTCCCCAGGCTTCTGTTGAGAAGCAGTATGTGAACCCCACATTACAGAGGTGCTGACCCTCATCCTTCACCATTTTGGGAAATCTCTCTTTCCCTTGAAAAGTCACCATCTTGACTCTTTTTCCTCTCTGGGACACCTGGCACAATTTCTTCAGAGGGGTTGAGCATTCACAAAAAGCCGAAAAGGACTTTGATGTCAAGTCTTCTGGTGTGCAAAATCCCTGATGCAAGCAAAGTGTTAGAAGGCTTGAAATGAGATGATGGAAAAATACTGTGAGTCAATTATTTGCTCAAATATTATCCTGTTTGCTCTTTTTTAGATGAATAAACTCTAGTTAAGAGAACCACCTAGGGGAGACCTGGCAGGGAGGAGAAGGCAGTTGTGACACACAGACATCTGTAGCCGGGCCAGGGAGAGGCATGGGAGTTGCTACAGGCAGTGATTTCTCACAATACCCCTGCGCTGAATGTCTCTATGAGGCATCTGGACTCGACTCTTCTCTGCTGCTCCACTAGTATTTCTTCCTTTGTACCTTGCTTGTCTCTTTTTCTTTACTCATTGTGTTTTTCTTCTTTTTCTTCCCTTGATGTAACTTCAGGTTGGCCTTACCATACAGTTTGATATTCCTTGTTAAGGTTTCCAGATACCATGAAGGACTGGTTGCTAGTCACTGACCCAGCTTCATAAGGAAAATAGCCCAGAATCCAGTCATTGTAATATTCAGATGACCAGATCTGATTGAATGTGATTAGAAGGTTGAGCAATCACCCTGCAAGTGTTTGAGCCAGTTTAATGCATAACTGTCTCCTTAATTATGGAGTCAAATGTCTCATGCTGTTTCCATGATTGCTATCTTCTTGCCTTCTTTCAACTTGTAGCAAAAGGGAATTTCTGGGCCATTGTTTTCCATTTCACTTGTTTTCCATTTTTATGCCAGTAAAATATTTATAAATGTTTAAGTTTGTGAAAGCTGTTTGGTGGTTTCGTTTGCTAAGTCGTGTGTGACTCTGTTTATTGTATTTCTTTTATCTACCTTTGTTGTAGAACATCTGCTTTCTTTCATATGCTCATTACAACAAAAAGTTTTTGAGTTAAATGTACCATAAGCTTATGCAATTTTGCAGTACATGATTTCCTGTGTACTTTTTCCTATCAAAAATTGCTTTTCACTTCTTCAGTCCACATTTTTTATTCTATAAAACAGAGGTCAACACATTATTTCCTGTGGGCCAAATCTAGGCCATGGCTCTAGTTTTGTAAATAATATTTTGCTGGAAGACAGCCATGCCTGTTCTTTTAAGTACTGTCTATGGCTGCTTTCATGTTGGAGTGTCAGAGCTGGGTATTCATGATGAAGGCTGTCTGACATGCAAAGCCTAAACTATTACTACCTATATTTTTCCAGAAAATGATTGTTCATCCTAGCTATGGTACAATAACCAAAAATTCTTTCCATTGCAGAATCTTAGGATTTCAAAGGTGGAAAAGGTATGAGCCTAAGAATTACACTTTACAGAAGATAAACAGGCCCGTCCAAGAGTCAGCTTTTACTGAATGCTATTATGTGCCAAGCACTGTGTCTTAGGAAAGACTATCTCATTGTCTACAACCAGTGCTATTATTTCTGGAAGAAAGACTTTAGAGTCTAAGAAGAAAGTCGTTGCAACATTCAGCCTCTAAGTGAAGAAATTTCCTGGAAATCCCATAGAAAGTAAATGTCAAAACTAAAGCTAGTGCCTGGTTTCCTGTTCTCCCATGGCGTCTATTAAAAGTAAAGATGTTTATTGACCTTTGTGTTCTGTGACCCAGGGAAGAAGAGGTCTTCTTCGCATGTCTTTTCTAAATCTTGACTGAAAATATACTGCCCATTGGCTGGGGTAAGACATCTGCTCTACCATGCCTGGCATCAGTTTTTTCTTGAGGGAGTCACACAACCATGGCTCTGTTCCTTGAGAATTTGCTTGAAGCTTGACTTAACCTGTTTAAAATCTGCGGAAAGTGGAAGTGGACTACCTATTAGAGCCCCCTCTATTCCCATGAGGCAGGCATCCTGGTGGCTCAGATGGTAAAAGAATCTGCCTGCAATGCAGGAGACCTGGGTTCGATCCCTGGGTTGGGAAGATCCCCTGGAGAAGGGAATGGCAACCCACTCCAGTATTCTTGCCTGGAAAATTCCATGGACAGAGGAGCCTGGAGGGCTACAGTCTATGGAGTCGCAAAGAGTAGGACTCTTTCTCATCAAGTCAACTTGTGGCTTAGCCTTCCCTGTGTACAAAAAGTAAAACAGGAACTACCCTGTGAGGTCATAAAAATTCATAACTAACGTTTCCAACAGAATGTTGGCAACAGACTGTAAGAATGGCTGAGTCCACATTAAATTAAACTTTCATTGAGACACTAATACTTGCAGCTTCGTGATCACTGGGGCTCTACATAGTCAGGATCCCCAGGGCCTCAACGTGAGGGCCTGGTCCCGCTGCCTTAGGAACATACACTTCTCAATTTTTAGTCAATCTCACCTTTGTGTATTAACACCTCAGTATTGATAAGTTTGTTCTCTCTTCAGGTTTCTGATATTGTCCTTCCTAAATATTTTTCCTGAAATGAAGGCCTTCCCAGGCCTAAATTCAGGCTTCTAACTACTAGAGAAAGTCCCCCCAACTGGGCAGATGATAGTCTCCAGAGAAATATGGTCCTCATCTTCAGCTGGGAGCTTGGAGTGGAACAGCCTGTCAATCTGCTTTGTTTTCCTAGTCAACTCATGTTCCGATTTCCCCCTCAAAACTCCCCCCAAACTTCTGACTCCCTTACCTATCTCATCAAATTGGAACTTGCCAAATTTCTTACAGTGACTTGCCCTCACATTCCTTTCCTTTTTTTTAAAAATTATTTTTTTATTGGAGTGTAGTTGCTTTACAGGTTGTGGTGTTGTTTCTGCTGAATGGCAAAGTGAATCAGTTATACATATATATATCCCCTCTTTTTTTGGATTTTCTTCCCATTTTGGGGATTTTCTTCCCATTTAGTTCACCACAGAGCATTGAGTAGAGTTCCCTGAGCTAGACAGCAGGCTCTCAGTAGTTATCTACTTTATGCATAGTATCAATAGTGTACATATGTCAATCCCAGTATGTCCCAGTTCGTCACACTCTGCCCCATTCCCCCCTTGGTGTTCATACATTGGTTTTCTCTTTCACTGCAGCACTGTTTACAATAGCCAGGACATGGAAGCAACCTAAATGTCCATCAACAGAGGAATGGATAAAGAAGTGGTGAGACATATACACGTGGAATATTACTCAGCCATAAAATAGAATGAAACTGCATCATTTGTGGAGATGTGGATGGACTTAGACAGCATCATAGAGTGAAGTAAGTCAGAAAGAGAAAAACAAATGTTGTATATTAACACATTTTATGTGGTCTAGAAAAATGATACAGATGATCTTATTCCCATCTCTTTCCTGCTTTGCACCTTGCATTTGAAAAGGAGACCCTCCTCCTATGAAAGGTCAGATGTTCCATAGGTTTTATCTTTCACATCATGTCTCAGCATCTTACTTACTCAGAACTTACAGTGACCATTTCCCCAACCTCAGTTCACCCGAGCAGCAACCTAGCATGTCAATTTGTAACAAGTGGAAAAACATCCCTGGAGTAAGTTGCTGTAGTAATACCATATCAGTTAATCCAGGTTTCCATGTATTGTAATCATAAAGTATAAATTGGTTTTCTTCCTACTGAATAGAAATTGAAACCAAACAAAATAAAACAAGCAAATTTTCCTCCAAGTGTGAGCACCACAGATGAACTTTTTTCTTGTGATCTTACATTTTGCAGGATGTTGCCACCAACACTGAAATCTGTCAACTGACTATCACTTGGAGTCAGCTGAACTGCTTATACCACATACAGGGGAAAAGCATAAATGTTGTTTGACTTCCATGAAATTAATGATAAATGAGCTACTAAAGAGAGAGAAAGAGGAAAATTGAGAGCTGAGAAAATCACAATTTAAATATTATGAGCAGTTCTGCATGCCACTCTCTTCACTGCTCACATGACCTGCACCAGTATCGTCCAGGAGGAAAAAATGAGTCCCTGAAGTGTGTACTGCACCCACCTTTATCATCTCACATCTCATCCCACAGACAGTGAACTCATCTTTGTTGTCGGCATCAGTCATCATGGTGATCAACGTTATTACTATCAGAGCCGGGCAAGAATACCCAGGATGCATGGTGAGTATTCAACATCATTATCTCTCCTGCTTTGTTAAATGCAGGAGAAAATCCTTCTTCTTATCTTGGTATCCCATAATTTAATACCCTGTAGGATTATATTTTGCATGTTTACACTGTGTTATATCCCCTACATTATTGTGTGTTTTATCTTAGAGGAACTTTTATGCCAAACCACGTATATTCTATTCTATGTTCAATTTAAGAAATTCTCTAGAAGTACTTTGAAAAAACATGATTATCACTTTCCTCTCTGATTTTACAACTTAACCCCCAATATTTGCTGTGATTGCCTACAGCACAGAAAGTAATATTGTTTTCCAAGAGAGAGTGATTTATTACCTAATAATTGTACCTAAAGATGTTACCTTATTTTTTCAAAATTACAGTAGAAAGCAAGAACTAGAGAATAACTGGGAAACTTTTTGTCAACATAAAATACAGAAGAAAGAACTCTAAAACATATTTTAAAGAAAATCTGTAGCTAACATATTTATTTCCATCCTTAGAGAGTTGTAGTGACCTAATAACCCTTATTCTAATCCTATCCCAACCCTAATACTCTATCAAGTCTAAAAGGCAAGAAAAGAATAGACATAATAAATTATGTAAAAAGTTTAATCCTATATTAATAGATGTCATAAGAAAAAAATAGATGTTTAAGAAAAAGACGTCATAAACAAAATCAATAAATGAAAGATCAGGAAACATATTTGCAATATAGCCCCCAAAATTTAGCATATGTAATTGTATTAGTTATGTAATTCTGCAAAATAAATAACCCCCAAACTTAGCAGCTTAAAACAATACATATTTGTTACTCACAGTTTCTGTGGATCAGAAAGTGAAAGCGAAAGTCACTCTGTCATGTCCGACTCTTTGCAACCCCATGGACTATATAAGTCCTTGGAATTCTCCAGGCAAGAATACTGGAGTGGGTAGCCGTTCCCTTCTCCAGGGGATCTTTCCAACCCAGGGATTGAACCCAGGTCTCCTGCATTGCAGGGGGATTCTTTACCAGCTGAGCCACAAGGGAAGCCCAAGAATACTGGAGTGGGTAGCCTATCCCTTCTCCAGTGGATCTTCCTGACCCAGGAATCAAACCAGGGTCTCCTGTGTTGCAGGTAGATTCTTTACCAGCTGAGCTATCAGGGAAGCCCATGGGTCAGGAATCCAGGTACAAATGAACTGTGTCCTTGGCTTTAGGTTCCCTCACAAGATTGCAGTCAAGATGTTAGCCAGACTGCAGTCTCATTTGAAGGCTTGAATGGGGAGGAATCTGCTGCCAAACTTATATTAATGTTTGCAGCATTAATTTCCTTGAGGAATATTGGAATAAGGGCCTCAGCTTCTCATGGGTCTTTGGCTGGAGGCCACCTTAGTTCCATGCCAGGTGGCCCTCTCTATCAGAGAAAGCACATGAGAGGAACCACAGAAAGAGTATGAGCAAAATGGAAGTCATGGTCTCTGTGACGTAATCACAGAAGTGGTATCCTGTCACTTTTGCTATATACTAATCTTTAGAAGTAAATCACTAGATACAGCCACTCTCAGAGGAGGGGATTACATAACAGCATGAATACTAGCATGCAAAGTCATTGGGATCCTTTCTGGAAGGCTGCCTTCTACAGTAATATACAAATCGCTTTTACATACTAGTTAGAAAAAGACAACGGAATTTAAATGTGAACAGAGGATAGAAAGAGGCAATTCACTAAAGAGGAAGTCTATAGTAGACTTCTACTATATATGTAGAAGTTCTACTTCTACAACTATAATAGTTGTGAAAATGCAAATTAAAATGGCAGTGAAAGATTCACATTAATTCTCAGATAAGACTCAGATAAATGTATAAAGATGCATTGCTAATGAAAATATGAATTCTACAGCCTTTTGGAAAGCAACTTGTTAATATCAATTAAAGTCAGAAATATATATTTCCTTTGACTTGGAAATCTAATACATTAAATTAAAATCAAGAATTCAAACACACACACACACACACACACACACACACACACACTACACACAAACTATACACATACATGCTCACTGTAGTATTATCTTGGTACAAAAAAACTGGAAACAAAATGGATAGCCTTTGACAGGTAGCGTAAAATAGAGAGAGATATGTGTATATGTAATATTATGCAGCCATCAAAGAGGATGAATTAGAGGAAGAGAATGAATGCCCACCCCTCAAAAAAGGAAGATAAAAAAAGAAAGGAACAAAAAGCAAATAAAGATGGTAAAAAAAGGGTAACTATGAGAATAGCATGCATTTATATAACATTATATTTATTTGTGGCTATGTGAACAAAGAAAATAGATATAAGTTTTAATGCATAAGTTCTGTGTTAGGTGGAAGAATTTCATTATACATTTAAAATATGAGACTACTTTAAATATTGACTGATAACATATAGTACACATATGATGATATAAGCCTAATAACATATGGGAAAATATACAGCAAGTTTTTAACATCAGTTACCTGGGCTGAGTTTATTAGAGAAAATGGTGGAAGAAGAGGATAAAGAGGAAGCTGTGCAATAAAACAAAAACAAATCTTTATTTACACCTATAAGTGAATATGATAAGCAGGTATAATCTTATCTCATTATATACTGAGCTAAATATATATTGGGCTTCCCTGGTGGCTCAGAGAGTAAAGAGTCTGCCTGCAATGTGGGAGGACCCGGGTTTGATCCCTGGGTTGGGAAGATCCCCTGGAGAAGGAAATGGCAACCCACTCCAGTATTCTTGCCTGGAGAATCCCAATGGACTACAGACCATGGGGTTGGGAAGAGTCGGACACAACTGAGCGACTTCACTATCTTTTCAAATATATGTGTATATTTGTACATATAGAAGTACAAGAAAGTCACTGGAATATTCATAGTGGTTGTCTTAAGATTGAGTCCAATAATTTTTTATTTTCTTTCTCATAGCTTTATATATTAACTTTTTAAAAGAGCCTGTATTATTTATGTAATTGGAATGAAGTGAAATTTATAAATATCTACTTGCACACATATGAATACACACATGGGTTATATATAAATACAAGCTCTGTGAATGAGATGAATTGACCAGCAAGATTTCTGTTCAGAGGAAAGGAGAAAGGGCATTTTATGTCAAAGACACAGTATAAAGAGAGATGTTGACTCAGAAAAGCAATAAATCACGTGAAGGGGAAACAAAATATCTGATTGGCTCATACCGACCAGGAAAGAAAGTAGTAAGATTCTATGTGTAGGCTGGAACCAAATTACGAAGGACTTTGAAGACAGTTCAGACTTTATCTATTAATAGTAAGCAGTGGGGAGCAGCATTTGAGTTTAAGGTGATATGATAAAAATCTGTTGGAAGATGAATCTGGCCCTGGTGTTCTGGACAGAATGGTAAAGAGTGGCCCAGAGAAGGAGTGCTACTGAGGTTAATTATATAGACCCAGCATGAAGCAGTGAGAGCCGGAAGTGGGTTGTGTCCGGGGAAGAAAGTGACATACTCGGCACTACAAAAAGTGGCTTAATGATGGGTTCCTGGCAAGGAGATTTTGAGGATAAAAGCATCTACAAGCATCAATTACACCAACACACAGCCCTTGTTCTTTTGCTTGCGTAACAGAAGATGTGCTGGCGTTTCTGAAATAAATAAGCATAGCACATTTTGTATACATAAACATTTACTTAAGGACTTATACATTTATTGTCTAGCACTTACCTTTAATTTATAAGAGCTTATACATTTACTGTCTAGCACCAGTGCTTCCCTGGTGGCTGAGATGGTAAAGAATCTGCCTGCAATGCAGGAGATCCTGGGTTCCATCCCTGGGTTGGGAAGATCCCCTGGAGAAGGAAATGGTAACCCACTCCAGTATTCTTGCCTGGAGAATTCCATGGACAGAGGAGCCTGGTGGGCTACAGTCCATGGGGTCACAAAAAGTTGGACACAACTGAGTGACTAACACTTACTTACTTACTTACCTTTACAACAGTCAAGAAGAGGTAGAGAGAAGTGATGTCCCACTTTCTCAGATGAAGAAGAGAAAGCTTCAAAAGATAAAAAATACTGCCCAGTCTTACACAGCTTAATTTCAACCTAAAGATTTGACTAAAATTTTCTCTTTGAGTTGGTCTTCAACCTTAGCCTTTGGAAGACCTTCAAGGTTTTTAACATTTCTGAAAATATTTCTGATAAACAATAATATGAACCATCAAGGTATAATAATATCTAATCTGTGTTAATATCTAGCCTGTGTAATGACAGTTAAACAAACAGGACATACTAGTTGAGTTTACTATCAATAACTGAATATTCACTTTCAAAATATAGGGAAGAATCCCAGACACAAAGAGAAAATCTACTTATGTGTTTACATGTTGAAATTAGAGCAGTCTATAAAATTCTGCAATAGCTCATTATGACTGTGAAAATTGTTAATTTTATGTGGAATAATTTTAAGTTGTTTTTAAAAATAGAAAGCACTTTCTTAAAGCAGTGCACAAAGCCTCAGTTTGTGGCATTGTTTCATCAAAATTATATCTTCTGGTATATGATAAGTTTTTATGTTAGTAAATTACTGCTAAATAGAAAAAATAAAACTAAATCCTCAGTGGCAACATCACTATTAGCAGTCTCTGAGTCTAGCAGAACTGTAAATATTGTTCCTCAATTAACCTAAGTGGAAAGTGACTACTTTCCATTGCAAATTTACAGCATAATGACCATAGAATCAGTCCAGTAACTGACATTACTGGGAAATTATTGATTCTCTAACATAATGTCCAATTAAAAAAAAACTTTGTCAACTAAAAGCTTTGATATCAAAATTATCAAAATAATCAAATTGTTGCTGGACTAGAAGCATCCATTTTATGATGAACTGGAGTTTCAAGTAGCCTTAGCTTTGTTGAAATTTGACATGAACGTTGGTCCACAGAACACTGTATCCCACTGATCTAGCTCCTATAATCAGCTAGTAACTGTGAGAACCAGGTTCAAACTCAGTCATTGACCTCTTGTGCTCTTCCCCACTAGGATACTTGCTTCCACCATCCAGGAAAGGGATGGACACAGAGAAAGCCTTAGCTTTCTGGATTATTTGGAGAGTACTGTTTCTCTTATTATCGGTGCCACCTCAAAGCCTCAGCATCAGTAGTGAGACCATGGCCAATTCGAGTCCCTCAAAAATATAACTTGCATTACCTTCTGAGCAAAAAAGCCTATGTGATATGTCAGTGTTAACTGATTTGGGTCTGAAAGGGAGCTGATCCTGGCTTAGATTCTTATGCAATAACCAACAGTATTATCCAGAATAAACTCTGACTGACCTAAACTAATTTCTTGGAAAGTGTTCTAGGTATTTTCCAAAAAAGACTAGTATAGGAAGTTAGCCAGCTTGGCAGTGTTTATCCAAGAAACCTGCCAAAAGTCTGGCCTGATTTGCCAGTGTCAATATTCTAGAGTGCAAACATATTCTTGTGCAAGGGACATTATGTAAGCTAGAAATTAATCTTAGTTCATTCATTGTCCAAGGATGGATGCTACAGAAAGAAGCTCAAGTAATAGTTCCAGAATCAAAGTATGGGCCTCTCTGGTGAAGCTCTACATAATTGCCTTTACAACAAGGGAGGAAAGCCCTGGGGGAGCTTGTTTGAAACAGTGTTGAAGGCAGTGATGTGGGGGACTGCTGGTGGAAACAAGAGGGGGCTATTTTCTCCTTCATATCTTTTTCCGAACTAGAACTAAATATGTGATCAAAGACCTTTTTGCATTCAGCCAGAGTGGATTTTATTCCAGGTATCCTCTGTCTGTATCACAGGAGCAATGACTAGAATAAAAGTGGATTTGAAAAGGTCAGTCCTAGCCCGGCATTATTAATCAAGAGAATATCTTTATCCCTTAAGACCTCATAATAAGAACTGAATCACAAGTATCAATATGGATGTAAGGATAATACCATACTATTAAGTCATGTCAAGACATGTCATGATGTCAATCATGATATACCAGGAAGTCACTGTGAAATGTTTAGGATGATAATTTCTCAGTACTGTCAGTTTCTAAACAGTAGAATTGAATCTTCCATGTTACTGGCAATTTGGGCAAGTCATTGACTGGGGCTCAGCTGCCTTACCATCAAGTCAAGGAGATGGGGTGAGGCTGGTCATAAATCCCAGAGTTCTGGATGGATCGCTGAATAAGAGTTTGTCCAGTTTACCTTGTTGACAAAGGCCCCTTCCTACCCATGGCCCTTCCTTCAGGCATTGGAGTAAATAGAGTCCATCTCTGTTTATGGCTCACCCTCAAAACTCAAAGACCAGAGAAGAAAACTGAGAAAAGATGGAAAAATATCTTCCTATGGCCATGGCCTTGTTTCCTTCTGGTCTGGCTCCCTGCCTTTGAGCTCCAAAGAATGTGGGCAAATGTTTGTGCTTGTGATTGATTTAATAGGAATAAAAAATGATGAGACAGTTCAGATTGCTCTTGTTCATCCAGAGATCAGTTTCCAACTGCATTTCTACATTCTCTAATGGAATGGGCCTGCCCAAGAGAGAAGAGAACAAAGAAATGTGTATGGGAGATGGTCATGATCTCTGTCAAACCAAGACCACCCAGTGGACTCATGGAAGGACAGAAGCCAGGCAAGGCCACAGGATAATATTGCAGAGAATGTCTACTGAGACGTAAGTAATGCTACTCCCAGGATCTCGTTTCTCCAAACACCCCATCTCTTGTAATACCAGAAACTCTCTTCCCTTCATTTATTGTATTTCTGCAGCTTCTTCTGAAACTGATTGCTTATTCCTTTTCAATTTTGTATCTTGTTATGGGTCATTTCTCTTACACTAGAGATGCTAAAGCCTGCAGATTCTGCCGGAAAGTGACTCATAGATCTCATTTGTGTTAAAAATTTAAAACCTCATGGAATTTGGGCCAAACACAAAATGTTAGGATGTTTTAAATTGTATGAAAATGTAGATAAAAGACTTTAAGTGAATAGAATAGTGACTAAAGAAATTAGTGCTAGTAATAGCTCTCACTTATTGAGGATCAGCTATGTACTTAAAGGTACCAATGGCCAAGTTTCATTAGAACAGTATCTGTTAAAAGATAAAAAGATGGTCTTCAAAGCCAATGGCTGGATCTGTCCCAAGTGGATTCTGTAAGTTATCTAAGAAACTCAGGAACCTATTTGTGTGTATGTGAGCCTTGACACTGGCACTGGAAATGGAATCATAAGGGTTTTGAATCTATCAAAAAGTGGTAGTGGTGGCTGGTTGATAGTGAGCCCTGGTGACCACTATGGTATGGAGGATCTCAGAGGGGAGAGCTGGTCCAGTTCTGCCCCATGACCTGTGGGTTTTCATGGCTCTCAACTTCATAGCAAGGACTGGGCTTGAGAGTCCAGAGTCAGCTAAGTCAGAGTTGGTGAATAATTACATAATAACACGGGCTTCCCTGGTGGCTCAGAGGTTAAAGTGTCTGCCTCCAATGCGGGAGACCCAGGTTCGATCCCTGGGTTGGGAAGATCCCCTGGAGAAGGAAATGGTAACCCACTCCAGTATTCTTGCCTGGAGAATCCCATGGACAGAGGAACCTGGTAGGCTACAGTCCATGGGGTCGCAAAGAGTCAGACACGACTGAGCGGCTTCACTTTCACTTACGTGATAACAGGCTTGCGTACCACAGAGGGCTGGAAACATGCCTTTTTAGGTGCTTCCAGCAACCAACCACTTTTGCCATTTTGCCTCCCCTTCACTTCTAGCATAATTTTAAATAATAATATTTAGCATATATTTAGTGCTTGCTTTCTTCCAGTCTCCTTTTAAGAGAATTTACATGTATTGTCTCACCCAAATAACAATTCACAAGGTACCTAATATTATCATTCTGTATTCACTGATATGAAAAATGATATTTAGAGAAGTTTGGTAACTTGCTGAAGGTTACACAGCTAGTAGATGGTGAATCTAAAATGTCTAGCTTCCAGTTATACTATGGCCGCAGCTGCCTCTAAGAACAATTCTTTTGCTCTACCACTGTGAGTTCTGTCCTTTCTTCTGTGTGCCTACGCTATTTCTTATGCAATTTCCCTCTCTCTTGCAGGTTAACAAGTAAGAGTACAATTTTAAAATATTGCATCCCACTCAGAGAGTTTGGACAGATCGCTAGAATATATTGTGCTCCAAGTAGAGATATCTCCTTCCCCTAAGAGGGGCACACAAAGTGTAAACTCTTTCTTGTGATCAGGCCAATCCACAAATATTTGTGAGGGTAGGAAACCCAAGTCATCCAACAATCAAGCAGAGAGTTCAATTGTAATAGACACAGTGAAATATGATACGTTATAATTATGACAAGAGGCACTGCAAGATCCCAAACTACCTCCTCAGTTATTAGTCTTGCTACTTCAGTTCAGTTCAGTTCAGTTCAGTTCAGTCACTCAGTCATGTCTGACTCTTTGCAACCCCATGAATTGCAGCACGCCAGGCCTCCCTGTCCATCACCAATTCCCGGAGTTTACTCAAACTCACGTCCATCGAGTCGGTGATGCCATCCAGCCATCGCATCCTCTGTCATCCCTTTCTCCTCCTGCCCCCAATTCCTTCCAGCATCAGGGTCTTTTCCAGTGAGTCAGCTCTTCGCATCAGGTGGCCAAAGTATTGGAGTTTCAGCTTCAGCATCAGTCCTTCCAGTGAACACCCAGGACTGATTTCCTTTAGGATGGACTGGTTGGATCTCCTTGCAGTCCAAGGGACTCTCAAGAGTCTTCTCCAACACCACAGTTCAAAAGCATCAATTTTTCGGTGCTCAGCTTTCTTCACAGTCCAACTCTTAAAGCTCAACATTCAGAAAACTAAGATCATGGCATCTGGTCCCATCACTTCATGGGAAATAGATGGGGAGACAGTGGAAACAATGTCAGACTTTATTTTGGGGGGCTCCAAAATCACTGCAGATGGTGACTGCAGCCATGAAATTAAAAGACGCTTACTCCTTGGAAGGAAAGTTATGACTAACCTAGATAGCATATTAAAAAGCAGAGACATTACTTTGCCAACAAAGGTCTGTCTAGTCAAGGCTATGGTTTTTCCAGTGGTCATGTATGGATGTGAGAGTCTTGCTACTTACCAGGGCACTAATAATACACATGTATTAATATAGTTCTGGTTCCAGGGACATGGTAGATTGAGCTGACTAATGTGTAATGTTCTCTTAATGCAGTTATACAGAAATGTTGAATAAAGTAGAGTTCAAAACTTTTGTATCACAGCAGAGCTCAGAAAAGGAAAATTGCCACGTGCCAGGGGTGAAGCGCGAACCCCGTCAGACCTGTGCATAGCTGACTGACTGCTTTCTTAAGAGCCTTGATGCAGAGGCCCCGGCTCTCTGTGTCTTATGGCTCTGCCATCTTTACCATGTAATTTTCAAAGTCACTGTGCTTATTTTCACTAAGCTGATGAAGGGTAAGGGCGCAGAGGATAGCCTGTTGGAAAGTATTATGGATCAGACCTAGAAATAGCCTATAGTACTTCCACTAAACTTCTGGTGAACTCACTTCACAGTGGCTGGGAATGTATGCTGGATTGTACCAGGAGGAGGAACTGTGTTTGGAGATTAGTGTATTGTATAATGTAATATAAGAACGTTGTAATGTAAGGTTATTGTAAGCCAAATAACCTTACCTTCTAAACATTCTGGATAAATAGAAGTTGGAAAAAAAAGTGCAAACTCTAAGCCTCAGTTGCTTACATTTTGATAAAGAACAGATTGAGAGACTTTTAAATAAATTAATGGCTGAAAGTCTTTGTCTCTGGGTACATTCTCTTTTTACATTATGCTCAGAGCTGTAAATGGATTCCATCTCTTCCAACAGGTGAAGCTTGATATCCAAGTTTATAGCAAAAGAGGATGCTTTACTTTTCCATTAACGGCTAATAAGTATATTTCTGGATTCAGGAAAACATGTTTTCCTTTCACTACTCAAAATTGGCATGTATTTGTTGCCTTCCTTAGAAAGCTATGAGTGCATATAAATCAGGAGGTTGAAATATCTGCACGCTTTAGAGATAACTGAGTTCAAGAGCCAAGGCCAAATTATAGATGTATTCAATCAGATGAAGACATTGGTTTTTATATTTCTGAGCATATTTGCTTTGTAGTCATTCAAATAAGAATTTAGTTTTGCACATAGCTAGAAGGTCGACTTGATTTTTCTTAGTTTGCGCTCACAGCCAAGCCCAACTCCACTCACTAGTCTCTGCTGCAGCTTGCTGTAGGTGGCTGCCTGTGAGCATTCCAAGTACAACTTGGTAGAATCCGTAAGAGGATGGGTAAGTATTGTCTTTGGCCTGCCACAGGCAGGTGGTTTAAGAGCTATCGCTACTCTTTAATTGTGCCTAGATATGTTATTAGAGTAGGACAAAGCCTAGGAAACTGGAAATCATATTGGAAAGGTCTGAGATACAGAGGCAAAGTTGGGGGAGGGGTCAGCGTCTTACAGAAGTGTTAGTGATATACCTGGTTTGAATCTCCATAGTCTTCTCTTTGTACTTTGGGAGTAAAGCCGTTGGGTGGGGCTTCAGAGTGGCTCAGATCTGAGAACAAACACTGACCCATCATTCTCCACACTTGGCTCTGACTCAGCCATCTGAGGGGACTTGGGGATCCCAGGCAAGGGAATGTGTCAGATTCTTTCATGATTCCATTTCTGTCTTTGCCAGAAGCTTTACGGAGGATTTTTCTCAAGACCACAGCTGCAGAGGGGTTGTTTCAGGTCAGTGAGAAAGAGGGATCCACTCCTTGGAGTAAGACTAAATAAAACTGTGAAGTCAAAAAGGTTACAGTTTTCACAGCGATCCCTGAGAAGACTCAGGGAATTCAGGGCCACTGAACTACTGGCAGCACCATGTGGTGTGGACCTGACCTGGGATTCCCTTACAGCTGGAGCAGAGAACAAAAGACCATGAAAGAGCTGTCCTTTCTGAGATCTACAAGTGGGTGTCTGTGATTTTCCCTGTGTTTCTATTTAAATTTTCATCATTTGGTCTTTAGGAATGGACAGATGTGAACCTGATCCTTGCTTTAACTTTTTCTGGAGCAACAGGTGAATAGATTGCATGTCTTTTCTGCTAAACCTTGAGACAGTTTCAAAACTAACCTGGTGAGAAGAGAAGGAACTAGCAGAATCCTCAGCCAGTGTGAATCCTCCACTTGGCATCTGGGCTGGAAACTGCTCTCAACCACACTGTCTGTACTGTCAATCCACAGGCCTTTCCCCGTGATTTCTGCCTTTATTTATGATTTTGCCCAGTGCTTCTTCAGCATTCATTGACTTTTATTATGGTATTTGGCAAAGTTGCTTTTCACAGATGTGTTATTCTAAACATAAGTTTTCTCTTAAGCTATCTAGGAAATAGGTTTTTCCATGAACTGAACCGCAGGTCTAGAGCCATCTTTTTGGTTGTGTTAGATGGATGGGTCTCCCCTGCACCTGGAATTACTTTGCCCTTGCAGGTACCCTTGTCTTTTGTTTGTAGTGGAATATGAAACTGGTTGTATGTGCAACAGTAGTGGGTCTGACATCTTGTTTTAATTCTCATATGTCCTTCCCTTTCTATGATAAATTTTTGCAAGCCCTGCATCATCAAAACATGGATTTGATAATATAACCTGTATATATTACATGCATTACCCATAGAAATAGAAAACTTAGAGAACACAAGCATAGGTTCCTCAAAGTTTAGGGATTATTTCACAGAATCTTTTCAGCTCTCTAACATTTCCTTCTAGATTTAAGTTACTGCAATATTCTTCACAGAAACTGTGAGCCACTTCCCATTACATATGTTCTGCTTCTTGACCATAGGAAATCACGTTTTTAGTTGGGTATGTTGCTGCACAGCTAAAGGCACAATTCTCAGCCTTTCTTGCAGCTGATTTTGGCTGTGTCATTAAGTTTCAGCCAATGAGATATAAATGTAATTCTTAAGTCAAGTTTGGGGATAGAATTCCCTTAAGAGAGTTTCCTCTATTTGCTGTCTGGTAGATGTAATTAGAAGACGTGTAGGGGTTTTTATGAACAAGGATCACATCATAGGGATTGCAACACAGAGGCCTGGAAAGATTGTGGGTTCCTGATGACTCTGTAAAGTGAACCCATCAGCCCTAGACCTTTGTACTTCTTTTGTGTGTGAGAGAAATAAGACACATCTATATTGTTTAAGTCACTGTCATTTTAAGATTTTCTGTAATCTGCTGGTCCTAAGCTTAACTCAGAAACATCTCCCATCCACTTAATACCATTGATTCAGGGATCCATGGACAAGTATAATAGTAATTTTAATAATAATTATAATAATACTTTTCAGTCTATGACTTTAAGGATAAAATGGCAAAAGTGTCATGACTCCAATTTTAAGAGTAAATTGTACAGCAATTTCTAACAGTCAGGAAAAAGTAGACCTCAGAACCATCACCCTTATTTTCTTTCTTGCCCTTTCTATCAAGTGTAGGATTATTAAAGTCATAACCCAAGAGAAAGGCCCATGGCTACATAGGCTCTGTGGCTTTACATCCTTCGTTTCCATCTTACACCATCCTCCTTCTCTTCTTAGCACATGTGAAATTAAATTGTTTGCTACTCAGTCAAGATTAGAGAATGTTTGCAAAGTTTGTTTCCTGGGCTTGGAAGTGAATTAATGATTTTGTTCATAATTAATGGGTTCTAGAAAGGAATATTTGTTCAAATAAGAAATCAATCCATGAAACAAAATGCCAAAAGTTTATTATAACAGATTCAAATTTTATTATAAGAATGACATCTGAGCCCTTCCTTGTTCTTCAACCACATACAACAAATTTTAAACTTTGTTCTTAGTTATGGTTGTTTGAATTGAGAATATTAAAGTCACCAGCATGTCAACATTCAGAAAACTAAGATCATGGCTTCTGGTCCCATCACTTCATGGCAGATAGATGGGGAAACAATGGAAACAGTGACAGACTTTATTTTCCTGGGCTCCAAAATCACTGCAGATGGTGACTGCAGCCATGAAATTAAAAGACACTTGCTCCTTGGAAGAAAAGCTATGACCAACCTAGACAGTGTATTAAAAAGCAGAGACATTACTTTGCCAACAAAGGTCCATCTAGTCAAAGCTATGGTTTTTCCAGTAGTCATGTATGGATGTGAGAGTTGGACCATAAAGAAAGCTGATGTTTTTGAACTATCATGTTGAAGAAGACTTGAGAGTCCCTTGGACTGCAAGGAGATCCAACCAGTCCATCCTAAAGGAAATCAGTCCTGAATAGTCATTGGAAGGACTGATGCTGAAGCTGAAACTCCAATACTTTGGCCACCTGATGCAAAGAACTGACTCATTGGAAAAGACCCTGATGCTGGGAAGATTGAAGGCAGGAGGAGAAGGGGACAACAGAAGATGAGAGAGTTGGATGGCATCACCGACTCGATGGACATGAGTTTGAGCAAGTTCCGGGGATTGGTGATGGACAGGGAAGCCTGGTGTGCCTCAGTCCATGGGGTTGCAAAGAATCAACACGACTGAGCCGCTGAACTGAACTGAACAGCATGTCAGAAAGGAAAAGACAGAGAACAGAGGCTATTTCACCTTTTCAGAAACGTGAATAAATAAGGAGTCATATGTTCACTTAAGTACACTCTGTTTCTTTAATAGGCCCAACTCAATTCTCCTTTTCTATTTACATAGAGTTGAAATTAGAAGCATTCTGTAGATCAGTGGATCTATTTTAACTAGGAAGTCTAAGATGATGATACTATATAAGGAATGTCTGACTCCTGCTTGGTAATATTGACAGGCCTTGAAATATGTTAATTCTCTTGAGTCCATTTGTCCCCAAATAGTGTTTCTCTCATTGCAAGCATATGGTGGTGCCATATTATTGGCAAAGATTATTTTGTTAGAGTCAAAAACCTATAAAGAACTAAGTAAGTGTGGAAAAAGCTTGGAATATCCTTTTTCTAGAGTGAACTGCATCTGAATTATAATAGCTGCTTGTTTCATGATCATTCACTTCTAGCCCAATTCCTGATATCTCTGAATGAATTGGCATAACACATGTAACCTTTATGTCTTAGGCCACTTAATTGATCATTATAATATTATATTCAGATAGAAAGGGGATAAAGATACTTTCCAATTAGGATGAAAACCAAGGTATAGTCAACTATTGATTATGTGTTATGGTTTAACTGTGGTTAAGAAGAGCCTTTATATCTAAGCTTTGATCTTTTCATTCCAGGCAAGTCAACAGTCACCATTACTCAATCAGTACCCAGTCATCACCCCTGATCGGATACCTACTCCTCACCTCAGCCTTGGTGCCCAAGTTGTTCCAAAGCAATATGATATAACAGCAGCAATCATCCTAGGTAACATAGTAGGCTATTCAGTAGCACTCAACAGGCATCTCTAAAGCCATGTACTGTATTCACCTGGAGCTTCCCAGGTGGCTCAGTGGTGAAGAGTCTGTCTGCCAGTGCAGAAGATGCAGGGGATGTGGGTACAGTCCCTGGCTCAGGAAGATCTCCTGGAGAAGGAAATGGCAACCCACTCCAGTATTCCTGCCTGGAAAATTCCATGGACAGTGGAGCCTGGTGGCTATATAGTCCATGGGGTCACAAAGAGTCAAACATGACTGAGTGACTGAGCATGCACACACTGTACTCACTCATTTATTCTTTACAATAACACTCTGAGATCCTACTCTAGAGATAACATCACTGAGGCAAGAGATTTAATAACTTGCTCAAGGTCACTCAGCTACTAAATGATACATCACCAGTCGTCTGACTTCAGATCCTGTGGTCCTAACCATTGCATACACTCTCTCTAGTAAAGCAAATAAAACAAGGAAAGCATGTTGGAGAACATTCTAATAAAATCTGATCTCATCCTGCATGGAGCCTATCTCTTCTCAAGTTTCAGAAGTGTTACTATCTGATTAACAGTTGCTCTTAGGTGATAATTCTTAAAGGGAATATTAGCAAACCTCTTTGGCCATGTATTCCACTTAGGAACTTTGTTTAGTGAAAGGAAGTATGAGTCATGCATTGAGAATTATGTCATCCTCAAATAAGCATCTCTCTCTAGTCTCCCCTCTGCTCCAGGTTCAGCCCTTTGAAGGAACATTAGTATTTATCATTCTCTGAAAACGCTCCCATCCTTTCTAAGTATTGCTGAATGAACATGCCAAATGCATTTCTCTGCTCTTTAAATGAATTTCCTATACACTGTATGCTAATAACTCAAGGAAATATTCTATCACTTTTCTCAAAGGAAAATAAAATGTCTTTGACTCTACTTTTTTCAATCTCCTGTTCTTACTGTGATACTTTCCATCAATTCAGTTCAGTTGCTCAGTCATGTCCAACTCTTTGCGACCCCATGGACTGCAGCACGCCAGGCCTCCCTGTTCATCACCAGTTCCCAGAGTTTACTCAAACTCATGTTCGTTGAGTCAGATGGTTGGATGCCATCCAACCATCTATCCTCTGTCATCCCCTTCTTCTCCCACCTTCAATCTTTCCCAGCATCAGTGTCTTTTCCATTGAGTCAGCTCTTCGCATCAGGTGGCCAAAGTATTGGAGCTTCAGTTTCAGCATCAGTCCTTTCCAATAAATATTCAGGACTGATTTCCTTTAGGATGGACTGGTTAGATCTCCTTGCAGTCCAAGGGACTCTCAAGAGTCTTCTCCAACACCACAGTTCAAAAGCATCAATTCTTCATTGCTCAGCTTTCTTTATAGTCCAACACTCACATCCATACATGACTACTGGAAAAACCATAGCCTTGACTAGATGGACCTTTGTTGGCAAAGTAATGTCTCTGCTTTTTAATATGCTGTCTAGGTTGGTCATAACTTTCCTTCCAAGGAGTAAGCATCTTTTAATTTCATGGCTGAAATCACCATCTGCAGTGATTTTGGAGCCCCCCAAAATAAAGTTTTCTACTGTTTCTACTGTTTCTCCATCTATTTCCCACGAAGTGATGGGACTGGATGCCATGATCTTTGTTTTCTGAATATTGAACTTTAAGCCAACTTTTTCACTCTCCTCTTTCACTTTCATTAAGAAGCTCTTTAGTTCTTTTTCACTTTCTGCCATAAGGGTGGTGTCATCTGCATATCTGAGGTTGTTGATTTTTCTCCTGGCAATCCTGATTCCAGTTTGTGCTTCTTCCAGCCCAGCATTTCTCATGATGTACTATGCATGTAGGTTAGATAAGCAGGGTGACAATATACAGCCTTGATGTACTCCTTTTCCTATTTGGAACCAGTTTGTATGATACTTTATAAATTATTAAAATTCAACCTTTTTTCCTAGAAGGGCTAAATTAACAAAAAATGGTTCATTTGGTTTTATTTAAAAATAGTAATTAGGTAAGCTTAGTAAATCACCAGTATAATGAATCTGGTCCTGGAAACCAGCCTGACTTAAGTGACACATGTCAAATACAGCCTCTGGAAACCCTATGAAGAAGCAAAATTCTTTATAAACACTGCGTCTGTGTCTATCCTTTGTTTCATAGATTGTAACACTCAGAGGCCTTCTACGACACAGAATCTATGTTAACCTTTACTTTTCCAAATGAGGATAATGAAAACCAGTAAGTGATTTGTCTAAGGTTACATAGTTATTTAAAAAGCAGAGACATTACTTTGCCAACAAAGGTCAGTCTAGTCAAGGCTATGGTTTTTCCAGTGGTCATGTATGGATGTGAGAGTTGGACTATAAAGAAAGCTGAGCGCTGAAGAATTGATGCTTTTGAACTGTGGTGTTGGAGAAGACTCTCGAGAGTCCCTTGGACTGCAAGGAGATCCAACCAGTCCATCCTAAAGGAGATCAGTCCTGGGTGTTCACTGGAAGGACTGATGCTGAAGCTGAAACTCCAATACTTTGGCCACCTCATGCGAAGAGTTGACTCATTGGAAAAGACCCTGATGCTGGGAGGGACTGGGGGCAGGAGGAGAAGGGGATGACAGAGGATGAGATGGCTGGATGGCATCACCGACTCAATGGACATGAGTTTGAGTAAACTCTGGGAGTTGGTGATGGACAGGGAGGCCTGGCATGCTGCAATTCATGGGGTCTCAAAGAGTTGGACATGACTGAGGGACTGAACTGACTGACTGACACAGTTATTGGCAAAGCTAGGATTCAGACTCTGTCTCTTAGCTTTCTTCCAGTGATCTTGCCATTTCTGTGTCTCTCGGGTTAGTTTAGGTTATAGAAAAGGCCTCTTCTGAAATCCTCAAGGGGTGTTTAGGGTGAGATGAAAACTAGGAAAGTGTCACGTGCTCTGGCTCAGGAATCTCAAGCTCAACTTTCAGGAGTTAAAACAAGTGTTTACTATCCTACTCTCAAGAGCAGCTGTAGGCTTTACTACTTTACTTTTTCTAGAATTCACAGGAGAATGTGGGATGTGTGGGAATACAGAGCATGTTATTGTGCATCATGCCTCTGCTGCTTAGACACATTGATTAAAGATGCTACCTTTCCTCTGCAAGTCCCCATTGTGTTCTATTTTTTGGTTTGCAGTTTTTGTTCTAGCTCAGCTATAGCTCCCCTCAGAGCATCCAAGCTTCTAACCCTTAGAACTCCCCCAGTCCCTGGGCCCATACTCCTTGCATATTATTAATCCCTACCTCCATCCCTCACCTTGTGAGTCCTTTCTTCCCAAGTTTGCTTTCAGTTTTTATAGCTAGTCTATTTCTTAGTATCATCACTTCCAAACCAGTAACTGGTTATCTGTAGAAAGAAAGAAGGTCCTCTCCTTGTAGCCTCTGACATTCTCCAACTGACCTCTCTAGACCCTTACTGGATTCTTGCTGTGAATGAAACCCCAACCTATGCAACAATAGCAAATTAGAATTTCATCCATTTCCCTGCAAGTCTGGCTCAAATTAACTTTAGCTTCCTTCTTCTCCATTTCTCTTTCTTTGGCATTGTAGGAGGAACACTGGGTTTGAAATCATATCATTCCAATGCAGTGATATAGTAGCCTGAGTTTTAGGGAAAACAATTCATTTTTATTGAGACTCAGTTTCCTCATCTTTGAATGAGAATGAATGACAACAGCCCGAGCTACTTCAATGGATGATTATGATGTCAAGTGAAATCATAGATTTCATTGTTCATCATTAAACAAATATTGGCACCTATTCTGTGTCAAGATGTGGCTAGGTTGGGCATAACCAATTGTAAATAAACAGACAAGTTATTGCCATCTCAGATATGGAAACCATTTGTCACCTGGAAACCAGCATGCCATTATTATTCTGTATCAATTCCACCTCCCAGAATTTCCTTGCCTCTTCAGGGTTATTGATTAAAACCTCAGGTTCCATGACAGACTTGACTGAAGCTCTCACAATACACGTTAGAGCCCCAGCACATGTTTGACCAGAAGAATGAAGATGCAGAAACAGAGGAGAGAATGTATACAGAGGGTACCAACCCCTCATCTACTCTGAAAAGGCTGAGACACTTCTCAAAGTGCTTGCAAATGAGAATGGGGTGGGATGGGCTGAGGTGGTGACGGAGCTGCCATCTGGCTTTGCATCTCAACCAGCCTAGCCTTGGCTTCGTGAGCTGTTCTTTGGATCCCACCTTGCTGCATGTTTCAGCTAGCACAGACTCGGGGGTGGAGGGAAGCAGCAGCAGCAGCCGTCCTAACCACCTCAATCTGTTTCCCAGACGTTGCCTTTTGGTTTCTCTTAGAATACTTCAGAGAGTCTTCCTCTCCATTTCTGATGGTCCCTGAAAGATTTTTATTTGGAAGTGTGAGCATAAAAGCAGGACTCTCATCTCCTACACCCCAAAACAGCAAACGAGAGAAAAACTTAGTAGCTATCTGTCTATAATGTGCATTCCCCTAGATTTTGTAATCAATGCCAGTTTTCTTGCTGCCAACATAGTCTGTATACATTTAGGCACTATATATTGAAGGAATACTTCCAAAATACAATATTACAGGTTTTCACTTATTTTCTTCAGCCCAATTTATAGTAGAACCAATTTGTGTCAGCAGTTTTGGGTACTCAGCAAAAATTCAGACTTTGAGAAATATCTTTGCATGGAACTAGTTGTATGTAAGTTAAGGACCTGTTAAACTGACTAATTTTTCTCATTCTCCAGCTTTCTCCAATGCCAGCAGATTCTGACATAAATATTTAGCTTGATGTTGATTTTGAAGAGGCGACATCACTGCAATTCAGGGTTTTGCCATGAGAAAGTCTATATCATTCCTTATTATAAGTAAATCAATACTTACACAATCATCTGAAATCATTCCTGGAGCCCATACAGATGGTAGTGACAACAGCTAATGAAACAAGTTGTTTTAAAAAGTGGGGATGAAAAGGTGAGAGATGTATCAAAAGTATCCTCATGTAGAGGCTAGTAGTATAGAATATGGTTGTACAAAAAGTCAGTAAGTAAAGGCACATTCCATGCCTCAAGAAAACAAGGATCTTCCTGAGTCTTAGAAAAAGAGAAAGGAAGTCACTGCACCCCCAAGCAGTGACTTCGAACTGTCTACCTCATTTCTTAACAGAAGGTGCCACCTGCGCTAAGAGCTGAAGTCATCTTATTGTTGATGCGTTGCCAGGAAACCTAAGTTTGTGTGGTGAAGGCCCACCAGGCATGGAATAGACTCCAGTGAAACCAAAACTATTCTTTCCAAAGTGCTACTTAGCCACCACATCTCAAGTGAGGAGCCTTAAAAAAAGAAGTGTAAACCATTTAAACAACAAAGACTTACGTTGTATCCAACCTGTGTCAAGCTGTGCTAGTGTCGCAGTGATGGGACAAGGTATCAACATCCGTGCTCTGACCTGTGTCTCCATAGCAGGAAAGATTATCCAAATTTTTCACATTCAGAGTCAGTAAGACATTTCAGAGAAAGGCAATGAACCCCTACATTGTTTATTGACCTTACTTAAGCATTTCATACCAGTGTGTCTGGCAGCTTTGGGAACTATTGTGTAAGTGGGGTTACCCAGAAGTGATTGCCAACATTCTGAGAATATTTCATGATCAAGGATTTGGCAGATTCACTGAGTGGCATTACCCTTAGCCCTTTCTTTTTTATAAACCAGATTTCAACTCTGAAACAGACCTTGGATAATTATCCCTTTTGAAAATGCAGCCCTGCTTGGCAACCCAAGCAACTCACGTCAATGCGAGGACCCATTTCCAACCGTCCAATCAGCTCTCCTATTCCCACAGGCTGCCATGTCTCACTGATACCTTTGAGATGAGTAAACCTGGGCTGATGATGAAACAGTTCTTGCACACAAAGGAAAAGCTGCGCAATCGACTACCTGTATTGGCTCAGGAAAGCATCAGAGGTTGAAAATTAGGCTGAAGAATGAATATCAAGTATCAAGCCCTTTTGGGAAAATCCCAGACGTGGACAAGATCCCTTGGCAAGAGCATAGGGCAGAGAGCCTGAGGCTGGGGCTGCCTGAAGGCTGACTGATATTTGATTCTTTAACTAGACAAAGAATTCAAATCCAATCAGCAGACACTCTCCAGACAGAGAGAGCAAGCTGTGTGTCCAGGAGCAGGGTGCGTCAGGGCAGGTTTCAGGTGGATATCTCTAAGCCTGTGACCAAAATGGTCAGAGACAGGATTGCTGGCCATCACTCCGGAAGGTGTTTGGGCTCCAGAGGAGAATGCAGGGTTGACTTTGGAATGTTGGCTTTGTGACAAACCAGCTAGGTGACCTTGAGCAAGTTACTTGACCTCTGAACTGCCTCCATAACAATCAGAGCACCCTCATAGGGTTATTATGGGGATTAAAGGAAAATTGGCTGTTAAATAGCATCTCAGACATAGAAAAGTCTCAAGAATGGGGAGCTAGAACAGTTAGAGAATTCAGTTAACAAATTTGTTAAGTGTCTATTTAAAGCCAGATAAATATAATAAATTCAGGACCTAGGGACAGATAACTGATTTATGCAGCACACTGGAGATAGGCTTTTTAGTAGACTGTGAACGTGGGGCAATTGAAGATCCAAATGAGAACAACAAAAAAAAGGTTGGCTGTGTACCTCATCTCATACACAAAAATCTGTTCAGCATTGATTATAATCCTAAACGTTAGAGGCAAAATTATAAAGCTTTTAGAAAAATGTACAATAATACCTTCTTGAGCTCAGGAGTGAGTCTGATGAGAAGCAAGGACATTGAGGGGATTTCTGGGTCCTGGCAAATTTCACATTCTTCACTTGAGAGATGGCTCTGTGGTTGTGTACTTTGTAATTATTCTTTAAACTGCGTATAGATGCTTCATGCACTCTTTTTGGTGTATAATCTCTCTTTCACATTCTCTGTGGCTTCCATGTTTCCTATATACCATGGTCAGACCATTTAGAGGGCAAACTATCTTTTAGCAGAAAAAGAAATTGAATACATTAAATACTTAAACACAGTAAAAAACAAATATTTTATGTATATGGTAGCACAGTTAGGCAGGCTGTAAATACACAAATACTTTGTTTGACACAGTTCTAGTTTCCATATCAGTCAGGCATGCCACAAGATGTTAACTTTCTTCTTCTTTAAAAATTTCATTAACTACTTGTGCCCACATTCTGCCCTAGCCTTTATCATACACAGTCCTCAGGCCTTTCCTGCTTGCAGTGCCTCTTCCCAAGTCACAACTTCTTTCCTGCTTCAAGTCTTTGTAGCCAAGTTGCATTTTCCAGTTGGTGGATAAATTTCCAGCTACTCTGCTTCATGATACAGTCACTTAAATGCCTCCTCTTCTTTCTTCCAATTTGTCTCTCTTTCTAGATCACCAGGCCAAAATATTGATTTAGGGAATATATTCCCATCTTGCGGCCTTATCTTACCCTCATGTGCCTATTCATTTTAAAATAGCAGATTTAAAATACATATTTACCTATTTACCAGAGCATGTTTGGGTCTACATTTAGAAACATTGAAATAGAATTAACAAAATAATTAGCAAAAGAGTAGTTCTTTTTATTACCAATGTTAAACACAATGTTTTATGCTTAATAAACATTTAAAATAAATATTTAGGAAATTCAGCATCAGATGAAGCATTTAAAGTAAGTTAATGCTTCCCTGATGGCGCAGCAGTTGAGACTCCACCTTCAATGCAGGAGACACAGGTTTGATCCCTGGTTCAGGAAGATCCCCTGGAGAAAGAAATGGCAATCCACTCCAGTATTCTTGCCTGGAAATTCCGTGGACAGAAGAGCCTGGTGGGCTACAGTTCATGGGGTTGCAAAGAGTTGGACACGACTGAGTGCACACAGCATACATTGTCCAAACAGAGACAATACCAGCTGGAATCTAGGGGCACTAAATTGGGCACTAAATCTGCCTAACATATTTATTGGTTGTTTATTTATTATTTAGTGTTTTATATGAATGCTCTTATTTTAAATAGCTTAGTTTTTAATAGAAATGCAAGTTATTGGATAGACCTTGTATTCTCATTATTACTACTCCCCTACCTAGAAGAAACCTACTCAGTTACTTGGCCCCCCCAACACCCATATTGACCACTATCCAGTTTGTAGCAAAACTATCTAGCAGGAAATGATCAATTTCTCAGCGCCTAGAAGGAAGGTGAGAGACAGCAGGTGACATGATGGCTCTAATGATCTCCCCTCCACATAATGTCCAAAGCACACCGTGCCTGACATTATTCCTCCCACATCAGTGTCTGATTTTTTCTGTAACCCTGCTCCTAACCTCAATAATCTGAATCCTGGATCTTCTAGAATTGATTTTCTAACCTACTCCAGTCCTGCCTCCTTCTTCAGGGGATGTACCTGGAAAGGGTGGGTAAGGGCTGCCTGCAAGGTGCCCTGCTTCCCTGATCCTGGTATAGAAAGCAGACAGGTGAATGAGAGGAAAGACATCATCAGCTGTGTTACTAGGGAGATCAGACTGGGCAGGACAGCCTGGCACAAGGACTGAGATCAAGGGGAGGCTGGAAGTCAGTTGCCACAAAGTCTGGGCTATAATACTCATAGTCCAGGCAATATGATGACCCTTGCAGATCTTCCCAATGTGTGCAGTTTAGTGGCAATGTGTCCTTTTAGAGAAAGACAGCAGAATAAGATAGCATTCCCGAGAGGATAGTAGATCAAAAAGTCATTCATTCATTCACTTGTTGATTCAGCATCTACATTGTTCCTATACTAGACCAAAAATAAAATAAAAGTATAAATCATGATATAATAACAACATGAGAGAGATCACCGGTAACTACTATATGAGAAGGTTTGTTTTGTTTTTTTTTTTTTTTTGGTCTTTGTTTGGCTTTTAGAAAAGGAAAGAATTTCAGTGGGGGTGGTCCTAAGATAGCTGAGGAATAGGACAGGGATACCACTTTCTCCCTCACAAATTAATCAAAAGAACATTTGAACACTGAGCAAATTCCACAGAACAACTTCTGAATGCTGGCAGAGGACATCAAGGCACCCAGAAAGGCAGCCCATTGTCTTTGAAAGGAGGTACGACAAAATATGAAAGATAAAGAAAAACAAGAGAGGTAGGGATGGAGACCCGACCCGAGAAGGGAGTCTTAAAAAAAGAGAGAGAGAGAAGTTTCCAAACACCAGGAAACACTCTCTCTGGCGGGTCTGTGGCAAGCCTTGGAATCTCAGAGGGCAAAATAACTGGGAGGAAAAATAAATAAATAATTAAAACCCACAGATTACGTGCCTAACAGCAACTCCCAGCGGAGCAGCAGCCCAGACGCTCGCATCCCCCACTAGCAAGCAGGGGAGGGACAGGGAGGAGCGGGCTGCATTGCTTAGGGTAAGGACCGGGCCTGAATGCCCTGAGGGCAATCTGAGGGAACTAGCTTGAGATAGCAACCCAGACTGTGGGATAGCTATCCCGAGAAAAGCCCTAAGCTTGCCGGGAGAAATATCAATAACCTCAGATATGCAGATGACACCACCCTTATGGCAGAAAGTGAAGAGGAACTAAAAAGCCTCTTGATGAAAGTGAAAGAGGAGAGTGAAAAAGTTGGCTTAAAGCTTAACATTCAGAAAACTAAGATCATGGCATCTGGTCCCATCACCTCATGGGAAATAGATGGGGAGACAGTGGAAACAGTGTCAGACTTTATTTTCTGGGGGGGGGGGGGTGGGGCTCCAAAATCACTGTAGATGGTGACTGCAGCCATGAAATTAAAAGATGCTTACTCCTTGGAAGGAAAGTTATGACCAACCTAGACAGTATATTAAAAAGCAGAGACATTACTTTGCCAAAAAAGGTCCATCTAGTCAAGGCTATGGTTTTTCCAGTGGTCATGTATGGATGTGAGAGTTGGACTATAAAGAAAGCTGACACTGAAGAATTGATGCTTTTGAACTGTGGTGTTAGAGAAGACTCTTGAGAGTCCCTTGGACTGCAAGGAGATCCAACCAGTCCATCCTAAAGGAGATCAGCCCTGGGTGTTCATTGGAAGGACTGATGCTGAAGTTGAAACTCCAATACTTTGGCCACCTGATGTGAAGAGCTGACTCATTGGAAAAGACCCTGATGCTGGGATGGATTGGGGGGCAGGAGGAGAAGGGGACGACAGAGGACGAAATGGCTGGATGGCATCACCCACTCAATGGGCATGAGTTTGAGTAAACTCCGGGAGCTGGTGATGGACAGGAAGGCCTGGTGTGCTGCAATTCATGGGGTCTCAAAGAGTTGGAGACAACTGAGCGACTGAACTGAACTGAACTGAAGACACTGCCAGGCCCACTCAGAGAACAAAGGACTGAGCAGAGCTTGCCGGCTGCGGACTGGCCCATCTGCAGCTGGAGACTGGCAGGTGAGGGCAGCCAGAGCTGGAAGGGGGCAACTGCAGCCCCAGAGAGGTATCATCTACCAAACTGCAAACAGACTTCTTTGCTGACCAAGACTTCTTGGGATCCTGGATGGGCGACATCCGCTGGGAGGGTTGCAGCCAGAGATCAGCTCCCCAGAAGAAACACACGGCACACCTGAGTAGGCGTGCCCGCTGTACACCCAGAAAACCGAGCGGCTGGGACGGGGGAGGGGATAAGCCGCAGCCTTCAACTGGGGGCGACTCCACGTGCCAAGCACCTGGTCACCTGAGCTGCTCGGACCTGGGACGGGTGCAAAACGCAGGCCCAACCAAGTCTGCGCCTTTGTGGAGTACCCGAGAACCTGAACCTGAGCGGCTTAGACCTGGGAAGTGCATGCAAACCAGGGCCCGCATCAGACAGTTCCCGGCAGAGCAACCTAGAGCCTGAGCAGTGTAGACTGGGAAAGCACACACGCCGTGAGCGGGGGCAAACCCAGTGTGGCTGAATCACTGTGAGCACACGCCAGTGATATTTGTTCGCAGTGTTCCTCCCTCCCCACAGCACGACTGAACAAGCGAGCCTAAAAAAAAGTGACCACCACCGCGCCCCTTGTGTCAGGGCGGAAATTAGACACTGAAGAGACCAGCAAACAGAAGAAGCTAAAATAAACAGAGGGAACTGCTTTGGAAGTGACAGGTGCAATAGATTAAAACCCTGTAGTTAGCACCGACTACATAGGAAGGGGCCTATAGACCTTGAGAAGTACAAGCCAGACCAAGGAACTATCTGAAAATGAACTGACCCCACACTGTCCGCAACAGCTCCAGAGAAAGTCTTAGATACATTTTTTTTACTATTATCATTTTTTAAATTAAAAAATTTTTTTTCTTCTGTTTTTTTTAATTTTTTATTGTTAAGTCCCCATTACTCTTTTAATTTTCATTTTATAACCTACTATTACTTTGCAAAAAAAAGACCCTATTTTTAAAGCAAACTTCATATATATATATATATATATATATATATATATATATTTAATAATTTTTGTGACTTTTTTTTTTTTTAATATTGTATTTTTGAGAATCTAACCTCTACTCTAGATTTTTAATCTTTGATTTTTGGTATTTGTTATCAACTTTGTACCTTTAAGAACCCAATCTTCAGTACCCATTTTTACTTGGGAGCAGAATCACTGGCCTGATTGCTCTCTCCCCCTTTTGACTCTCCTTTTTCTCCACCAGGTCACCTCTATCTCTCCCCTCCCCCTTTTCTTCTCTACCCAACTCTGTGAATCTCTTTGTGTGTTCCGGGCTGTGGAGAACACTTAGGGAACTGATTACTGGCTGGATCTGTCTCTCTCCTTTTGATTCCCCCTTTTATCCTCCTGGCCACCTCTGTCTCCTTCCTCCCTCTTCTCTTCTCTGTGTAACTCCGTGAACATCTCTGAGGGATCCAGACTGTGGAGAGCACATAGGGAAGTGATTACTGGCTAGCTTGCTCTCTCCCCTTTTGATTCCCCCTCTTCTCCTCCTGGTCACCTAACTCCCTCTTCCCTCTTCTCTTCTCCATGTAACTCTGTGTACCTCTCCCGGTGTCCCTCACTGTGGAGAAACTTTTCATCACTAACCTGGATGTTTTATCATTGGTTCTGTATAGATGGAGAAGTCTTGAGGCTACTGTAAGAATAAGACTGAAAACCAGAGGCAGGAGGCTTAAGTCCAAATCCTGAGAATACCAGAGAACTCCTGAATCCAGGGAACACTAATTGATAGGAGCTCATCAAATGCTCCATACCTACCTGAAACCAAGCACCACCCAAGGGCCAACAAGTTCCAGAGCAAGACATACCACGCAAATTCTCCAGCAACACAGGAACATAACCCTGAGCCTCAATATACAGGCTGCCCAAAGTCACACCAAACCCATTGACATCTCAAAACTCATTACTGGACACTTCATTGCAATCCAGAGAGAAGAAATCCAGCTCCACACACCAGAACACTGACACAAGCTTCCCTAACCAGGAAACCTTGACAAGCCACCCGTCCAACCCCACCCACAGCGAGGAACCTCCACAATAAAGAGGAACCACCAACTGCCAGAATACAGAAAGGCCACCCCAAACACAGCAACATAAACAAGATGAAAAGGCAGAGAAATACCCAGCAGGTAAAGGAACATGATAAATGCCCACCAAACCAAACAAAAGAGGAGGAGATAGGGAATCTACCTGATAAAGAATTCTGAATAATGATAGTGAAAATGATCCAAAATCTTGAAAACAAATTGGAGTTACAGATAAATAGCCTGGAGACAAGGATCGAGAAGATGCAAGAAAGGTTTAACAAGGACCTAGAAGAAATAAAAAAAGAGTCAATATATAATGAATAATGCAATAAATGAGATAAAAAACACTCTGGAGGGAACCAACAGTAGAATAACAGAGGCAGAAGATAGGATAAGTGAGGTAGAAGATAGAATGGTAGAAATAAATGAAACAGAGAGGAAAAAAGAAAAAAGAATTAAAAGAAATGAGGACAACCTCAGAGACCTCTGGGACAATGTTAAATGCCCCAACATTCAAATCATAGGAGTCCCAGAAGAAGAAGACAAAAAGAAAGACCATGAGAAAATACTTGAGGAGATAATAGTTGAAAACTTCCCTAATGTGGGGAAGGAAATAATCACCCAAGTCCAAGAAACCCAGAGCCCCAAACAGGATAAACCCGAAGTGAAACATCCCAATACATGTATTAATCAAATTAACAAAGATCAAACACAAAGAACAAATATTAAAAGCAGCAAGGGAAAAACAACAAATAACACACAAGGGGATTCCCATAAAGATAACAGCTGATCTTTCAATAGAAACTCTTCAGGCCAGAAGGGAATGGCAGCGCATACTTAAAGTAATGAAAGGGAATAACCTACAACCTAGATTACTGTACCCAGCAAGGATCTCATTCAGATATGAAGGAGAATTCAAAAGCTTTACAGACGAGCAAAAGCTGAGAGAATTCGGCACCACCAAACCAGCTCTCCAACAAATGCTAAAGGATCTTCTCTAGACAGGAAAACCAGAAAGGGTGTATAAACTCAAACCCAAAACAGCAAAGTAAATGGCAATGGGATCATACTTATCAATAATTACCTTAAATGTAAATGGGTTGAATGCCCCAACCAAAAGACAAAGACTGGCTGAATGGATACAAAAACAAGACCCCTATATATGTTGTCTACAAGAGACCCACCTCAAAACAAGGGACACATACAGACTGAAAGTGAAGGGCTGGAAAAAGATATTCCATGCAAATAGAGACCAAAATGAAAGCAGGAGTAGCAATACTCATATCAGATAAAATAGACTTTAAAATAAAGGCTGTGAAAAGAGACAAAGAAGGACACTACATAATGATCAAAGGATCAATCCAAGAAGAAGATATAACAATCATAAATATATATGCACCCAACATAGGAGCACCACAATATGTAAGACAAATGCTAACAAGTATGAAAGGGGAAATTAACAATAACACAATAATAGTGGGAGACTTTATTTTTTTTCTCTGCATTTTATTTATTTATTTATTTTCTATTTATTTTTATTAACATGGATCAGCCATGGATTTACATGTATTCCCCATCCTGATCCCCCCTCCCACCTCCCTCTCCACCCGATTCCTCTGGGTCTTCCCAGTGCACCAGCCCTGAGCACTTGTCTCATGCATCCAGCCTGGGCTGGTGATCTGTTTCACCCTAGATAATATACATGGTTCGATGCTGTTCTCTCAAAACATCAGTGGGAGATTTTAATACCCCACTCACGCCTATGGATAGATCAACTAAACAGAAAATTAACAAGGAAACACAAACTTTAAATGATACAATAGACCAGTTAGACCTAATTGATATCTATAGGACATTTCACCCCAAAACAATCAATTTCACCTTTTTTCTCAAGTGCACACAGAAACTTCTCCAGGATAGATCACATTCTGGGCCATAAATCTAGCCTTGGTAAATTCAAAAAAATTGAAATCATTCCAAGTATCTTTTCTGACCACAATGCAGTAAGATTAGATGTCAATTACAGGAGAAAAAACTATTAAAAATGCCAACACATGGAGACTGATACACACGTTGCTGAATAACCAACAAATCACAAAAGAAATAAAAAAAGAAATAAAAATATGCATAGAAATGAATGAAAATGAAAACACAACAACCCCAAACCTGTGGGACACTGTAAAAGCATGCTAAGGGGAAGGTTCATAGCAATACAGGCTTACCTCAAGAAACAAGAAAAAGTCAAATAAATAACCTAACTCTACACCTAAAGCAACTTGAAAAGGAAGAAATTATGAACCCCAGGGTTAGTAGAAGGAAAGAAATCTTAAAAATTAGGGCAGAAATAAATGCAAAAGAAACAAAAGAGACCATAGCAAAAATCAACAAAACCAAAAGCTGGTTCTTTGAGAAGATAAATAAAATTGACAAACCATTAGCCAGACTCATCAAGAAACAAAGGGAGGAAAATCAAATCAACAAAATTAGCAATGAAAATGGAGAGATCACAACAGACAACACAGAAATGCAAAGGATCATAAGAGATGCTTATCAGCAACTATATGCAAATAAAATGGACAACTTGGAAGAAATGGACAAATTCCTAGAAAAGTACAACTTTCCAAAATTGAACCAGGAAGAAATAGAAGATCTTAACAGACCCATCAGAAGCATGGAAATTGAAACTGTAATCAGAAATCTTCCAACAAACAAAAGCCCAGGACTAGATGGCTTCACAGTGGAATTCTACCAAAAATTTAGAGAAGAACTAACACCTATCCTACTCAAACTCTTCCAGAAAATTGCAGAGGAAGGTAAACTTCCAAATTCATTCTATGAGGCCACCATCACCCTAATACCAAAACCTGACAAAGATGCCACAAAAAAAGAAAACTACAGGCCAACATCACTGATGAACATAGATGCAAAAATCCTTAACAAAACTCTAGCAAACAGAATCCAACAACATATTAAAAAGGTCATACATCATGACCAAGTGGGCTTTACCCCAGGGATGCAGGGATTCATCAATATCTGCAAATCAATTAATGTAATACACCACATTAACAAATCAAAAAATAAAAACCATATGATTATCTCAATAGATGCAGAGAAAGCCTTTGACAAAATTCAACATCCATTTATGATAAAAACCCTCCAGAAAGCAGGAATAGAAGGAACATACCTCAACATAATAAAAGCTATATATGACAAACCCTCAGCAAACATTATCCTCAATGGTGAAAAATTGAAAGCATTTCCCCTAAAATCAGGAACAAGATAAGGGTGTCCACTCTCACCACTACTATTCAACGTAGTTTTGGAAGTTTTGGCCACAGCAATCAGAGCAGAAAAAGAAGTAAAAGGAATCCAGATAGGAAAAGAAGAAGTGAAACTCTCACTGTTTGCAGATGACATGATCCTCTACATAGAAAACCCTAAAGACTCTACCAGAAAATTACTAGAGCTAATCAATGAATACAGTAAAGTTGCAGGATATAAAATTAATACACAGAAATCCCTTGCATTCCTATACACTAACAGTGAGAAAACAGAAACAGAAATTAAGGAAACAATTCCATTCACCATTGCAAAGAAAAAAATAAAACACTTAGGAATATATCTACCTAAAGAAACAAAAGACCTATATATAGAAAACTATAAAACACTGATGAAAGAAATCAAAGAGGACACAAATAGATGGAGAAATATACCTATGTTCATGGATCAGAAGAATCAATATAGTGAAAATGAGTATACTAACCAAAGCAATCTATAGATTCAATGCAATCCCTATCAAGCTACCAACGGTATTTTTCAGAGAACTAGAACAAATAATTTCACAATTTGTATGGAAATACAGAAAACTTCGAATAGCCAAAGCAATCTTGAAGAGAATGGAACTGGGGGAATCAACCTGCCTGACTTCAGTCTCTACGACAAAGCCAGTCATCAGGACAGTATGGTACTGGTACAAAGACAGAAATATAGATCAATGGAACAAAATAGAAAGCCCAGAGATAAATCCACACACCTATGGACACACTATCTTTGACAAAGGAAGCAAGAATATACAATGGAGAAAAGACAATTTCTTTAACAAGTGGTGCTGGGAAAACTGGTCAACCACTTGTAAAAGAATGAAACTAGAACACTTTCTAATGCCATACACAAAAATAAACTCAAAATGGATTAAAGATCTAAATGTAAGACCAGAAACTATTAAACTCCTAGAGGAAAACATAGGCAAAACACTCTTCTGACATAAACCACAGCAGGATCCTCTATGACCCACCTCCCAGAATATTGGAAATAAAAGCAAAAATAAACAAATAGGACCTAATTAAAATTAAAAGCTTCTTCACAACAAAGGAAACTATAAGCAAGGTGAAAAGACAGCAAATGAAGCACGGACAAAGAATTAATCTCAAAAACATACAAGCAAATTCTGCAGCTCAATTCCAGAAAAATAAAAGACCCAATCAAAAAGTGGGCCAGAGAACTAAACAGACATTTCTCCAAAGAAGACACACAGATGGCTAACAGACACATGAAAAGATGCTCAACATCACTAATTATCAGAGAAATGCAAATCAAAACCACAATGAGGTACCATTACACTCCAGTCAGAATGGCTGCTATCCAAAAGTCTACAAGCAATATATGCTGGAGAGAGTGTGGTGAAAAGGGAACCCTCTTACACTGTTGGTGGGAATGCAAACTAGTACAGCTACTATGGAGAACAGTGTGGAGATTCCTTAAAAAACTGGAAATAGAACTGCCATATGACCCAGCAATTCTGTTGCTGGACATACACACTGAGGAAACCAGATCTGAAAGAGACACGTGTACCCCAATGTTCATTGTGGCACTGTTTATAATAGCCAGGACATGGAAGCAATCTAGATGTCCATCAGTAGGTGAATGGATAAGAAAGCTGTGGTACATTTACACAGTGGAATATTACTCAGCCATTAAAAAGAATACATTTGAATCAGTTCTAATGAGGTGGATGAAACTGGAGCCTATTATACAGAGTGAAGTAAGCCAGAAAGAAAAACACCAATACAGTATACTAATGCATATATATGGAATTTAGAAAGATGGTAACAATAACCCTGTATGTGAGACAGCAAAAGAGACACAGATGTATTGAACAGTCTTTTGGACTCTGTGGGAGAGGGCGAGGGTGGGATGATATGGGAGAATGGCATTGAAACATGTAAATTATCATATGTGAAGTGACTCGCCAGTCCAGGTTCAATGCATGATACAGGGTGCTCAGGGCTGGTGAACTGGGATGACCCAGAGGGATGAGATGGGAAGGGAGATGGGAAGGGGGGTCAGGATGGGGGACACAAGTACACCCATGATGGATTCATGTCAATGTATGGCAAAACCAATACAAAATTGTAAAGTAAAATAAATAAATAAATGAAAAAAAGAAAAAGAAAAGGAAAGAATTTTAAAGGGACCAGAAGGGCCCAAAAATGTTTTACAGAGAGGTGAAACCTAAACTGGTACTTAAAACTGAGGATTATTAAGGAAGGTAGGGAGGAAAGAGCACTTCAGAGAGAGGAAAAAGCATAAACAAAACTAGAATGCAGGGATGTGACTTGATTATTTGTAAACAGTGAAGGGACCAGGAAAGTTGATGATTGTAGAAGGACACAATGAGAAATTAAGTTGAATCTGAGGGTAGACTGCCAGGTAGAAACCCATGAGGCCTTTTCTATGGGTAACATGGAATCTTGGAAAGTTTTATCTGACAGTACAAGGCAGCAAGATTCAAGGAGGAGACAGAGAGACCATCTAAGATTCCAGACAAAGATCATGTGACAAAAGTGCCAAGGAACAGAGGGAAACTTGAGAGAACTGGAGCATACTTTGCCTGTCCATTCCATTGTAGAGTGGGGAACCAGAAGAGAAAACAAAGTATAAATGCACATCAAGCTAGGTCAGTGAGACAGAAGGAGCAGACTCTGTTGTGTGAGGCACATTGAAGGAGTCTGTACAGATGAAAGATTCTGATCATACTTAGTGCCAGAGAGCAGCCTGCTCTCCTTTTGACCACTGGTGGCTCCACAGAGCCCCTGTTTTCCTCAAATGCAAGTTCTGCCTTACGCTGAGATAAATAATATGTACTATTATTTAGGAAGATCCTTGCCCTAACTGATTGTTTTTTGCTAGATTCATGCTATCTTTTCAAGATGAAAAATATCAGGAAGCTATCAAGATTAGGAAGAAATTTAAAATAATATTTATTTCACCTTTATCTCATATTTTTATTTCAATTTTGCAAAGTTTTATCATGTGAAAAATATACTAAAACACTGGTGTGTATGGGTATGTGAAATATATAAATAAATATGTATAAATATGTGTATATATATATGAAATGCTCACCCTTCATGTTTTAGCTCTAAGAGTGAGTGATCAAACAGTGTAAAGGTAGCTAATGTATTATGGAAATTACCCTGGAGGTCAGTTCACATCAGCTTGAGTTATACCCACTATCTAAAATATAGCATATGTGGGAAGGTGACTCATGTTATTACATAGAACAGAGCTGGGAGGGCAGTCTCTTCTCCTGAGCTCCAGATGAGGACCCTAGAGGCTGAAGTGAGCCTTCGCACCAGTAACACCAGGGCCAAAGAAAATCTCTGTTCGTGGAGGCACCAGCCTAGATTTAAATATCAATTCATGAAAATCTCTGGTGAAGAAAATTTTAGTTTCTATTTGCTATAAATCACTTTAAAAAACATTTTTATGACATTTTTATGGGGCACCCATTTTGCATTTATTATAAAGATTTTCTTGTATATGTACAAGTATGTAAAAGAGAGTTTAATGGATTCCTACTTATCTATTACCTAGATTCAACAAATACCAACATTTTGCTATACTTCATCTAGCCCTTCTTTCCCTCTTCTTTGAGTTTTTGATTGCTAGCATTTTAAAGCAAATCCTGACATCATGTTTGAGCAATGTTTATTCCAGGTAGGAATAAAAATAAAGACATTGTCTTATATAACCAGGGCAGGTTTGTTACCCAGACAAATTTATCAATAATTTTTTACATCATCTATCTGCCCATTTTCATATTTCTCTGTCTAAAAATGTTGTATAGCCACATTTTGGTTTGTATTAGGGTCTAAATAGGATCCACATATTTGATGATAATGTATTTTACTCTTCATCTACATTCTTTTAAATTGAGGCATAATTTATGTACAATGAAAAGCACAAATCTTGAGGGTACAGTTTAATTTTTGACAAATGCATACATTTGTGTGACTCATACCCTGATCAAGATACAGAACATTTCCATCACTCAGAAGAGTTTTCTTAAGTCCCCTCCCAGTCAATTCCTACCCCCTACCCCCGAGGCAGCCACTGTTTGTAGATTGGCTTTAACTGTTCTAGCACTTTATATGAATGTTATTATAGAGTATATACCCCTTTTGTTTCTGGCTTTTCCTTCCCTCCACTAAATGTTTTTGGAATTCACCCATATTTTTGCTTCTATTAGTTATATATTGCTAATTTTTAAAAAAAATTATTGCACTGCATGGAATACCATGGTTTACTTATCCATTTACATACTGATTAGGTTGTTTCTAGTTTGAGATTAATATCAATAAAAGTGCTATGAACATTCTATTTTAAGTCCTTTTAAGGATATAAGTTTTCATTTTTCTAGAATAAATACCTGGCATTGAAATTGCTGGTTCATAATATGGTAAAATGTCTAAAATGTACATATATAAAACTATTAAGACGTTTTCCAAAGCGTTTGTACCTTTTACATTCTCATCAGCAGTGCATCAGAGTTTTGGTTGAATCACATTCTTGTCACTATTTTGCATTTTCAATTTTTAAAAATTTTAGCCGTTCTGGTAGGTGTATAGAGGTTATCACTAACTTTTCAAATCATCAGTTCACATTCTAGCCATTATTTTTTTCATTTGTTTGCTTTGCTTCTTAAATTAATTGAGGAGATCTGAAAAATGTTCTGTATTTGGCTGATTGCTTCTTATGGTGTAGTTTAATTTATTCCTGTATCCCCTTCATTTCCTGTAAATATATCCAGTGCATTTTATTATTTTGTGTTTATGCTTTTATCTGGTATAATTTTACTTCTGCTTGAAAGACTTATTTGTACATTTCTTATGGGTACTATCTACTGGCAATGAATTATTTCAGCTTTTGGATGTATGAAAATCTTTTATTTTGCCTTTACAAGATATTGTAGTGGAATAAAGAATTCTAGACTGACTGTTTTTCTTTCACTACTGTAAAGGTGTTGCTCCACTGATTTTCTACCTTAAAGACAAAAAATCAAACAATATTTGAAACAAGAAATCTGCTGTCATCCTTGCCGCCGTTCCTCAGTGTGTATGTAATGCACCTTTCCCCCTCTAACCACATTTTTATTTCACTGGCGTTGAGACATTTGACTGTCATTTGCCATGGTGCAGTTTTCTTTGTGTTTCTTTTGCTTGAATTTATTGAGCTTCTCAGACTTGTGGGTTATAGTTTTCAGCAAATTTATAAACTCTTAGCCATTATTACTTCAATTTTTTTCTGTCTCCTTCCACATTTTCTCCTTCAGACTCCAATCATACTTATCTTCGGGTAGTTCAGTTTGTCCCTCAGTTCACTGATGCTCTTTTTTGTAAGTCCTTTCATCTCTGTTTCATTTTAGAAAGTTTATATTTCTCTCTTTAGTTTCATTAGTCTTTTCTTCTGCAATGTTAAATGTAATCAATTTTATCTAGTATATTCTTAACTTCAAACCTTTAAGTTTTCATCTCGAGAATTTTTGTTTTTATATATACTATATCTCTCTTAGTATCTTCAAGCTTTTCTCTAGCTGTTGACCATGTAGAATAGTGTTTTAGTAGCTCTATTAATGTCCTTGACTTACTAATTCCATCATCTCCATCATTTCTGAGTTAGTTCATTTCAGTGGACTTATTTTTTTCCCGCTCTTTATGGGTTGTATTTTCCTGCCTCTAAAGATGCCTGGTAATATTAGATTGGATGCCAGACATTGTTAATTTTTCTTTAGTTTCCTAAAAATATTCATGAGCTTTGTTCTGGGACACAATTACTTTACTGGAAACACTTTATTTATTTAGGTCTTGCTTTTAAGCTTTTTTAGTGAGAACCAAGCAACAATTAGTCAAGGTATAGTTATGTTTCACTACTCAGACAAGACCTTCACTAGTGATATATCCAGTGCCCCATGAATTATGAGGTTTTCCATTTTGACTGATGGAAATCAACACTATGTGTAGCCCTCTATGAGCTCCAGACAGTGTTTCCTTGAAGCATATTAGTGCTTCTTTCCCTGGGCTCAGTTGGTTTTCTTCCATAGATGATTTGATCAGTACTTAACTGAATTCTCAAAGGGGACTCTCACGATCTTGCATTTCTCTCTGCTTCTGTACCCTACCTAATTAACTCCAGCTTGGAGTCATTGGCTCCTTGAAACACCCAACTCCATCTTCACAGCTAAGACCACTAACCTCTGCTCGGGTCTGCCCTTGCTGAACTGCAGTCCAGACTTTCTCCAGGCAGTAATTCGGGCAACTGTAAAGCTCATTTCATTTGATTTTGTTCCTCAGGCATCATTGTTCTTTGTTGCTCTATGTTCAATGCCTAGAGAGACATTTTTCACATATTCTGCTCATTTTTTGAATGGTTCAAAGCAGGAAGATAAATCCATGCCTTGCTATACCATCTTGATCAGAAACTAAATTTCTATACAAATTTTTAAAGTCATCTTTATGGGATGAGCTGCTGAGACACAGAGAAGGCAAAAAACAGACCCCAAACCACACAGGCCAGTTAAAGAGGAAAACTGAAAGACAAGATTCTTACCCAGAAAAGTAGCCCCAAGTACTTTCTCCTACATAGTGTGAACTTGGAAATAGCTTCACACATTTCACTTGAGTCTTTCAGGGGAATTAAGTGAGGGCTAGAAGATAAGGATGTAATGGTTAGAATGAATCCTAGGGAAGAGGAAAGAAAGAGAAAGCAATGGCACAGACCTCAGCCTTGGGTTGTGCAGTTTGTTTTTCTACTCTGTCTTTTTTCCTTCCAAAGCCTCTGGAAGCTTATCTTGACTTCTCTGCCTTCTAGGTAAGAACCTAAGGCCATTCTAGTGTGATCTTTCTGTAAATTCAATGTTCACGCAACAGTACAGAACGTATATAAAGGCACACACAGAGGTGTGGTCCTAAAGAGCAGATTGTTGAATGACTTGCAAAGTGCACCCAGAGGCATATAGTACTGGCTGTTGTAACATTTGATCCAAATCAGCCAATCCATGGCAAATATTTTTATTTCTAAATCTTTGGAAACAAATATGGGCAGTGGCATGACCTGATAACACCCTGAACATCAGAAAGGTTATTATCTATCCCCAACTTTCAGAAGGCTTGAGTGCAGTTATTACCACCAAAATCCAGAGATTCAGCCAGGATGATATATAAAGAAAATGAAGACAAAAACAAAGGGTGAGAGATTCATAGACAGAAGATTGTTAAGAAGCATGATCTTTTACTCACTGGTAGATATTTGTAGGATTTTTAAGCTCCATGTTAGCATGAAGATTTATTCATTACTGTTACTATTATCATTAAGTGGACCACAGACAAGTGTTACCCTCTAGGAGGCGTGTGTTGGGACATGAGGGTTATCTTTAGTGACCAGAGCCCTGGTGTTCAGCAAGGCTGATATGGGCAGACTGTCTGAGAATATCCTGCCAGAATATCACCTCCCAGGGAAACACAGAGCATCTATCCTCACTTACAGAAATCTTTTTTGGAATTATTTGTAATGACAAAGTTTTGTACTGTGAGAAAACCAAGTCTTCAAAGAACCCTTTAGCTTACTAAGAAACCATTGGTTATGCAGTGGTAGCTTAGAAAGCAAAGAAAAATAGACCATCCTGGCAAAAAGCAGTGAGAGAAAGTGATTCTGTTTGAGTGTAGCCATGATGCTGATTTTGAGAGGATCAAATAAAACTATGGAGCTAAGGGGTTCCCTAGGTACCTTTCTTTTGCCCAGATTCTCAGCTTGGTCTTGTCTGAAAATGAGAGATAAATGATGCATCATTCAGTTCAGTTCAGTTGCTCAGTCATATCCAACTCTTTGCCACCCCATGGACTGCAGCATGCCAGGCTTCCCTGTCCTTCACCAACTCCTGGAGCTTGCTCAAACTCGTGTCTATCGTGTCGGTGATGCCATCCAAACATCTTAACCTCTGTTGTCCCCTTCTCCTCCCGCCTTCAATCTTTCCCACCATCAGGGGCTTTTCCAATGAATCAATTGTTTGCATCAGGTGGCCAAAGTATTGGAGTTTCAGCTTCAGCATCAGTCCTTCCATTGAATATTCAGGACTGATTTCCTTTAGGATGGACTGGTTTGATCTCCTTGCAGTCCAAGGGACTCTCAAGAGTCTTCTCCAGCACCACAGTTCAAAAACATCAATTCTTTGGTGCTCAGCTTTCTTTATAGTCCAGCTCTCACATCCGTACATGACTACTGGAAGTCATGTATGCATCATATGATTTTTATGATGTATCATCAGTTCAGTCACTCAGTTGTGTCCAACTCTTTGCAACCCCATGGACTGCAGCATGCCAGGCTTCCCTGTCCATCACCAACTCCTGGAGCCTGCTCAAACTCATGTCCATCGAGTCAGTGATGCCATCCAACCATTTCATCCTCTGTAGTCCTGTTCTCCTTCTGCCTTCAATCTTTCCCAGCATCAGTGTCTTTTCCAGTGAGTTGGTTCTTCACATCAGGTGGCCAAAGTATTGGAGTTTCAGCTTTGTCATAAATTTCTAATTCTACAGTATCCCCATTTATGCGGAAAAGGACTCATTTTTCTCTCTAGAATTGTCAAACTAATCTTCCTAAAACATCTTTCGGATCAAGTCACTCTCCAGTTCGAGATTTTACAGTGACTCGTCTGCTTATTAAGTGCAGCCTAGGTCATTCTGAGTCTTACTTTCAAAGTTGTGAAGAAGAGGTCTCAGGTCCAATCTCTGCCTTGCTTATTTCTCACTCTTCCCGGAGAGAAGGAACATAGAAAGCTGTGTTAAAAATCCACTACATGCAAAGGATTGGTTGACATTTACATTTTTACTTAATTATCCTCATTTGAAAGGTGTCTACATTCAGATGAAGATTGAGAGCCTCAGCAACTTGCCTAAATTCACAGAGCCAGCAAGAAAAAACCAGGATTATAGAAGCCAAGTTTGCTTAATTCCAAAACTCAGGGTCCTTTAATTGTATCTCACAGCCTGTGCACCATACTTCTTTCTTTCAGTATATAAGTAATGAATGAATACAGCTCATTATAAAATAGTTAAATATATTATTTTGTAGGAAAATATGTGAAAGCCCCCACTCACCCACATGGAAATCTCAAATGCCTCCCACTTGCAAACATTGCTAGCAATTTGGTGTTCATCTTTCTAGTTTTGTTTTAGCGTTTATAAATATGTATGCACAAATATACAATGGGATTTTTTTTTTACATAAATGAAAAAAGTTCTCAAACTTCTTTTACCTAATACTCTTTCATGGTGATATATTCCTAAAGCATGCATAACTCTATCTCAGTGTTTATAATACTTACATGGCATTTCATAGTTTGAATGTTTAACCTTTATTTAGTCACTGAGGAGCACTGGGGATTTTCAAATAAGTGTCTTTATAAACATATGTGAATCTTTTAAGGTAAATAACCAAATAGGAAAAGGAGCACAACAAGGTTGTATATTGTCACCCTGCTTATTTAACTTACATGCAGAGTACATCATGAGAAATGCTGGGTTGGATGAAGCACAAGCTGGAATCAAGATTGCCAGGAGAAATATCAATAACCTCAGATATGCAGATGACACCACTCTTATGGCAGAAAGTGAAGAGGAACTAAAGAGCCTCTTGATGAAAGTGAAAGAGGAGAGAAAAAGTTGGCTTAAAACTCAACATTCAGAAAACTAAGATCATGGCATCTGGTCCCATCACTTCATGGCAAATAGATGGGGAAACAGTGGAAATAGTGTCAGACTTTATTTTTTGGGTCTCCAAAATCACTGCAGGTGGTGATTATGGCCATGAAATTGAAAGACGCTTACTCCTTGGAAGGAAAGGTGTAACCAACCTAGACAGCATATTAAAAAGCAGAGACATTCATTTGCCAACAAAGGACTGTCTAGTCAAGGCTATTTTTTCCAGTAGTCATGTATGGATGTGAGAGTTGGACTATAAAGAAAGCTGAGCGCTGAAGAATGGATGCTTTTGAACTGTGGTGTTGGAGAAGACTCTTGAGAGTTGCTTGGACTGCAAGGAGATCCAACCAGTCCATCCTAAAGGAAATCAGTCCTGGGTGTTCATTGGAAGGACTGATGCTGAAGCTGAAACTCCAATACTTTGGCCACCTGATGTGAAGAACTGACTCATTTGAAAAGACCCTGATGCTGGGAAAGATTGAAGGCGGGAGGAGAAGGGGACAACAGAGGATGAGATGGTTGGATGGCATCACCAACTCAATGGACATGAGTTAGCATGAATTTTGGGAGTTGGTGATGGATAAGGAAGCCTGACATGTTGTGGTTCATGGGGTCGCAAAGAGTTGGATATGACTGAGCTACTGAACTGAACTGAATCAGAGGTAAAATGCTGGCTGAAAATACATACATGTTTTGCTCTCACTGAGAGCATAGGCTAGTACTTAGTTAATCTGTAGTCTGGTTTCACCTCCTGGATTATTATGGAAGTTGATTATCTTAACTTTTTTCATCACTTGCATATTTTGTTCTGTGAATTGCTTATTAATAAGTTTGGGTTGGCTCATTTGAGAGGGGGGCCAATTCCTTGTCATTTTCTTCTTGATTAGTAAGTCCTCCCTTCATATTATGGATATTATTTTTTGTTATTTGGGCCCTAAATATCTTCTCTCAAGTTGTCTCCTATTTCTTAACATTCCTTATGATGTTCTTAGTCAATTTAAATTTGCATCATAAATTTGTTCTGAGTTTAATTTAAATTTTAAGAAGTTTGAATTGGTATGTGGTCAAGTATATTAATCTTTTTTCTTTATAGCATCTGGGTTTGGTATCTTGCTTAAAGAAAAATTATCCTCCTTTCATCCTAACCAGTACAATTGGCCAGGATAATGATATAACAATTATTCATATTTCCCTCTAATGTATATTTCATTTATAATTTGTTTGTATATGATATTTCAGGGTGCTGAATTTTTTTTTCCCTAAAAACTGAAGGTTCCAGAGTCTCTATTTCTAGACTACATAATCTGACCAACCTTCCTACTGAGAATAACTAAGAGCTAGAGAAAAATGTTACAGTCTTAAAGGCACCAAACAACTAACTGTTGTGTAGAGGAGAATAGAACTTCCAAACTAATGAAGGAGGAGAAATGGAGTGATAAAACAACACGAGTTATTATTCATTTCACATATACTTGGAATTGACTTATTAATATATTGTTTAGGACTTCTGTATCATTGTTCAAGGTGAGATTTGCTTACTTATTTTCTCCATGTCAATCTTTTGTGCTTTGGACATAAGGGTTTTGCTAGCTTTAGCCCAAATTAAGAAACCTTCCATTTTTTCTATCTTTGCAAAAGTGTACAGATTATGTGTTCTTGAGAAATTTGGCACCTAGAATCTATGGAATAGCAGAAACTGTCTCCTTTTATGGTATAGATCTTAGAGTGTCTTTTCTATTTTTCACAGGTTTGTGTATTTTTCTGTTCTTTAGACAATCTGGAAAATGCTTTCCCATAAAACTTTCATAAGCATTTTCTTGTAATTTAAAAATTTTATCCATAATTATAATTATATCTTTTTTCTCATTTCTGCTTTGTTATTCTAGGATCCAATGTGTCAGTGGAATATCTTGTGCCAAATTGATTCCTATTTCTTTGAGGTAACTCTAGCTCTAACTCTAAGAAAATCATAAGATTCTCCTCTGTGAGTTTTAAGATTTTCTATCATTTATCATTTCTATCATTCTTGTATTTCGCCAGAATGTATAGAAAGAAGACACTTTCCCTATTTATCCTTCTCAGCACTCAACCTGCTCACCATTTAATGTAAAAATTCTTTTCCCCTTGGATTTTCCCTGGCTCCCATCTTTGTTTTATTCTTTATATTCTCTTTGGGGATGGAAATGTGAACTTTTAACCTATCCTTCATATCACTTAAATTTTTTTTCATACTTCCCAAGTATTTTGCCATTTTGAAGTGTTTTCTTAAAGTATTTTTACTCACTCTCTTTCACCAGTGTATATTCATTTCTTGCTTTTTAAAATCACATTTAAAAAAGTTTCCATGGTTTAATAGAGTAATAACTTTTCTTGTTTTCTGAATGCAATACCTTCTTCTCTTAAGCTTCCATAGATGTTCATTATGCTAACTTTAAGATATTCATGTGTTTGTTCTGATAATTATTTAATGTGCTATTTTATCTGCTCTGTATCTTTATCTTTTGTACTTAGTTTTCTTCCAATGCTTTGTGATTATTAGTAACACCCTCCTCTTTCCCCTTGAGACCTTTGTGTTTTTATGGAATCTGTTCCTGACACCCATGTCTGGTGAGAGAGAAGAATGTGCTGACTGGTGGCAGATGTTGTGGTTTCATTTTTGGTTCTAGGGCCAGTTTCTTTTCCCTTCTCGGGGCTAAATAAGTTTTAGACCAGGGATTGGCAAGCTAATTCTGTAAAAGGACAGATAATAAATATTTCAGCTTTGTGGGCCACATGGACTCTGTCTCCATAATTAAATTCTGTGGTTGCAGCACAAAAACAGCTATAGACACTGTGTAAACAAGGGGGCATGACTGCATCCCAAAAAACATTACTCACAAAAATCGATGGCCAGCCTGCAAGCTTGGCAGCCCCTGACTTAGACCATGACTTCAAAGATGGCACTGACAGTTCTGTTAACTAGTCCTGAGTGTGATAAGGTGCTGAGCAGTGGTGAAAGCGAATTTTAGCTAGAGAAACCCCAACACAATTGGGCAATGTTTGGGGCTGTGTAACTCTATAATTTGACTCTACTGAGGGCTTTCCTGGTGGCTCAGCTGGTAAAGAATCTACCTGTAATGCAGGAGACCTGGGTTTGATCCTTGAGTTGGGAAGATCCCCTGGAGAAGGAAAGGCTACCCACTCCAGTGTTCTGGCCTGGAGAATCCCATGGACTATATAGTCCATGAGGTCACAAAGAGTCGGACACAACAGAGCAATTTTCACTTCACCTTTCCTTCCTTATCCTGGGGTGTGGTTAATATTCCTTCAGAAATTTCTTTTCCACTTAAAATAGAGTGAAGTCTGTTGCTGGAAACTTGAAAAGTCTGATTTATACTTTGTCCTCCTTACAGTACCATAATGCTTCTCAATTTATGTTCAATAAAGGTGCTGATTTTCTTGTACGAGTGTAAATTAGTTCTATCTTTAAAATTGTTTTCTGTCACCTTATGCAATGTATTCATTCTATCACATTGTTTCAGTATCACTCAGTTAGTTTGTATGGAATTTTAAACAGTGAGCAATTATTCTCTTTAGTTTTTACCTGAGGATCTTGTGCCTTTGACTCTTGTAACACATATTCCTCAGTCTCCTCCTAATGTGTAATGCCCAACTTATATATATCTAACATATCTCACTTGTGTACAAAACTGGGCTGAGTGTCAACCACCTTCGTGAAACCAGCTCAGATTTCATTAATATGTCTGTGCTCTGAGTTCTCAACATGGCTAACTTTACATGAGCTTGTTCTGAATTAACCTACTGTTTAAAGTAGTTAATATAATAAAAAGATCTAATATTTATCGAGCCCTTACAGTGGCCTTGACATTATTAAAGAAACTTCAAAGTATTGATTCATTTAACCCTCATTACACTCTGAGGTGGGGCTACCCAGGTGGTGCGAGTGGTAAAGAACCCATCTGCCAGTGCAGGTAGACATAAGAGATGTGGGCTCAATCCCTCAGTCGGGAAGATCCCCCGCAGGAGAGCATGGCAACCCACTACAGTGTTCTTGCCTAGAGAATCCCATGGACAGAGGAGTCTGGGGGGCTGTGGTCCATAGGGTCGCAAAGAGCTGGACACGCTGCAAGCAACTTAGCACGCACGCGCACTCTCAGGCAGCCGTCACTATTACCATCCACGTTTTGTGGACTTTGATGATTCAGAATCGATATAACTTGGTTCTTGCAGATCAATTATCTTACCATGTTACTGTGGTATATCTTACCATGTTACTGTCATATAGTTACTGTGATATAACAGTCAAAGTTACTCTAACCCACCTGGTTCCTACGAGTCTAAGCAAAACACAGTCACTTTCTTCCCTGAGAAGTTCCTAAGACATCAAAGTCTTATATGGCTATGCCAGTCAGGGAACATCCCATCTGGGTCTGTAGGCATCCAGCAGCTATCAGAGGTGGTACTTGGTCCCAGGTGAAAGACACAGCTCCTCTTTGACAACCCATGTGCTAACCAGTGAGTGGGCTTTGGTAGAGATCATGAGCATAAGGTCGTGACACTCACCCTGTTTCTGCTCATTTTCAAAAGAATATGAGTGACTTGAAACTAGAAAATAGGGTACTCATTTTCTTTCAACTTGCCACTTTCCAAAACAAAAATAATAACAGTAAGTATTTAATAAATACTAATAGAAAATGCAACGAATCTCACTTTATTTCAATGACCACAAAAAGGTGAAGATGGTTTGAAGAACTAGCTAAAAGCATGGGTGGCAGAGTGAATGCTGCAAACCAGAAGGTTTTGATTCATAGGACTGATGTATGTAACAAGTCTCATTTCTAAGTAAACAAATGCAGACAGAGGTGTTTCTGTCAAGAAACATGATTGTTCCCATTACAGCATGTAAGGTTGTTTGACACCTTGTGAATCATAAATATTAGAGACAAAGGACCAGATCATCCCTTGCTTCACTTGGGAAATTATTAAATTCTTTGCTGCCACTTTATTACCAGATTACATTTGTTGGCAAGTTGAGGTCTGTATATGTGGGGAGAAGGAAAAGGGAGGTGATTCAGGAATGGAGCATTATAGGAAGGGTGGAAGGGTAGAGACTACCTACAGATTTCTGTCTTCTCTCTTTCTAAAGAGTCTTTAACAGTTCCAAATTTGCCTCTAATTTGTAAATATTTCACCTTTAAGCCACCATGATACTTCCTCTTTAATTTCTTTCTATCTTAGAAGATAACTCTTACATTATATTGGTGCGTATTTATTCTTCTTTACTGTCTCCATTGGCCCCTCATTGCTTTCCCTGAAATGTCAGAAGGGAAAAGATATGGAGATAGAGGCAGAGGTCTGATAGTCTAGAATCATCACGGACATCTCTGGTCTTGGGGATGGAGGGAAGTTTGTGATGCTCAGTCATTAAAACTGAGTGCAAACTTCAAGAAGGCAAAAATAGATCCACAGACACAGAAAACAAACTTATGGCTACCAAAGGGGAAAAGGGGTAAATTAGGAGTTTGGGATTAACATACACACACTACTACATTTGGGCTTCCCTGGTGGCTCAGATAGTAAAGCATCTGCCTGCAATGCAGGAGACCTGGGTTCAATCCCTGGGTTGGGAAGATCCCCTGGAGAAGAAAATGGCAACCCACTCCAGTACTCTTGCCTGGAGAATCCCATGGACGGAAGATCCTGGTAGGCTATAGCCCACGGGGTTGCAAAGAGTTGAACATGACTGAACGACTACTATATATAAAGTATATAACCAACAAGGATCTACTGAATAGTACAAGGGACCATTTTCAATATGTTGTAATTACTTATAAGGGAAAATAATCTGGAAAAGAATATATACGTATTTATATTGGGGCCTTATATGAGTCCCTTTGCTGTACAACACTAGCACAACACTGTAAATTAACTCTAGTTCAAATTAAAAAAATGAATTGCATTACAGTGGTGCCCTGCCCCCCCCCCCCCCAATGAAGAGTGATTCTTCTAGGCTGTAAAACCAGAGGTCTCAAGGGCATGACTCTGGGCATGGGCTTCTAATAAGTACAATTTTGGAATTATTTCCCACACCAGTGAAGAAAAACCCATTTCTTTGTCCAGTCTAAGGGAAGCCTTTGAGAAGAAGCAAGCTACCACATGAAGGTCCAGATGTGTACCCACGTCAAGGGCCCTAGACTCCATGGAATCCAGAGGGGTGAAAGGTTTGCATTGTTTTCAAGATGGAAATTGCTGTTAATCTTGACCTCTGAGGGAAAAGAGAAACAGGAAGCCATCAGGAACACAAGATAATGTGCTGAACTTTGAAATTATAACAGGAAAATTCACTGCATGAGTTGCCCTCTGAAGGCTGCTTTCATCATCCCTTATAGAAAACAAAAGGCATCTGTGAAAAACACACTAAGTCGTATATGTTTGCTCACAATGTTTACTGTAACTTGGGAGTCTGACTTCAGTTGTTCACTCAAGTAAGAGGATCTGGTTTTAAAAAGATATTTCAAATACCCCTTCTTGTTCTTGCTTTTCATTCTCTTACAAATACCTGGTGTTCTGTTATTCCAAGATGGACAGCAGTGTCTCATAAAGTGTTTCCATAAACATGAGAAGCTACATTAATTCATGTCATGCTTGCCAATTCAAAGGACTTCTGAAACCTTTTCTGTTAGCATAGTGAGAGTATTAGACCTGGGGTGTTAGCTTTCCTAGGGACCAATTGGGCTTCCCAGGTGGAGCTAGTGGTTAAGTACCCACCTGCCAATGCAAGAGACATAACAGATGCAGGTTCAATCCCTGGTTTGGGAAAATCCTCTGCAGGAGGGCACGGCAACCCACTCCAATATTCTTGCCTGGAGAAACCCATGGATAGAGGAGACTTTCAGGGCTACCGAACATAGGGTTGCAGAGTCGGACATGACTGAAGTGACTTATCATGCACAGGGCCTGATTATGAGCAAGTAAAGTGATGCTTATGTTCTAAATTTTATTTTTTTAAAAAGAGAGGGAGTGGACTTCACCAGAAAATATAAAGTCCCTTTCAAATAGTCTGATCTCAAAGTTCGTGCTTGTTGATGCTTAAATTACATAACCTGTATTGAAATATAAACTATGAACACAGGGCCTTTGTTCTGTTCACTACAGGGTCTCTAGAACTTAGAAGAGTGCCTGACTTCTATTAATGATAATTTGTTGAATGAGGGATGGATGAATGGATAAACAGGAGGCATTTGTTCATAAAGAACTGTGATTCAGGCAGAATTATTATGTAGAACATGGAGCAAGGAAGACTCAGCTTTGTTCATCTCAAAGCAAAGAGCCCCACAGGAGCTGAGAATTTAAGAGGAGTTTCAGTCCAGAGAAACAGGCCCTTCGCCTCTGAAAACGTGCATACTGGTTCTATGGAACCAAAATGGAGACATGAATAAGAGGTGCATGGTGACAAGAAGGCCTCCATTCTAGGGGCCAGATAAGTACCAGGTTTAAGGACTGGCATGTAAAGTGATGAGTATAAATGTGGAAAAATAGGAGAGTGATTAACCCAACTTACTCAGTCAGTAAAGAATCTGTCTGCAGTGCAGGAGACCCAGGTTGATCCCTGGAGAAAGAAATGGCAGCCCACACTAGTATCCTTGCCTGGAAAATCTCATGGACAGAGAAGCCTGGTGGGCTGCTGTCCATGGGGTTGCAAAGAGTCGGGCACAGCTGAGTGACTAACACTTATTACTTACACACAAATATGACATAAAAGATCTGATGGTCAAAGTGACTGTAGCAATATGTACTGTCACTGTGAAAGCAGTCTTTTTAATTGCTGGCATTGGTCAGATCCTTTTTAGATCTTTTATTTTTAAATGAAAGAGTGTATAAAGGAGTATGAGAAATAAGAAACTGTCTAAAGAGAAAATAAGTTAAAGAACTCATTATTTGGAGGAAACTTTCCAATGTAGAAATAGAGAAAATAAGTTTGTTTTTTTTTTTAAATTTATTGTAAATAAAATTCTGGTCACAGAGATAAGTTAAGAAATGTGCAATCAGGAAGCAGGGTGAAATACCCTGAACTATGCATATAATGTTTTTCAAAAGTATAAACTCATTTGGAAAACCGTCCAGCAGTTTCTCAAATAATTAAATATAGACTCACTGTATGATCCATCAATTCCAATCCTAGATATGTTTCCAAGAGAAATGGATATACACATCCACAAAAAAGTTACATATGAATGTTCATGGCAGCATTACTCGTAATGACTTAAGAGTAGAAATAATAGAAATAACCCAAATATATATCAGCTGACAAATGGATAAACAAAATGTGGTATATCCACTTAATAGAATGTTATTCATCAGTAGAAAAAAATATTGACTATGCTACAAATGAATCAACCTTGAAAACCTTATGCAAAGTGAAAGAAGCCAGCCATACAAGGGCATATATTTTATGATTGCACCTATATAAATATATGGGATAAGCAAATTCATGAAAGCAACATAGGTTCGTGCCTGCCTAGGTGTTGACAGGGGGAGGTGGGGAATGGAGAGTGACTGCTAAAGGTATGAGACCTCTCTGGAGTGAGGAAAGACACTTTAAAAATAGATCATGGTGATGGTTGCACAACTCAGTGAATATACTAAAAATCACTGACTTCTACACCTTAGGTAAATTGTGTGGCATTTAAATTTCATCTTGATAAAGCTACTAAATTTTTTCAAAGAGTAAACATTCATCTGAAGTTAAGGGGTCTATATGCAGCCAAGTAGAGGCCAAGAAGGTACCACAGGACCTCTTACCAGCTCTAAATACTATTATTCTCTGACTTTGACCCACAGATATATCAGACTTAGATATGATCCAAAAAGTAAGGAAATTGGACTTTTCCAAGGGGTCATGAAGATCTCTTCACATAGACCATAAGGAAAGAGTCTTTACTCTGAATGCCTGCACTTAGATGCTATTGGAAACCAGTGAAGATTCAACTTGACTGTTGGGAAATGCAAAGTCCTATATTCAGAGTCCAAGTCAGATTCTCTCTTTCCTAAATGTCTGTCTTTTATTCCAGTCTACTCTTCCTTCTCCCACTCTTGCAATCCACTACATAGAAAGGACCCTGTGATCTTTTAAAATGTAAATCTTCCTATTTAACTTGAAATTTAAATACCCTGTCCTACAAGTTTCATGTTAGCTGACCCTGCTTCCCTCCCACTCTCTTCTACCCACAAGTCCAGCAGCACTGGCCATTCTCTGGTTTCCTGAGCTGCAAAACTTGTTTCCAGCCGAGAAGCTTTGATTAGCTCTGCACTCTCCCAGGAGTGCGCTTCCTCCTGACTCTCTGCGATTGAAGGCTTCTTTCTTTCACCTCAAACCTCAACTTCTCCTTAGCATGTCAGTCTTGAAGAGGATACTGATTTATCCTTGGGGCTTATTGTGTATTAGACACTCAATAGTATATATTGAAAAAATGAATTGCCAATTTCTTCATTTTGAGGAGCTATGATATTTACCTCCATAAATAGGAGGGTCTCCATTTTATAAAAGTAAAAGTAGAGATGTGGCCTGTAAGAGACTGCTTAGCAAGCAGAGGTGAATTTTGTTCCATGTGAGGATAATGTATTGGGAGAGAATATTAATGATTCTTCATGTATTTCCTGTCTCCCACTCTGCCGAGCAGGTGATCAGGCTTTGCATTTCTGTGTCTCAGAGATTGTGGCTGGGTTGTTTGAAGGCAGCTGTTCTTCATGTGTTTGGATAGCCTTCCTGTATTTCTTCCAGTTGAAGAGCTGATGCTGGTGGGCTGGCAGGGTGGGGGAGAAGGGGAATGACTTTGACAAGACCTGGTCTGAAAAGGAAAATTCCAGCAGACTGAGAATGAGACCCAGAGCCATGGAGAAATGTGTCTAACATATTGCAAAAACAGGAGAAATCAAGACTTCAAAGGGATGGATTCCAAGTGTGACTCAGAAGGCCGGGGCTTTCCTGCCCCAGCATAATTTCACCTCCCTGGGCAGGTTACAGGGGCAGAAAGTTGAATATTAAGAGCTTACTAGGTTTAGGCTGTGATGATACCAGTGTGCCCATGATGTATAGAGATAAGAAAGCTTTATTTGGTAAACTATGCTGTTATCTCCCCTTGAGGTTGCAAAAATCAAGTGAAAATGAAAACCATCCATTTCTCTGAAGAAAAGATCACACATTTGGGTAAATATTTGACCAAACTGACATGTCCATTAGGAATCTATTCAAACCACTCAGGGCACAGCAAACACCTGCTCCAGACATGAAGGTGAAAGAGAGACAGCAGAAGGAGTTAGGTGTCCTACAGGGAAAATCAGAGCCAGTGCGTTTTACAGAGCGCACCTCGCAAGGAGAGACGGGTGTGTATTTTTAAGCAAGAGTGTAATTTCATTTTCTTAGCTGTTGGCTCAGAGGTGTCCAACTAAAGATAAATCTTTGCCACTTTCCCAAGTTTGCCTGAAGAGAATTGGCCGAGTCAGTTAATGAGCTGTTGAGAATTCAGCACCCTGGGTGGCATCTTTTTAGTGGAGTTCACTGGGCAACTGATGCAGCTCTGTCTGATTCAACGGTTTGTCCTCCCAAGGCATGTGAGGAGCTGGTTTAGAGAGCCGGCTCCTTCTCCTCACTCACTGCAGGCTTCCTAGTAGGAGTCAAGTGGCCTCACCCAGGAATGTAGAGAGGTTCTACTCACATCACCAGTCCTCTGGAGAAGGCAGCCAATCTCCTTCAACAAGTGGTGGGAAAACAAGACTCTGCCAATATTTAACTGGTGAAACTGCTAAAGTGAAATCCTAACTAAGTTACGGTGAGAGCAGTAAGTATTTAAGCAAGATTTATGAGGTAGCACATTCCTGGGCAGTCAAGGTTTCTACTGCCATCCAGTTATCGGTGAGCTTAGAGCTGCAGATCGTCTCACGCACTCATCAACTGGAATGTCTATAAAAATGGCATTTCCTGCCCTCAGAAATCCCTGATAAGTCCCGAGCTTTATCATCAACATGAAAAAGCATACACTGTTGCTCCTCCCTTGCTGGGTTGGTTGTCTCTGCCTCCGGCTCCACTCAGCATTTTTGTAGAAGGACCCATCGCTTCTCGGCCTTTTGGCTAAGATCAAGTGTAGTAGAAGGACCCACATCTGCCCTCTCCCAGTGTGCCGAGCTTCAAGCATGCTGCCTTTCAAGCAGGACACCACATTTGATTATTCTCTAAACTAAGCTGGATATTCAGCCCACCTGAATATTAGACTGGCCCCAAAGAACACACAAGACTCCTGCCCATCTTTTAGGCTTTGTCTCTGACCTTTCCCCTGAGAGAAGTCTCCAAGTGGGTGTTTTGTAGACACATCAAATGCAGTCTAACCAAACCCTGAGCCCTTATTCTCCTCCAGAGGGGTCCTCTACACCAGCATCTTTCTCTTAGTGGCACTCACATTTCCATTTCCCTAAAAATGATCACATCACCTGACTCTTCTTTACCTTCATTTCCAATATTCATTCTACCGTATCTAAGAGGTCACCACTACAGACTTCTTTCCTGCTGTCTCTTCTCTCCCACAGTCCCCAATCCAAGAACCTGGGCTTCTAGCTCAGTCTCCTGGATGATTCTGTAGTCTGCAGTCTGTCTCTGCCTCATATCTTCAAAGCCCCCTCCCAAGTAATTCTTTGTCATCTATTTTCCATTGTTAAATCATTTGAGCAACAAATATTAAATTCCTATTATGTGCTAGGTATTGTTCTAGGCATTGACTGTACATTGCAAAAATATACATATGCACAGTCATTATTATTTTGGAGCTCGCATTTATAATGGAAGGGAAACAAATGATAAGCAGATAGTAAATCAGATAGGGGAGAATGATGTAGGGGAAAAGGAAAGCCTTTAGTAAGAGGCATAGGGAATGCTAGTGAAGGGGAATTGTAATATGTTGGATGGTGAAGGAGGTGCTTTTGGGAAGGTGCTATTTTAGGAGAGACCTGATAAAAGTGAATGAATGAGTGCATGAGTCGTTTGAACACCTGAGAAAAGAGCCATCCATGATGCAGCCATGAAATTAAAAGATGCTTACTCCTTGGAAGAAAAGCTATGACAAACCTAGACAACATATTAAAAAGCAGAGACATCACTTTGCCGACAAAGGTCTGTATAGCCAAAGCTATGGTTTTTCCAGTAGTCATGTACAGATGTGGGAGTTGGACCATAAAGAATGTCATGAGCTGAAGAATGGATGCTTTCGAACTATGGTGCTGGAGAAGACTCTTGAGATTCCCTTGGACAGCAAGGAGATCAAACCAGTCAATCCTAAAGGAAATCAGTCCTGAATATTCATTGGAAGGACTGATGCTGAAGCTGAAGCTCCAGTACTTTGGCCACCTGATGTGAAGAGCCAACTCATTAGAAAAGACCCTGATGCTGGGAAAGATTGAAAGCAGGAGGAGAAGGGGCAACAGAAGATGAGATGGTTGGATGGCATCACTGACTCAATGGATGTAAGTTTGAGCAAACTCCAGGAGATGGTGAAGGACAGGGAAGCCTGGCGTGCTGCAGTCCATTGGGTCACAAAGAGTTGGACACGACTTAGACAGTGAACAACAAATGGAGCAAGAGCTTTAAGTGCCGAAGTCCTGAGGCAGAGGCAGGCTTAGTGTTCTCAAGAAGCAGTTAAGGAAGCCAGCTTCCCTGGAGCAGAATGCGATGTGAGAGAGTAGTAGGTTATGAGGGTTGCAAGAGGGCAGGAGGCAAGACCAGCCAATATAATGACTTGTGGATTATTATAAGGACTTTAGCTTTTATTCTAAGTGAGGCATAGAGCCACTCGGGGTAGGGTTTGAGCGGCAGTCCCATTAGAATTTTAAAAGAAACACTCTGGCTACTTTATGGAGAACCAAGGGGAGATGGTAAAATGATGAAGCCCAGTTAGTAAGCCATTACATTCTTACTGGTTGAGAAATGATGGTGGCTTGAACCAAGGCTTAGTGGCAGGAGTGCTAGGAAATAGTTGAATTCTGGAAATAGCTTGAAGGTAGAGTGGTTAGAATGTGCTGACATGTTAAATGTGTGGTGAGAGAGCAGACTCCGGAGTCCTCTACCTAAGTGAGTGAACACTTAGGTAATGGCTGGAACATCCATTTATTGAGATGTGGAAGACTGGGGAAGAGAAAGTTGGTATTGGGGAATGAGAGTGAAAACCAGGAGTTTGTATTTGGACATGTGAAGTGTGAAATGCTTTTTTAGATACCTGTGTGACAATGTCAAGTAAGCACTCGGATGTGTGAACGTGGAGATCAGAGGAGTGGTTATGTCTGGATACGCATATTTGAGAGGCATCATATTGATGGTAGTGATGAAACTGGATGAGATCGCAAGGGAGTGAGTGTTGGGAGCATTGTGTAGAGTGTGCAGTGTCTCTGGGGATTTTTTCATTGTCTACAGATAATGAAAGCCCTTTGCACCTTAGGCTGCTCCCCAAGGCTGACTATAACCCAGCCTGACCTGGCTATTCAAAAACTTGGACTTTCCTTTTGTGAACCCTCTACATAGTTACTACTTTCATCTCCTACTCCCTGAGTCCCCGGCATACCCAGCACATTTTTTATTCTAAGCCTTAAGTAATACCCACCGGAAGAGGTCCATTTCAAATCTCATCTTCATTTTCTTATTTACCTCCCCAAATATTCTTTGAAAATCTACAGAATTAGGTGCTGAAGATATAGCAATAACAAAACACTTTCCAGAAAGCCTTTTGGGCCTCATTGTTTCCTCCATTTTCTATAGAAAACAAATCCAAAATTTTTAATTTTGGCATTATGGTACGGGTTCTACGGAAGGCACTGGGACAAAATTGGAAACAAGAGATAGTCACAGTCTACCTGCAGAAGCAGGCAATTAACATGAAATTACAGAAAAGCATATCATCGAGAAGGTGTTGTGGTAGGCAGAATAAGGGCTCCCCCAACCCTCACCCTGCAAGATATCCATACCCTAATCCCCAGAACCAGTGAATTTTTGTTAGTTTGCATGACAAAAGAGGAATTAAGATTGCAGATGAAATTAAGTTTGCTTTCAGTTGACTTAAGATGGGAATGTTTTCCTGGGCTATCCAGATAGGTCCAGTGAAATCACATGGGTACTTAAAAGTGGACGAGGTAACAGAAGGGAAGTGTCTGAGAAAGATTCATGACGGTGAACCTTATGTTGTTAGCTATGAAGGTGGAGAACGGGAGGCACAGACTGCAGCCTGTGGGTGGCTTCTAGAAGCTGGAAAAGGCCAGGTCATGGATCCTCCGCTAGAGTCTCCAGGAAGGAATGTAGCCCTGCTGGCACCTTGATTTTAGCTTCATGAGACCTTGATTGAGCTTGCGAACTACAGAACTGTAAGGTAATATTACACGTGTCTTGTATTAAGTCCTTAATGTTCATGGTAATCTGTTATGATAGCTGGAGAAAACTAACTGAGCAATTGATGGGGACCTAAGTCTTTCACAGATGTGTGTTCTCCTCCCCAATATAAAGTGCCAATTCCCAAAGATTAGAAACAGTATAAATAGCTTTAAAAATTCCCTCTGTTAATCCTTATATTAACCAGGGTTCTTTTGGCTGTAAGTAAGAGAAAACTGCAAAAATCTTCTTAATGTGGAAAATGCTCCATCAACTAAAAGTTCTGGGGTAGCTCTAGCTTAAAACACAGCAGAAGAGATGGTCAAATGATTCTGACTTTGCCAGAATTCACCTCTCTTCCATGCTTTCCTTTCTGCTCCCTTTCTTCTCAAATTGGGTGTCCTTAAGTGCGGGCAGCTCCAGGCTCACCTTCCATAGGCTTAGCAACCCCCAAAGGAAGTAGGAACCTTGTCCCTAGCTCTAGGAGTTGAAACTCATCAGATTTACTTGAGTCACCTGCCTGACCCAGCTCTAATCATAGTGACCAAGGAAGGACTGTGGTCTCCCCATCAGTCCACTGTCACGTGCTCACCCCTGAAGATCAGGGTCAGCCTCCTCTGTCCCCAGTGTGTGGAGAAAGCAGAGGAGGGCCCTCCACGACCCCGCTTTCCCTGTAACGCCAGAACAGGGAATAGGGGCCAGAAGCAGACTGTCAGGGAAGTATACACGGACTTTGAAGTCAAATAGATTCAGTTTCAAATGCCATCCTGTCATTTCCTAACTGGGTGTTTATCAGCAAAGCTTCCAACCTTTCTGAGCCTCAGTTTCATCATAAGTACTTATGTAGTAGTGTCTGTCTTGAGCAGTCCTTATGCCTTTATCTGCATAAAATTGGCTAGCACTGTGCTTGGCTGGACAAGTTACCCAGGAAACATAGGTCCCTTTCCCTCTCCTCATTCAGTGAAGCAGCCTGGCAGCTTCTACTGGACACCCCTACCCTGGCTCACATTCCTCTCATCTCCAGAATGTTTTACTTCTCTCCCTGTTGCCACCTTGAATCTACCAGATCTTCAGGGGAGTTCCTGGCTGTCTCAGAATCCTTCATGATTTTCTAGCTGCAAGGTAATGCTCTTCAGTTCCTTATTGAGAAGCCGTGACCGCCTGAACTCCTGCAAGAGGGATCTCTGGCAGGAGATGGCTGCTAGGACCTTAAATTTGCAGTGGCAGGAAATTATAGATGTTAACTTGTACACAGAACTGCTTCTACTTCCCTCACAGCCTAAAGCATCCTGGTGCTGTGGTGAGAGGGGGATGATGCTTTCATCTCATTTCAAGGTGGAGCCAGCAACAACAGAATTTGCTGGATGTTCAGCAAGTCAGTAGGGAAACTGGGAGTAGACTCGGGTGGTTCTCAAAATTATCAACTTCAGAAAAAAAAATCTATCTGGCACTGTCCCCAGAGCTATCACGTTCACTATCTCATGTCTTACCTAAGCTATCACTACCCACGTCAAGGCTAAAACAGGATTGGCAGAGACTTGCACAGAATTCCAACCACTGCTGGTTCATTTCCATGACTCAGGACAGAAAGACTAGCAAGGAGTAAAGAGAGCATCTCCAGATCCTTAAGATCTGTCATCAGTTCCTTACTTGCTCAGTTGTTTTAGGTCTGCCTTATTTTATAGACTGGTTTAGACACTCTCAACTCCAGACCTCAACCATTCCTGGTAGGGAAATATTGTTAGACCTTCTGAGCCTTGATGAAAACAGTTTTCCTCATCACCCACATGCAGCCAGAAGATAGAAAAACTTCTAAAAATTCCATTCTACTAGAAACCAAGTGGAAAATCACATTGCAGCCCTGTTTCCAAGCCAGTAAAGATGAACAATTCAGTAGTGAGTAGGATAGGGGAAGAGGGGAGTTTGCAGGAGAATGAATAGAAGGAAAGTGAAAAGAAAACCCTAAAGCTATCTTCAAATGTCAGGGGACAAAATGAGATTAAGTTGCCCAGATGCACAGAATGAAAACATTTAGTCATTCCCCCAACTCTTTAAGCATAAATAATAGGCTTCATATTAGTCTACCCAAACTAGGCAAAAATCTCATTAGCAGGTTTATTTTTTAAGAAAAATAACAAAATCTCAGCAAATATGATTAACTTACGCTAAATCTGCTTCCAAAGGAAATGTCAAGGAATGAAATGAGATTAATTGGAAGATGAGGGGTAAACTAAGAGAGGGCTGCAGAATAAATGCCATCTTCAAAATCTAAGAGAAGATGATGAAAATGGTTGGTTTTGGTTTCACAGAGACAAATACTCAATTTGCTTACTGCACCAGTCTTCATATTCCACAGTTTCCTCCTGAGGCAGCAGGAGGATTTTCAATCTTATTTTGCATTCTTAGCTTCACAGAAGGAAAGCAATATGGTGTACTGTTGAGGGGGGAAATGACAGCAGACTGAACGTTTAAAGCAAAACTTGAATTGAGGTACTTTCATGTTAGACTTCCATCAGAAACTGAGTGAGATTTATGTTCATGTGGATTTGGGGGCAGGGAGGGTCCCAGCCTCACTTCTTTCTGAGATAAGCAAAATTTTATAGCAGTTCTTAACATTTCTTGACCCCATATCCTTTGGGGACATTCTTTCCTCTGAGCTTTGCAAATACCACACTCTTGCCCTCTATGCTTTCTAGACAGTCTTCTTAATCTCCTATGGAAGTAACTCTTCTCTTCTTGATGCTCCCCCAGGGTTTGATCCAGGACTTTCCCCATCACTGTGCTTTCTCTCCTGGGGTTCTGATCCACTCCTACAACCTCAGTTACCGTCCTTGTGTTCAGGGCTGTCTTCCTTTCTGAGCTTCAGAGCTGTGTAACAGCGGCCTCATTGGACATCTCCACCTTGGTTCCTCGGGGCAGTGTGTCATTCAAATTCTTTCACTTTCCTTCCAAAACTGCTATGTTTTTGGCCTTCCTGCCCCAGCGAATAGTTTAACTATTCTGTAATAGAAAACTGGGCAACATCCTTCACATCTTTGTCTTACCAATTTCCCACATCGACTCAATCCTCAGATCCTGTCTGTTCTACCTTTTAAATATTTCTTAATCCAGCCACCTTGTCATATCCACCTTGCAACCTCTTTTGTCCAAACTGACATCAGGAGGCAGCAAAGAAGTTAAGAGAACTGTCCCTCAGGCCAGGTTTAAATTGCAACTCTACCTTATATTACTCTTGAGCAAGTTATTTAACTGATTTATCTTTCAGCTTTCTCATCTATAAATTGATAACACAAGTTGTTGCAAAAATTACTGACAATACATGTGGAGGACTAAGAAGTGTGCCCAGCATAAAGCTCAAGACAATGTTCATTGTGGTTATGACAATTATTACTGCTATGTTTTTTTTTTTTACTGCAATTATTATTGTACATCTTGATAACTGAATCTCTCACCTAACAACATCTCCTTATATTTGCTGATACTATTCTCCAATCCTGCAATTCTGCATATAATAGTAAGACTTATAGTTTCTAAAGGCAAATTCTATTTTGATACCACCTTGATTATTCAGTTTCCCTCAGGATAAAATCCAAATCCCTGAATATAACTTAAGAGCTTCTTCATTACCTGGATTATCCCTGCAACTGTTTTGCATCAAGTCCATTTGGACATCTCTGATATTTTTCACATGACAAATGTGCTCCCCCTTCTTCACATGAATAACTTTTGCTCTCCCATAAATTTTCCATTGGTTGCCCCTTGCTTGTATTGGAGAAATAAAATGGGAAGCAAAATCTGCCAACCCAGAAAACCTTCCCACAAAGGCAGTAGAGAAAGAAAACAGTTTTATTATTGAGTAAGTGTGAAACCAGAATGTGATGTGTAGCAGAGGCAATCTACTAGAAGATGGTGAAGACAGAAAGAAAGCTCTCACCCTTTTTATAGCCAAGTAGATGCAGCCCATCACATAGATGTTTTCAAGATATATAATAACCAGTCTACAAGCAGGAGGACTTGACAGCACCATTTCTTACACATAGTTCACTCCTAGTTTACCTAGTAATTGGGGTGACCGTCTGAGTTAACTAATTGGCTTTACCCAGAAGAAAACCAAACCTCTCATACTTTTATGACAGGAGCAAGTTTTACAGCTTGGAGCAACATGCCCACCCAATGTAGGCTCTGATTCTCCCTTAGAAACTGGGAGGCAGACATGCTATCTCTCTTGATGCTATGTTTCAAAAAGATAGCTCCCAAGTCTTTGAGAAATACATTCTCTAAAGCTGGAAAACATCTATCTAGTTTTCAAAGGGGTTTATATATATTTCAAAGAGAGGAGAAAATACTTAACAACTACAAGTTTTCTAAGGTAAATGCTCTGAGTTAGAAAAGGGGGGGCGGAATCTCTTCCCTCCTTTTCAATAGGGAGAACAGAGCCTCTTAATTTGTATCTATTCTTACATCTGCACCAGAACAGGCTATGAGCTGCCATGTCCGCCTGCAGCACTCTTTTCTTCCCTTGTATCACACCTGAAGCACCGTTCAGGGTTTCATTCATTTACTGTTCAGTGAGTGCCTACCCAGTGCTGGATACTGGCTATACTATGGTAAACAAGCTGACATGGTCTTATCTGAATGAAGCTTACAGTTAGTGAGGGAGCTAGACAAATAAACAACTATATAATGTATTTACTAGGTTTTCCTTTCAAACAAAAATTTTACTACATCACTTAAATAGCCTTTCTTTTATTAAAAACCTTTTATATAGTTTTTAAAGCTTACTTTCCATTTATAGTCATTACAGAACATTTGTTCTATTCCCAGTACTGTACAATACATCCTTAAGCCTGCCTCATGCCCAATAATTTGTGCTTCCCATTCTCCTACCCTTATGCTGCCCCTCCCTCCCTTCTCCCCACTGAAAACCACTAGTTTGTTCTCTATATCTGTGAGTCTGCTTTTTTATTGTTGTTGTTATTTTCCCTAGTTTGTTGTGTTTTTTAGATTCCACATGTGAGTGATAGAATTTAAAATGTGATGAGTATTAAATGGACACATTGCTTTTGAATAGGAACATTTTGTTTAATGATGTAATAAATACATTTCCAGATCACCATAATTTAAGAGATTTCTTGGACAAATAAAAGGAAAACTTAGGATTGGAGTGTGTCTCTAAACCCCATTGAGAGTGACTGCCTCTCACGGAGGCCGGATGGCTGAGAGTCAGGAAAGTGCTTCATGTTGCTGTTGTCTGCCCCTCTTCAGAGGGTAAGAGGGTGGTGTAAACAAACTTCTTCCCAAGCTGAAATATTATCAAGGTTGATGCAAGTTCAGACAGTCAAGCCGTATGCTCTAAAACTAGTGTTCTGTTCCCAGGACACTAATTAGGGCAAATATTCAATTTTCTAGATGTTGGCTAATTGGTAACCTCAACCAGGACCATATATTTCATCTCAGAACTTGTGAGAAAGGGTTGGAAATCAGATTCATATAAGAGGAAAAAAAGGCAATTCATATCCAATCCCAGTGGGCCTGTTTCCAGGAGTCCTGCCCATGTTGGCAACATCTGAGCCTGATTTTCACTCTTATTCTGTATCCCAGCCAGAGATATGTCCCACTGCTCTCCAAGATAAGTTCCATCACTCCATTCTACGCCTTAACCTAATATATATTTTTAACACGTTAACTCTGATCCAGTCAAGGAAGCTCCCTCCTTGGAAGACAGAAGGATTGCATAAACAACAACTTTGAAGATGATTTTGGTCGTCTGAATGAACATCTTTAAAAATAAACGCCAGGGGTATAATGCTCTGAAACTGTTATTACTGTTTAATTACTAAGTCATTTACTACTCTTTTGTGACTCCATGTGACCCATGGGGTCACAAAAGAGTAGCCCGCCAGGCTCCTTCGCCCACGGGATTTCCCAGGCAAGAATACTAGAGTGGATTGACATTTCCTTCTCCAAAGGATCTTCCTTATTCAGAGATCAAATCTGTGTCTCCTGCATTGGCAGCCAGATTCTTTACCACTGAGCCAGCAGGGAAGCCTCTGAAACTATAATAGTGACCTCTAATTCCCATGTGATCGGCTTGAGAGGGAAGAGTTCAAAGAGAAGCAGCGATTTAGAGAGCATCAGAGTCACCTATAGAGATTGGCGTTTCTCATTTATTAGGCCTGGGTTGGAGGCTGGGAATGTGCATTTCTACCAATTTCTCAAGTGTGGCTGATCCTGCTGGTCTAGGGGTCAAACTGAAAATTACTGCTTGATGTTAGTAGTTGTTAACCTTGACTGTACATTAGAATCATCTTGAAGGCTTTAAAAAAATACAAATGCTGGAGTACTGTATTAGACCATTGAAGTCAGAATCGCTTCAAATAAGGCCCTCCATCTGTTTCTTGTAAAGTGTCACAGAGAAACCAAGGTTGAGAACAACCATCTATCTTGCACGAGGCCCTGGAAAAGAAAGCAGGGCAAGGAGGAGAAAGTAGGAAGGGTAGAATGTGAGCATGAGCGAACACACTCTCTAAATGTATAGGAAGGTATAGAGATGAATCAGAGAATGGTAGATTATGATTATATGGTGTAAAGCTCTACCTCTGACAAGTCCTAAAACACTTGTGAGAAACTCTTCCTCAGGGACAGGCAATAAACAGACATGAGAATACAATATGATAAATCCCATGCTGTGGGAGCAGGAACCCCAAGGTGGGTCACTAAGGTCAGTCTAGGAAGGTAAAATGATGAGTTGGCACTAACCCAGTAGAGAAACAAAGGCAGTTTAGAGAGAGAAAAGTGCAAGCCAAGATATAGAGGTTGGTTTGGAGGATCTGCAAACCTTTCAGGAGAGCTGTCGCATAAAGTGAGAGGCAGGCAGAGCTCAAATCTTGAAGCACTCACATCTTATAAGTAATGAGGCAGACATTGATGGACTTTAAATAGCACAGTGTAGAATAATGGGGTAAGATTTACATTAGAGATAGGTCACTTTGTCAGTGATGAAGAAGTTAGGTTTGAGAGCTAACCTGTAGGCAGGGTCACATTTAGGGTGCAGTTGAAGTTACAGGGGAGATATATTTATATTTTAAAATTTATTGAAGTATAGTTGATTTGCAATATTGTGTTAATTTCTGCTGTACAGTGAAGTGACTCAGTAACACAAATATATTTGCACTCTTTTCCAATTCTTTTCCATTGTGGTTTACCACGGGATATTGAATATAGTTCCCCGTGCTGTACTGTAGGACTTTGCTTTTTATCCATTCTATATAAGAGATTGCATTTGCTAATCCCAAACTCCCAATCCTTGCCTCCCCACCCCCTCCTCCTTGGCAACAGCAAACCCATTCTCTATATCTATGAGTCTGCTTCTGTTTTGTAGATATGTTCATTTGTGTTTTATTTTAGATTCCACATATAAGTGATATCATATGTATTTGTCTTTATCTGACTTACTTCACTTAGTATGATAATCTCTAGGTCCATCCATATTGCTGCAAATGGCACTATTTCATTCTTTTTATGGCTGAGTAATATTCCATTATTACAACAAACTGTGGAAAATTCTTAAAGAGATGGGAATACCAAATCACCTTACCTGCCTCCTGAGAAACCTGTGTGCAGGTCAAGAAGCAACAGTTAGAACCGTACATGGAACAATAGACTCGTTCCAAATTGGGAGAGGAATATGTCAAGGCTCCTTTGTCATCCTGCTTATTTAATTATATGCAGAGTACATCATGTGAAATGCCTGGCTGAATGAAGCACAAGCTGGAATCAAGATTGCTGGGAGAAATACCAGTAACCTCAGATATGCAGGTGACACCACCCTTATGGCAGAAAGCAAAGAGGAGCTAAAGAGCCTCTTGATGAAAGTGAAAGAGGAGAGTGAAAAAACTGGCTTAAAACTCAACATTCAAAAAATGAAGATCATGGCATCCAGTCCCATCACTTCATGGCAAATAGATGGGGAAACAATGGAAACAGTGACAGACTTTATTTTCTTGGGCTCCAAAATCACTGCAGATAGTGACTGCAGCCATGAAATTAAAAGACATTTGCTCCTTGGAAGAAAAACTATGACAAACCTAGACAGCATATTAAAAAGCAGAGACATTACTTTGCTGACAAAAGTCCATATAGTCAAAGCTATGGTTTTCCTAGTAGTCATGTATGGATGTGAGAGTTGGACTATAAAGAAAGCTGAGCGCTGAAGAATTGATGCTTTTGAACTGTGGTGTTGGAGAAGACTCTTGAGAGTCCCTTGGACTGCAAGGAGATCCAACCAGTCCATCCTAAAGGAAATCAGTCCTGAATATTCATTGGAAGAACTGATGCTGAAGCTGAAACTCCAATACTTTGGCCACCTGATGTGAAGAACTGACTCATTGGAAAAGACCCTGATGCTGGGAAAGATTGAAGGCAGGAGGAGAAGGGGATGACAGAGGATGAGATGGTTGAATGGCATCACTGACTCAGTGGACATGAGTTTGAGCAAGCTCCGGGAGATGGGGATGGATGGGGAAGCCTGGCATGCTGCAGTCCATGTGGTTGCAAAGAGTCGGACATGACTGAGCGACTGAAATGAACTGAATATTCCATTATATACACACACACACACACACACACACATATACTACATCTTGTTTATTCATCTGTTGATGAACAATTAGGTTGTTCCCATGTCATGGCTATTTAGTGCCACTATGAACACAGGGGTGCATATATCATTTTGAGTTACAGTTTTGTCTGGATGTTTGCCCAGAAGTGGGATTGTTGGATCATATGACAGCTATACTTTTAGTTTTTGAGGAACCTCCATACTGTTTTCCATAGTGGCTGCACCAACTTACATTCTTTACCAACAGAAGGAGGGTTCCCTTTTCTCCACACCCTCTCCAGCATTTGTTATTTGTAGACTTTTTAATGATGGCCATTCTGACCAGTGTGAGGTGATACCTCATTGTAGTTTTGATTTGCATTTCTCTAATAATTAGTGATGTTGAGCATCTTTTCATGTGCCTATTGGCCATCTGTATGTTTTCTTTGGAGAAATGTCTATTTAGGCCCACTTTTCATTGTTGTTGTTATTGAGTTGTATGAAGTGTTTGTCTATTTTGGAAATTAAGTCCTTGTTGGTCTCATCATTTGCAAATATTTTCTCCCATTCTGTGAGTTGTCTTTTCATTTTGTTTATGGTTTCCTTTGCTGTGCAAAAGCTTATAAGTTTGACATGGTCCCCATTTTAAAAATTTTTTATTTTATTTCTATTGCCTTGGAAAACTGACCTAAGAAACCATTGGTGTGATATCTGTCAGAGAATGCTTTGCTGATGTTCTCATCTAGGAGTTTTATGGTACCATATCTTATACTGAGGTCTTTAAGCCATTTTGAGTTTATTTTTGTGTATGGTGTGAGCATGTGTTCTAACTTCATTGACTTGCATGTGCAGCTGTCCAACTTTCCTAGCACCACTTGCTGAAGAGACTGTCAGGGGAGATATATTAAGGGTATATCTTAGAGCAGAAACACAGAGATGGGGAAAAAGCAATGAATTGGAGAGATCTTTAGAACTTAATAACCCAAGACTTGGTGATTGATTTGAGATGGTGTATGAAAGATGGGGTAGATCAGCATGGTGCTGAGCTTCCAGCACTGGGCAATGTGAAACAATTATAAAAACATTGAAGGAAAAGCATATATGGAGATGACAAGTGCCATTTGGATAACATTGAATATTGAGACTTCTGTAGGTTATCTAAGTGGAAATGCCTAGTACATGTTGAGCCAAAGAAAATTATTCACAATTCTCATTCAGAGAGAGAGAGAGAGAGAGAGAGGGCAGAATCACAAGAGTTGCTGATAAAAAACCAGCAGGGCAGTGCGGTCTTGGAAACTTGAGGTGATGCCAAAATTTCAGGGGAAGGCAGAGCAAGAGGGGTCAATGAAAGAGCATCAGCGTGTAGTGGAACAAAAGTATTTATGGGTGAGTCATCAACCCTGTATGTTGCTTTTCCTCCACTTCTCATCCATGGCTGAAGGAGAAATGTGCATTTGGCCCTTGATTTCTTGCTTCTTCCCTCTTCCAAATTAGTAAGGAAAGCAGAGGCAGAAAGGGCAAATAAATCTACGTAATAAAGAGATGGATGGAAGAAGAGTGAGGGAGTATAAAGAAGAGTCTTGCCTCTGTAGCTCAGGAAGAGAATTTTGGAGACTGTGGTTTGAGAAGTTCTAGACCAGCTATGAGGCTTAGGGAAAGTGGTAAGTGTTATAGGAATCTTTGATAAATATGGCTGAATTATATTCCCTTTAATATTCTTAGAGGAGTCTAAGGCTAAATGAGTTTCAATTGTTCTGAACATCTTTGGGGAAGTCTCTGAGTAGAGACTGAGCTACACGACACAACAGATTTACTAGGGTTGTAAGAAATCACTTTCATGCATTGGAGAAGGAAATGGCAACCCACTCCAGTATTCTTGCCTGGAGAATCCCAGGGACGGGAGCCTGGTGGGCTGCCATCTATGGGGTCGCACAGAGTTGGACACGACTGACGTGACTTAGCAGCAGCAGCAGCAAGGAATCACTAGAGATGTGGGTAGCACCCAAAGGGAAGTAACGCCACAAAACCAACAAGATGTTGGAATAGTTCACAGTACTGAATACTCCTGAGAGATCAGACAATCACGTCAGCTTTTGCTAACGCAGTTTTGGAAGAAATTGGTATCCATGGACAATGAATGAATGACAGATAATGAAGTGGGACAGTTGGTTTGATCTGCTTGAATGAAAAGCTTTACTGATAAATGAAAGAATTAAGAATAGCTAATGGGAGATAAGACCATTTGCAGTGAGACATCAGTTTACGCATGTATTGAATACAAAGTGATTGATCAGAGCAGGTGTTTCAGTTCAAACACTTTTTCTCTTGCTCTTTAGCCAAAGACCAGCTCCTCTTCCCTGATGACTTGATCCCTGAGCCACTTATCTCATTATCATTGATCTACTGTAGATTACCCTCATGGAATAATGCTAAAGAAAGAGTAGCAAATAAGAAGGAATTTGGTTCTTTTCCAGGAATATTTGGGTAGAAGTTCCCATGCTTTCCTGTGTGAATACTATAGCTGTTATGCTATTTTCTTCTTTTAGTTCAGAGGTTCCCTCAGAAAAAAAAGTTATTATAGAAAATGTTAAAAATGAAATCATCTGACTGCCATTCTCTCTTTTAATTAAAAAAGTTAATAATATATATATATATATATATATATTTCAATAGTAAAAATTATGTCTCTACACAGGTTAGGGGCTTCCCAGGTGGTGCAGTGGTAAAGAATCTACCTGCCGATGCTGTATCTAGTTGCTCAGTCGTGTCCAACTCTTTGAGACCCCATGGACTGCAGCCCACCAGGCTCCTCCATCCATGGGATTCTCCAGGCAAGAATACTGGAGTGGGTTGCCATTTCCTACTCCAGGGGATCTTCTCAACCAAGGGATTGAACCCAGGTGCAGCAAGCATAAGACCTGCAGGTTTGATCCCTGGATCAGGAAGATCCCCTGGAGGCAACCCACTCCAGTATTCTTGCCTGGGAAATCTCATAGACAAAGGAGCCTGGTGGGTTACAGTCCATGGGGTCACGGAGAGTTGGACACAATTGAGTGACTGAACACACACAGGTTAGCTTTTGTACACATGGGAAACGAAATGTCTCCAGCTTCCTCTGAGTGAGGCAATAGGTTCTTTAAAGAGGAAGATTTACTTATGAGGAGAAAAGTTAAATTTATGACCATCCTAACAGTCTTACTTACAAGTTCAAAGCTTCTTTGGTGACTTCTAGTCAAGATCACCTTGTCTTGAAAGCTGGCTTGTCGATATTGTGCTAAGAATGTGGCAAAAATATGGCTTCAACTATTGTAATAGAGAACATGTTCTGCTATTAGATCTCTGTTCCTTAGGGCTTGGGATTGCCCTGTCTCAAAACGTCAGACTAGTGTAACACAGAATGTGATCTGTAGACAAGCAGCAGAGGCAACACCAGGAGTGTGTTAGAAATGCTAATTTTCCCATCTCACTGCAGATCTACTGAATCAGAACTGCCAGAGGGGGGGGTGTTGTAAGGCCCAAGAATCTATATTTTAACAAGCCTTCCATGTGATTCTTGCATCTGCAGAAGTGTGGGTAGAACTAACTGCACAGGCTCTAAGAAGGAACCCTATCTTAAAGCATGTTAAGTGTCTTCCTTTGCCCCTTGAAATCCATTCCCCTACATTGTCACACTGCTGGGTCCTAAGAAGCAGATCCTTATTGATGACATCAGCAGTATCCTAGAAGGACTGATTGATAGCACCAAAAGGAGATGGGTGTGAGAAGAGTGTGGTCTGAGATGTTTATTTCTTCCCAAGGCCCTTCCTGCAAGGTCATCGAGGGCTGATGGCTTCCTTTCACTGAAGGTCACAGCTTCTTATCAGTTGACTATCTCCATACAGCTCTCCGTGCCTGAGTTTCCCTCCTCTCAACTTTTCTTTGTAGTGGTGCTGATGAATTCCCCACCACTGCTAGTATTTCCAGGAAATTACACTATCCCTGGACCTTTCCCTGGGTTTAACTCCACCTAACAGATAATTTGTAAAAAGTCACTTTTGTAATACTTCCTTTAAATCACCTAACTTAAATATGCCTTCCCTTTCCTTTCAGAACTCAGACAAAATCCATGCCAATACCTAGCATGATGACTAGGAACAGATGAAGGAAAATATAGATGGTTCTGTCTTATGATGGATCAACTTATGATTTTCTGACTTAACAATAGTACAAAAGCAATATACATTCAGTAGAAACTCTACTTTGAATTTTGATCTTTCTAATGGTCTAGCAACAAGTGGGACAATACCTTCTCATGATGCTGGGCAGTGGCAGCTCCCAGTCATGAGACTGTGAAGGCAAAGAACTAATACACTTATTATCTGTATCCATATTCTGATTTTCACTTTCAGTACAGTATTCAACAAATTAAATGAGATATTCAACACTTTATTGTAAGATAGGATTTGCATTAGATGATTTTCCCCAACTACAGGCTGGTATAAGTGCTCTGAGCACATTTAAGGTAGGCTAGGCTGCTAAGCTATGATGTTCAGATTAGGTGTATTAAATGCGTTTTTGTTGTTTTGTGTTGTTTTTTCCTGGCCACACTACAAGGCTTGCAGTGTCTTATTTCCTTGACCAGGGATCAAACCTGTGACCTCAGCAGTGAAAGAATGGAGTCCTAACCATTGGATTTCTAGGGTATTACCTTAAAAGCATTTTTGACTTACAGTATTTTCAAATTATGATGGGTTTATTGGAATGTGGCCTCATCATAAATTGAGGAAGATCTGTATATATGGAAAGGCATAACCCTCTCCAAGAGCAACAATCATTAGTAGCTTAGAGACTGTATACTTTAAAGAATAAATGCCAATAGGCTACTTTGAAAATGTACTATGGAAACATTGGATATGGGTTTGGATAGACATGAGATCCAACATATAGGCTTTGGGAGGTACTGGCCTGAATACTACCCTAATGCATTAAATGGGAGGTGATTGATCCCAGAGACCATTAAGATTCACTGCCATCAAAAATTTGAAAAGTGAAATAGGTGAGCACAGTCACAAGGAATGGGAAAACTTGATAGGCAATTCAAAAATAATGACTAAACCTTCAGGAGTTAGCAAGTATGGCCGGTGGGAGACAAGAATGTGAGAGTAGTATATTAAATCCTGGCTCTTTGGGATGGTCCAAGGGTGGTCAGCCGGGTCAGACTTAGGATGGGGCAATATTAGGATAAATTTCTAGTTCTTGGCATGGTGCCATGTCTGTATTATTACTCAGCAGACATAGTGAAGAATGGCTATTTTCTTTTCTCAAAGAACAGATCTACCAATGTCAATGCCCCCATCTTAATAGAATCTGCTCATCCTTCTTGTTAACTGATCTATGGCACATTCCTTAGCCTTTGCCAGCAATGAAAAGTACAGTCAATATGAATCAAAAGGACTTGGAAGACTTGGGATTTGGGGACCTGGTATACAACCCCACCCCGTACTCCATCACCTTATTTTATTTCCCCTAGTTCAAGCTTTCAGGGCCATCTGTGAGGACTGATCACTATGTAAACAAACACAAATAGATGGACAACTGACATTACTTAGAGTTATGATATCCTGGCTCTGTATTTTATGTATTTTAAAAATTCTTTTCTAAGAGTAACTGAATTTACCCACCAGCTTATCAAAACAGGCAATTCTTGAAAGTTTTTTTAAAAAAGAAAGTTTCCATCTGCAGCATAATGCTGTATATCCAGACCTGCTTCTTTTATCACTTCTTTCACCCAAAGTTCCCTCAACACATCTTGAATCAACTCTTCAAATTTCTATTCTGGCTCACCACATGTCAAATCTTGCTAAGCAAATGAAGAAACAACACTCAACATATCTCTTCCTGTCAACAGCAACATCTGCGTTTGAGTCATTAAAGATGAGATCCTAAATTCTATCCCACTCTTTACACTCATATCACACTCTAAGGAATGTATACAAGCACTTTCCCTTATTATTATGGATTGAGGTATGCAGGGCTCAGAATCCATGCTCTGTGGCGTAACATCTTGTGCCTTGATTACTAATTAAAGTAACATCGCCAACTAATTCAACCACATGATGCATGTCCTGCCTGACAGGATGCAAATTTAACTACTCTGCTAGACATAGGATACCTTCTCCTGCAGACGGTGAAACTGTAGTCACCAGCATGAAATGTCATCTGCTTAAGTCATTTTCACTCCAGAATAGTAGTTTCTGTATCATTACCTAAGTTTTGTACTTCAGTTCCTGCAAAGATTGTTTGTACTTGATGACACTGAATACCAGCAGATCCTAAGTTCTCGTAGCAGGAAAGTTCCTGAAGCCAACAGAGTCATCATGCCCAAAAAATGATGCCTAGTCCAGGAAGACGTGAAAATATGTAGGTAGCTGGGGTTAATGTGGCTCAGCTAGTAAAGAATCTGCCTGCAATGTGGGAGACCTGGGTTTGATCCCTGGGTTGGGAAGATCCCCTGGAGAAGGGAAAGGCTGCCCACTCTAGTATTCTGGTCTGGAGAATTCCATGGACTGCACAGTCCATGGGGTCACAAAGAACTGGACATGACTGAGTGACTTTCACTTTCACTTTCAAGACCCATCTGAATAAATGGTGAATGAGGAAACTACCCTCTCCACCTAAAAAGCTTAATAGAACAGTTGTTTTATACACATTTGAAACTAAGCTATTGGGTTTTAAAAATTCAGTAAGAAAAGAAATATGGAGAGTAGTTGATTGTACGTTCATGTTTTATTTCCTCCTGCCCACTTAACACCAAGTGTCCAGCATATAAAATTATTCATCACACATCAACAATCTCCTAATGGAAGTCCAACTGCCACTTCAGACTTAGCAAGTCCAAAGCTGACCTGATGATTTTTCCCCTTATGTTATTCTCCTTCTTTTGACTTTGTTATCTCAGTGAATGGCAACCCACTTACCCAGATGTTCAAAGCTAAACTCTGGGAGACGTTTCCATCTACAACCAATCACCAAGCCCTTTTTTTCCTCCTTATGTGATATTCCTCAAACCTTTCCTTTTTTATTTTCAGCCTCCATTGTCTTCATTTTGTCCCTCAAAATGTCTCACCTATGATGACATATCCTTCTAATTAGCCTGACTCCAGACTATTGCCCTTCAATTAATTATCCAATTGTAGGTCAATCTGGCTTTCTGAAAAATACAAAAATGATCCCTGGGCTTAAACATCTTAAGTACCTCCTATGTCTAAATGTATTTTTTAGAAACCCAAACCCCTTATTATGGCACACAAATTGCTTTATAATCTGGCCCCAGTCTTATGCCTTCACCTAATTTCTTGCCATTTTCAACACTCACTTGATACTCAAACTGTACCCAACTACTTGCAGTTTCCTGAACAAGGACTAATCTCTCTAGCCTTCATGCTCCGGCTTGGCTCTCAGGTGGGCCATCTGTGACCCCCAGAGCATATCTGGAGGCAATATCTGAAGACATCCAGATTGTCGGGGCTCAGGGGGTGCTACTGACATGTAGACAGCACAGTCTCTGCAACAAAGAGTAGCTCAGCCCTAAATGTCAAAGTTTCCAGGATTCAGAAACCCTGCCCTGCTCCATGCCTTCTCTTGTGTGGCAGAAATTGCCCATTATTCACAGTATCCATTTTTCATTTTCTCTTAATCATCAAACCTCCCAAGTTTAGCTGGGCTGCATTCTCCAGCTTCCCTTGCTAGTGTAGGCCTGTGTGCAGTTAAGGGTTATCCCAGTAGGCCTGAGAGTTCCATCCTTAGAAAGCTCTGCTTGCAAGACTGACCGTTTTGCTGGCATCTGGAAACTCAAATTTTAGGTGTATTCCCACCAGTCCCTGATAGGAGTGGATCCCTATGCCTAAATGGTATGGAAATATATAGATTATGCTGAACTCTTGCTTTTCTTCTGGGAGTCTGGAATTTTGCCACATTCTCCAGTAGAAAGTGACATGACCAGTTCCAATAAAAACCTCTGGGACCAAGTCTCTACTGAGCTTTCCTGGCACAGAGCATTTCATACATGTTACCACAGTTTGTTCATGGAGGAACTAAGTATACCCTAAGTGACTTGACTGGGGAGTACTTCTGGAGGCTTGCAACTGGTTACCTCTGTACGTCACCCAAAGGGCCTTTTCCTTTTGTTGGTTTCTCTTTTTCTTTTCTTACAGTAAATGTTGGCCATGAATTTAACTGCAGGATGAGTTCTGTGAGTATTTCTGTATCAAACTAGAAGAAGTCTGGGAACTCCTTACAAAACATGTGACTAAATTCTGGCCAGGAATAAGTGCATATAAGTCAACTTCTGGGTTACATTGTTTAAAAAATTGAATTGTTCTTCTTTCTCTTTTCCTTTGTCCTATTCACTGGATTGTAGATGTGTTATTTGCCAGCCAGCTTCAATCAGGTGGATGAGAACCGTACCCTGAAGCAGAGATTGGCAGAGTTTTTCTCTAACCAGGACTTCTAATCTCTGTTGAAACTATCCATATCAGCCATTGTAGCACTAAAGCCTCCAAAGACAACATGTACACAGGTAAATATAGCTGTGTTCCTATAAACCTTTACTTCCAAACAGCAGAAGTGGGCCAGATTGTCTGCATGTCATGGTTTGCCAGTCTCTACCCTAGAGGACAGAGAAAGAAGGTGATGAAAGACAATCCTCCTTGGGTTTAACGCCTATGATGTGGTCACCCCCACATGCTATCCATACAAATGTCCTCTTGTGTTCCCGTCTAGTCCCGTATATATAAAAATATCTATCAAATCAAGTACATGTCTGAATTATCTCTCCACCCCATTAGTCTTTAAGCTCTTGAGGGCAAGGGCCATTTGTCCCCATATCTCCAGTGCCCATCACAGTGCTCACCATGTATCAGGACTCAAAATAAATTTGTTGATGTGGTTAATTAAGTGTGCTTTTTTCTTAACGTTCTTTACTAATCACTCCCTGGCAGTGTTGCTGGCAGATGAATGAAGGCAGTATTACTCATCCAGACAGAACTCTACTCTGTAGCACTCTTGTAAAGACTTCCAGTCTCCAGGCTACAGCTCAGAAAGATGCTCAACAGCGCACATGTCTCACTTCAGAGGTGCCCTTGTTCTAAACCTTACAAAGCATTTAGTGCAATAGAACAGGGTATACACTGAAAGAATGTTTATATCTCACAGCCAGAATCAGGTTCAGCATTTTAAAATTTTACCCAATGCCCTTTGTATTCATTGATCATGGGACAATGCTTCCTCTTCTGTGAAAACAAAGGTACCAGAAATGCCCCAATAATTCAGGGTCTCACTTTTTAGGAGTGTTTTCTAAGACAGCCAAAGGACAAATGATACCAGCGGGACCTGTCTTGCTTGTGAGAGACAAAACTGCTCACTCGTTGGCCAGAATTTCTGGTTCTTCTACATACTCCAAATCTCTGCTCCACTCTCTACAATGGAGTTCCAAATACCTTCCTATAAACCCTCCTCTAGTTTTGCAAACAGCCTTATTGGATATGTTGAAGCTATAGCATCCTTATTTACATAATTCCTCTTACATTAGTCCTCTAACATCCAAACTTATGTGAGATAAAGATTTGATTGTAACTGGGAGCCATCAGGTACAGCTCAGAAGATGTTTTAAGGGTAGGCTGTCCAAGTGCAAAGCTTTGGGTATACTCTCTGCAGGCTGTCAATTCCCTGTGACTCACCAGGCCATCCCTTGCAGTTCTGATCTAGCACATCACTACCCGTAGGAGGCATTCTCTGATTCCAGATGTTCACATAGCTCCCATCATGGCTGTCTTTCCTGGTACCTGTCTGCACCAGTGAGGTGGCATCAACCCCTTGGCGGGGACTCCATGGAGGGAGTCAACCGACCAGGCTCTTTCTGGCCTCAGTGTCTCGTGAGGCTGCTGGGACATATACCTCCTTTGGGTGTCAGATATTGGCTACTTACTCTCTGTGATAGAACAGTTAATCCAAGGACAGCAAGACTTTCTGAAACCTAAGATGAATATGAGTTACATATTCAGAAATATTTCAGAAATATTTATAAGTATTGACAAATTTGAGCTTATCTTGGCCATTCATAAGACAAGGGAAGCAAATGTTATGTGAAAGTGGTAGGTCAAGGACTGGGCAAAGCCTGAGACTGAAATGGATCTGATCCCAAATAGCCAATGTCCAGCAAAATAACACAAAATTACGTGTTGAAAGAAAATGGTGTGAAATTGAAAGAGCATATGGTGTTTTGGTCAAAGTTTATGAGACCTTGGAGTGTCATCCTTAAATCCAAAGGGAGAGGTAAGTAAGTGCCTAGAGATTATCTGAATCTGTATCAAATAGAAGTCAAATTCTTTATCTTGCATCATATAAAAAGGTAATACAAGATGATGAAACAACACGATAAATCAACCCAATCTGGTCTGTTGTCCTAGGCCTTACTTAATTCACTGTTTCTACCTATCTGAATAAAATCAGAGAATTTTTCTTGTGTGAAAGCCTTAGTGAAAGCCTTGGTGAAAGTAGCCATCCACCATTCAATTTCAACTAATTCTAGAGCACCTACGACAAATCTGTTTCTACTCAGAAACATCCACTGTTCTCCCTCTGGCCTCTATTTTCACAGAACTTGTCTGCCACTCACAAGAAGACCTTCGTGACACACAGCCTGTGTTACTCAGTGTTCCTTGATATGAAGTATTTATTATCTCACCTCGGTGATGCGCCTCGAGATCAGAAGCCTTCACCAAAGCAGTTAGCTTAGCCCAGCTATGTGGCAGCTCAAGGAACCCTTGCTTGATGGGTGGGTTCTTAAGGGCTGCAGAGCTGAAGAAAAGCCAAAATAACAAAGACCGTGGACACATGGACATGAAAGACGTGAAAGCCAATTTGTACAGGAACTGGGGCCTCCTGAGGAGTTTCAGGGCTCCTTCGTCAGAAGTTCCCAGATACCAGGCCAGAGGCAGAGAGTCCCAGGGCAGGACCTCCTTGGCTGCCCACTTTCCCAGTTCTAAAGTCCAGGAGAAAGTCCTAGGCCAAGGCCCCAAACTCGCTGTCCAGAAAGAAAACTCAGAACTGTGCCGTTTGACAGGTCACCATCCAGGACAGAGCCCAGACTCCAGCAGATGTTTGCAGTGACCCAGGCACGGATAGGACATTCTGCAGGGGTTCTTGGGTCCCAGCACAAGGCCAGGAAGGGTGTCACGTGGGGCCTGAGAAAAACCAGATGCTTGGGAAAGAAGTAACAGGAGATGTAGAAATACTGTACGGTCTAGACTGAATGCTTCAGTGGTCTCAAGATAAACAAAGTAGGCCAAGGGTGAAATGTGTGCGCTCAGGCAGCTTTCCCCAAGAGACTTCCAGCTCCTATCTTCAGGAAACAGCAAAGCCTCACTTCTGTGACCACAGGCAAACTTGGCATGCACGTTCTTTCTTTCGGCCTCATCAGTGTACTTGAATTTATAGGACGGCACATACCCATTGCAAGCATTTCCTCAGATTCTTGGCCCTGATCTTGGGATATATGGAAAGGAAGTCTCTACAGGCGTTTCCTTCCTGCAGGAGGTGCTAACGAAGGTGGCTTCCCTTTCCGAGGAGGGGTCTGTGTTCTGGGGCTCTGCTCTGACTGTTTGCTCTCCTCAGATATTCCTTGCAGGTGGATAAGTGCTGAGAGCCACATATTCACTTCAGATAAGTTTGCAAAGGCTCAGGGAGGACCGGCACGTCCCAGGAGAGGCCGGAGCCTAATGGTGCTTTAGCCAGATGGTGTCAGGGAATGCTGTCGTTTACGTGGGCATGAGAGACAGTCAGCACAAATCTCTCGTTTGACAGGCTAGGGAAACAGTGCTCCAAAACTAGTGCTTGCAAACTTGTCTCTCAGCATTGTTTTCTTCCCATCAGGTTCTGAGGATCCGTCCAGGCTCTGAAACTGTCATAACAAGGGTCCCATGCAGCTGGGCTCACCCGTCTGTGCCTGAGATACGCCAGAGCATTGTCTCAGCGTTCCCAGGGTGAGTTCCTGCGTTGCCTTTGTTTCCAATCATCCTGTTTCTGACCCTTACTTTGATCCTTTGGCTCATGTCCCTCTCCAGCCTGATGAACTTTTTGACTTATTATTCTTTTGACTTGACTTAACTGGACTTTTAATCAACTTTCTTCCTCCTGATAGTCCTATGTAAGTGCCTGTTGGCACCCTTCCAGGCCCCCCTCCCACCCTTGCAGACTCTTGTTCAGAGCAGCCCCGATTGGAGATGAGCTAATTCCATCATTCCTCCCACATCTGGCTGTCTGGGAGGCTGTAGGAATCAGCTCTGCACAAACACATGCGTAATTAAATTATACTAGAAAGTCAGAGTCTGTAGACTTAAAAGCCCCACATTCTCCATCAACAAATAGACTATCATAATATTTAGTCTATTACTAACCAAATTAATGTTGAAACCACCAAGTTCTTTGAGAACCACAGGTGGCAAGTGTCAAAGAATTGACCTCAATGGGCAAGTAAACTTTTTAAGTCCTTGAAGAAAATCTAGGCTTGTGATCCCAGGCTTACAAATTAGGCTTGTGATCTATTAATACAGTGTCAGTATATAGTGGTAGTTAAAAAAAAAAAAAGGAAGAAACACAAGTCTTCTGGAGGAAATTGAAAATGTATCCACCTGAACATAATTTAAGCAAATGCTGTGAGTACTAAGGCAGTGCCTTTCAGATTCTCAACGTTTCAGGCAGACATATGCAAATACCTGAGTCTGCATTCCCAAGATAAATTCTGTTTTCTGTGCCTCTCAGACCTAATATGTGAATTTAAGGACTGTAAGTGAGCAGTAATGCTATGTAATTATTTATTGGCCACACCACATGGCATGTGGGCTCTTAGTTCCCTAACCAGGGATTGAACCTGCAACCCCTGCATTGGAAGCATGGAGTCTTAACCACTGGCTGCCAGGGAAGTTCCTCTTTGTTTTGAGTTACTATTTTATTGTAACCCAGCATTCCCTCTATGATGTTCCAGTCTGCTCAGCGGAGAATAAAGCATCTTATAATTTCTTCTTTTGGGCTTGTGGTTCCCACTGTAACTTCTACCCACGGAATTTCCCCTCATCTCTGTTTTTCCAAATTCTCCTTGAAAGACACAGAAGGTCCTGCCTCTTTCTTGAAGTCTTCTATGGTGGTACCAGACAACCAGGTTTTGTTTTGTCTTTTGAGCTCTTGTACTGCTCATTGTTCTTCCCATTCTTCTAGCATTGCTTGATTATATGAACCAAATACTAAGGCTCATGAAAATTTACCTGGGGATACAGATCAACACATACATGCTTTCTATAAAAATACAGTTCCTTAGTTAGGAATCTTAGCTCTCAGAGTAAACATAGCTTCCTTTTAGAATGGGTTACAAATTGGCAGCTCATGGAGCATATTCAACACAAGAAGTCAGGTGGTTTTTGGTTGTTTTTTTTTTTTTTGCCCTACACAGTGTTGGGTGGTTCAATGTTCTAGTAAAGTCAAATTATTATATGCTCAATATTTTAAAACCAGGAATTTTCCTCTCTCTCTCTCTCTAGCTTTTCTTCAGTCCTCTGAAGAGTTGCCAGCGTTGGGGTCTCCTGACTCCCTGTAGGAGGAACACTCACTCTGGGTAGAGTCAGCACTCCGGGGGCTCCAGTCCTTGGAAACTCGTGTTTCCACAGCACTGACACTAAGGGCCCTCTGCCTTCCGTCCTCCTCCAAGCATCTCACTTCACTCGCCTTATCTGTCTTGGCTCCAGGTAATCATCAGAGTTTGCAAGGTCTCTGGTCACGAAATTGTTTTTACCCGCAGTTTCACCTAACTCCTTAATTTCTTCAGATTTTAGTAGCCACTTTAAACTTCTTCCTGTCTTCACTTTAGGTATCAACCTTCTCTTACTTAGCTCATTGGCTGCTGAGAGTCTTCAGAACTTCAAAGCAACTTAATTTCAAAAGCTCCTAACTACATAGTTTGAAATAATCTGTCTTAACTCTCTCAGTTATGAAACACTTCTCATTCACTCTTCCCTCCCTAATTCTTTTCTTAAGAGAAACTGACTTATGATCAACGCTGCCTGTTCCATTCAGTTTGGCATAAATTAGAAAGAGCAAGTGTTAGCATAACCAACCCTGCCCAGGTCCCTATAGAATGGAGAGTGGCTTATTTTTCAGTACAAGTGAGAGACATCTTTTACCAGCTTGAGGGTCATGTTGTCATCCACATTATGGTAAGTCAGCTCCAGGAAGCAAGAAATCATCCCTCCACGGGCCACACAGTTCTGAGGATCTTCCCTCTGAATGAGACCCAGGGAACCAACCTGGCATTAGCAGAAATTAAGCCTGGAAACCAGCTATGCAGCTTAGTCTGTTCTCTCCCTGATCCAGTCTGTAAATATGCAGTCAAATCTCGTGACTCTCTGAGCTAATGGCGTTCAGCTACTGGAAGGTCTTTGGAGGGCAATCAGGTGCTATTAAAAATATGCTAATGGCAGCTTGTGATCTAGCAGCAGGACCCCAGGATTTGGGGTTGGCATGGCAACTGCCAGCAGATAGTTCACGCAGAATAGGAACAACGGAAAGAATTAGAATGAGCTGCTTAAATGCAAGTGTTGATGAAAAATGTGGAACACAGTTGAGGACTAGAGTCTGTGCCCTCAGCAGCAAAAACCACACACACACACACACACACACACACACACAAACCAGAATACCTGGAAGTGAAATGAAGACATTCCCTTCCACTGTGGCCGTGGAAAATGAGTCAGCCATTAGAAAGAATTTTGTATTTAGCCTGATGGTTTTATAGCAGACCTATGACCTTGAAGAAATCTGTGTGTTTCATGTGTGGATGAAAGAAGTGTCACATGTGTATGTGTCTCCCTGCCAAGGCTGAAAGAAGAGGTCTGACAGGGAACAGCTTTTAGCAATCTCCTGTATCAGAGGCAGTACAGATGGCAGTTTTTGCTTTTAGCTTAACTGAATGTCAAAGAAAAAGGGGGGCTCCCTCACAAACACATATCCAACCTGTAGAAAGAGTTGGAAACAGGGTCTTGCATCCAGCTGCATGTCAATTACCGTGAAAGCCTAAGACATGTTTAAATATGTGTCATACATGTGTACTCCATTATTTACATGTGCTCTGCCCTCTTTCCCCTGTGTCTGACGCTGGAAGTTTTTCAGTAAGTCAGTCTGCCACTGTGGGCTTGAGACCACGAAACAAGATTCTTTCCTGCTTTTCCACTGTGAAGAGTCAACAGCGTTGGAAATGATTTCCCATGGCGGAGATGGACAGAAAAACAGGCTGAGTTCACTGTCTCCATTAGCCTTGCTAGCTGATGCAGTTGAGGGGAATGACAGAATAAAATCATGCGGAAGGGAGCTAAGACAGGCAGGGATGGGAATGGCTCAAGGAAAACAGAAGTAATATGTCTGCAGCCATCACAGACACCCTCACAAGCCGAAGATGGAAATGAAGCCATCTATTCAAAATCACACATATCTTTGGGGGGCAGAGGGAAAAGGAAACAGAGAGGTAGACAGACCACGAATTAAGTGTGTTTGGGAATATAGAAGGGATCCTGGGAAAATCTGTAAAAGTTCAAAGCACAATCCATAGGTAGAAAAGTAGGAACAGGGCAGAAAAGGAGTTTAACTCCCCGAAGATTCATGTTTCAATTCACACTGCCTTAGCTTCACCTGGAACTTCGACTTTGGGAAAAGATGGTGTGATTTGACAAATATACTTTTCCAATGACTTAGGCATAACTTCCTTTTCTTAGTCACTTCCTTCCTTTTCTTTGATACAATAGTCCCTTAAAGAAAGACCAGGAGAGAAAAGCTGGTGGAAATGCTTGTAACTTGAAACAATTGCTATTGTCCTAGACGTGGTCAATCTAACAGCGACTGACAGGTGTTCTGCCACTGGAAGGATGGACCTAGGTATGGCTTCATATAAACAACACCTGGGAATCAAGGTTTTCTGGGGACAGCCTGAAGCTTATATGATTGGGGAAACCACATTTAAGAAAAAAAAAAAAAACAGAATTATGATACAAAATTGCTAGGACCCTCCTAGAACCTTGGAAAAGGTCTGGGCAAGTGAGGAGCCATGTCAGATGATATTCACTACCTGCTATATATTATTATGTCATCACCTGTGGGGGCAGAGGAGGGCCTTTCTATTGAGGGGTCCTTAGGCAAGAAAAAATATGGTCTATTTATTCTTTTTAATTTAAGCAGTCAGCCAAGATGTAGCCTGGGCTTAAAACACCCGTATTGTTGTCTGCTCATTAGACTAAATTCTACATCCTGTACTGCTAATAGCACTTCCTGAGGAAATGGCCTGGAATTCCAAGATAATATCACTGAGAAACCAAGTGACTTTAAAGTGACACGCTTATTTCTAGAGCTGCCTACATGACTATGGTGTGTCACTTCAAATAAGACATAATCTCTTGGTCTTGTAGCAATGGTGATGTGTGTGGTGTAAAACTGCAAGAAGCCACAAGGTTCATCTCGAATCCTTCTAGATGCCAAAGGCAGGCAGCTCATTGCTTAGAGGATAAGTACAAATTTAATTAGCACTATTATAGCGTGAGACTCCTGAAGAGGGATATGATAAGAAAATAGAGCCCTAAGGTGATAATTTGCTGTTCAGTCACTCAGTCGTGTCCGACTCTTTGTGACTCCCTGGACTGCAGCACGCCAGGCTTCCCTGTCCATCACCAACTCCCGAGGTTTACTCAAACTCATGTCCATCGAATCCGTGATGCCATCCAACCATCTCATCCTCTGTCGTCCCCTTCTCCTGCCCTCAATCTTTCCCAGCATCAGGGTCTTTTCCAATGAGTCAGTTCTTCTCATCAGGTGGCCAAAGTATTGGAGCTTCAGCTTCAGCATCAGTCCTTCCAATGAATATTCAGGACTGATTTCCTTTAGGATTGACTGGTTTGATCTTGCTGTCCAAGGGACTCTCAAGAGTCTGAGGTGATAATAGGAATCTGTTTTTTTGGGAACTCAGGAGCACCTGTGCTTCAGTTCCACAGGAATTTAAAGGGGTCATGGAATTTCTGTCTTCATCAGGGAAGGTCTGTCTTCCCGCGGGGCTTCTCTGAGGGTTCTCGTTTCCTCTGTTTGCTGGTGTCAGGCACAAAGGATGTGAATGGCTAAGGACTTTCTTTTGCAATGGCGCCCTCTTGTGGGAATCTCATTATCTTGCAAGGGACGGGACTAGCCACCCATTCTGCTGCCCTACACAAGGCACAACTGTGAGGATTCCCAATGTTTCCTATAAAGTTTCAAAGACCAAGCCTCATCCAGCACTGATCTCTCCTGTATCTGCTTGCTGTGGTTGAGCTGGTGTATTTCTCAATTCTATTGTGTTATGCTTAGTCACTCAGCTGTGTCCGACTCTTTGTGACCCCACGGACTGTAGCCCGCCAGGCTCCTCTGTCCATGGGATTCTTCAGGCAAGAATACTGGAGTGGGTTGCCATGTCTTTCTCCAAGGAATCTTCCCAACCCAGAGACCGAACCAGGCTCTCCCGCATCACAGGCGGATTCTTTACCATCTGAGCCACCAGGGAAGCCCAGGAATACTGGAGTGGGCAGCCTGTCCCTTCTCCAGCGGGTCTTCCCGACCCAGGAATCAAACCAGGGTCTCCTGCATTGCAGGCGGATTCTTCACCAGCTGAGCCACCAGGGTTAGCCTTCTCAATTCTATTAGGGCCTCCCTACTGATAACCCGGGATTCCCTGGTGGCTCAGAGGGTAAAGCGTCTGCCCGCAATGTGGGAGACCCTGGGTTCGATCCCTGGGTCGGGAAGATCCCCTGGAGAAGGAAATGGCAACCCACTCCAGTACTCTTGCCTAGAAAATCCCATGGATGGAAGAGCCTGGTGGGCTACAGTCCATGGGGTTGCAAAGGGTTGGATACAACTGAGCGACTTCACTCACTCACTCATACTGATAACCCAGTTTCCTGTGAGGCAAAGTGAGCATCCTTAGCACAAAGTGCTTGCACCCTTCTCGTTCATTCTCCTAAATTCAGAAAACCCTGAATTAATCTGTCCCTTACTTGTCTATTTCCTGGCCGTCATCCTTCATTTCCCCCAAATCTTTCAACTTTTACTTCCAGGCTCTCTCATACACTGTTTTCTTCATCTGAAGCATGTTTCCGCCTAACCATCTCCAAATTTTAGCGATTCTTCAGATCTCAGTCTAAAAATCTGGAGACACCTGTTCTCCCCTCTAAGTCTGGAGTTGGGGCATGTCCTGCAAGCAGGTACAGTGCTCTTTACTGCCCTAACATAGCATTTACGGGGCTCCATTATCATCATCTTTATATTTATCAGCATTTCCCACTAGTCCAGGCTCCCCCAGGGCAGAAATTCTGTGTTTCTGTTTTGTTCCTGGTGGTGACACCAGTGCCCAGTCTGTTGTCCATCACTTAACAGGCGTTAATGGGTGTTGGGCGATGAGTAAATGAGTGGCACATGATGAGACCACGCTGTAACACCGCACAGCGCTCCTCAACCACTGATGCACACACATTCACTACACTTCCTGAGCAGTAATCACCAAGTTAGTAAACAACTACCCAGCACCTACTGTGTGTCAAACGCAGAAGTGGACACAGTGTGGAAGGAATCAACAGAGAAATTAAAAAGAAGTAGAACATAGCAGTGGGCGTGGGAGGGGAGTGGGCGGGTGGTGAGGATGGTGTCCACAGAACCGAAGGAGAAAGTGGTCCACGGGGGAGAGGGCCGACCTGCTGAAACTCCACCAGCTGAGAAGGCAAAATTCTCAAAGGCCTTACCACTTAGGCGGTCATTGTTGAAAACATTATCACGAGCTATTTCAGATGAGTGGTGAAAATGACTGGCTTGCTACTTTTAATCACGTTTCGGTGCTCCTATGAAGAAGGAGGGAGAGCAGGCCCTTTTGCATCTATTACAAGAAAGGTCTCTGAGCAGGTTTTTGCTTTTATTAATACTTGGCCTTCACGTGGCTCCTGTAAGAGGCTCTGATTTGACCAGCCCTCCAGTCAGGACCGCCGTGGCCCTTCACGCCCCCCAAGGCTCCTGGCCTTCTGTGAACAATTAGTCTCCCCGAGTCCTCATCAGGATCGAGTAACAATCTAAGACTGTGAGAGTAGGGTAATTGCCGAGAACGACTAAAGAAGGCTCCCAGCACTGAAGTGTTACCATGAGCTCTAAAACCTGCAAATCATACGATAATTATTCCTGAAGCGGCTTGGCAGCCCTTAAGTATAATTATCATGTAATCTGCAAGGCATGTAATGTTTTCAAAACAAGCATGAATGGGAAAGAAAGCTAATGAGCCTGTCTCTTTTTTATTAGCGCGGCCCTGTCTGAGGTCAAAGGGACCGAGGTGGAGACAGGTCATGCCCAAGAGCGCCGCCCTGTGGTGGGAGGGCTGTCACTTCGTAACTATTGGGACAGGCTTGTTCTGTCCGCTCAAAACAGGGATTCTGTTCTGCGCACTTTGCTTCCTCTGCCTGTGGGTCGCTCCCTGCGGTGAAATACGTGCAACATTCAAGAGAGTCTTAAGGATTTTAAGGTGAGCTCAGAACAAATTACCTTTGTCAGGCCTGGTGGATGGAGGCTTTTCAGGTTGCTTAGACTGCCACGTGGAAAGGGGGTAAATCAGGTAAATCAGGGCAAACAGGCCCATAAAGCCTATGGGCTCTGCTCCTGATCCGCTGACCGGGGACTCCCGCCTAGAGAACAGCATGGTGATTGCCTAGCTCCCCTGGAGCCATCAGTGCCGTGGTGTGAAATGGGGTAACTATGTTTAAGAAACAAGGCCCAGCACAGTTTCAGAGCCCAGGGCAGGAGACCAAGAAAGGCAACCGGTGTGGCTACCTGGGGAGATATTAAGTGAAAGGTAATTTTGAAAACTGCCACCCGTCTCCAGGCGAGAAAAGCTCACTTAGCTGCAGCACTGCCGAGGGGGCTTACCCGGGTGGGATGGTGGTGGGAATCACTGGATGATAAAGTCCGACAGGGTAGAGACTGTGCCTTCGTCCTCTCAGTATTCCAGGACACAGGTTCTGCCTCACAGAGGGAGCTCAAGAGTAACTGAAGCACTTTGAGCCATAAAAAATCTTGCCTCTTTCCAGAGCTCTTGGCTTGTAGCCAATGGAGACAGTGGACTAGAGAGAAGTGAGAACAGGATTTGCTGGGGGGGAAGCTACCACCACTGTCTCAATGTGTTATCACATATTCTCCTGCTCGTGCCCAGCCCCCCCACGCCCCTGCCCCAGATCTGGGGAAGCTCCCGTCTAGTCCAACCAGGGCGGGAAGATCTTTCTGTTCGGGTGTCTAGCCCCTGGTCAGCCGGTCCGCCCTCCAGGACAGAGCAGTCCAGTCCGATACAGGACAGTACTTAGTCTCACAACAGAGACAAAATGTCAAGAATGGATTATTAAGCATAAAATTATATTATTTGGTTTATTTTATAAACCTACCTAGAAAAACAAATATAGAAAAGTAGACGGAACTGAAAAAGTTACCCAGAATCACTGTAGGCTTTGATAATATTTTTTAACATATTTATCTCTTTTTCTATGCAATATTTTGTTTTTTTCCTATAATTGTGGCATATGAATCTGACTTTAAAAGTTATAATTGTTTCCCTGTAATGTTATTATATACTCTCCATAAATACTTTTTATGGTCGTAGTGTGACAGGGTCATAGTTTATGTACCCATTATTCTATGATGGCACCATGCTATTATTGCCAGTTTCTCACCATTTACTAATAGTGCCATAAAGAATGTCCTTAGGCATATAGCATTTTCTTTCTTTAAAATTATTTTCTTGGAAAAAAAATGAAATAAAATTATTTTCTTGGGAAAACTTTTATGACCTAGGGTTGGACAAAGGGTTCTTAAAAATGTCACCAACATATGGTGTGTAAAAGAAAAAATTAGTAATTTGGACCTCAGCAATTTAAAAATTTGCTTGGCTTAAGATAACACAGAAAATAAAGAGACAAGCTGTAAATGGGGAGAAAATGTTTGCAAATCACTTTTCTGACAAAGGTCATGTGTTCAGGATATATTTTTTAAAAGATCAAAACTCAGCAATAACAAACAACCCATTAAAAATTGGGGAAAAGACTTGAACAGAATCTTTCCCAGAGAGGATATAAGAATAGCAGATGTAAGCACATGAAAAATGCTCAACAACATTAGCCATTAGGTAAACGCCAACACAAACATCAATTAGATATCAATATAGACCTATCAGAGTGGTTGAAAGAAAAAATGCTGACAAGGAATTGGAACTCTCATACATCGCTGATAAGAATGCAAAATGGTATAGCCACTCTGAAAAATAGTTTTGTGGTTTTGTATGAAGTTAAACAGACTCTAACCACTGACCCCGAAACTCCACTCTTGAGTATTTATCCTAGAGAAATGAATACTTATATTGTTCTCACAAAAGCCTCTATACAAGTGTTCACAGTAGATTTGTTTGTAACAACTAGTAGCTGGAAATATCCCATATCCTTCTATGAATGGAGGCATAAGCAAATTGTGGTATATCCATACAATGGAACACAACTAAATAGTCAAAGGGGGAAAAATAACTATTGATGTACTGAAAAACTTGGAAAATTTTTGAAAGCATTATGCTGAGTGAGAGAAGCTGTTCTCAAAAGCACAAAGGAAGAATGAAAAAAAAGAGGCCGACTACCCCAGATTGGTGGTGGCAGTTTTCGTAGGCAAGGAAACTTACAGAAGAGTCTGGTCTTGGGTGACTGTAAGATCAGTGGATCTCCCAAGCTGGAGGCCTTAAAGTCCCATATACCTTCCACATAATCTCTCGGGGCTGCATGCTTGAAAATGGCTCTAGCTGTGGGAACTGTGGGTGGGCAGAATGCACATTCCAAGGAGGGGAAAGGGGTGGGGAGCCTCCAGTTGCCTGGGTTCAGTTTACAGGTCAACAGACAGTCATGTCTACTTGGTGACACCCTCCAGCAATATCTAGTTTGAATGTGTGTCAAGAAATCTACTCCAAGATATTAACAAGCTGAAAAGTTCTTAATAAGCTTTGCTGTAACTTGGAATGTTAAAAGTGCATTTTTTCCCAAATTTATTTAATTATATTCAAATAAGAGTTGAAATAATAGATTTTTAAAACTGTAAGGCACTTGAAATATTCCTTATTACTTACCACCGTTACAGATGAGAAGACTGAAGCCAGAGGCACCTCACTGCTAGTTTGTGCAGAACTGTTGTCTGCTGAAAATCCTGCCTCCCTCCTCTTCCCTCTGCTCTTGGGTGGTTCTCCTCCCTGGCCCCTAAAACTGTAGAATTTTTTTCTGACTGGTGGGCAAACTTCCAGTTGGTCAGATAGCCTTCTGGTAACATGGACTGAAAACAAAGAGAAGATATACTTGCTAAATTTTCAGAGCACTCAAAACATTTGAGGGACAAGTAAAATTACTACAGGCTTATCCATTTTACTTTTTATTGTACACAGAGCTAGAGAAAATCTAGAAGGGAAAAGGTGAGAATTGCTTTGTTTGCCTGCTACGCTCTGGATACCCCCATTTTATGTCAAAATTTTGTTTGGAGAAGTAACAGTAAAATGTGATAATGACTTAATTCTGAAATCAACTGAGGGAAGTATTTCAGGAGAGGCAAATATATTTGTTGTAGGGAAAGAAGTTTTCCAATGAGGTAAGGAGTTTGATGTTGGAAGAAATCAATTATAAATGAGTTACTCCTATGTCTAACTTGGCTGTACCTTGGCTTATGAGTGGGCTCTACTTGTATGAATGTCAGCTGGTAACTGGCAGTTAATATTCAGTGAATGAATGATATTCTTGCCCTATGAAATGTCAACAAAAACTTTTAAGAGTATTGAGTGATATCTCATTTCAGTATAAAGAAGAATTTTCTTAAAATAGTCTTATTTAAAAGTGGAAAAGGAAAACTTTTTTAAAAAAAGAATGGTGTATCTTGAAGAATATTTACTCTTGTATTCCTGTGCTAGCAGAGGCTAGAAAAGCACTGATAAGGAATCTAGTGGGTGGTATGAATATACAAAATCTAGGATCCCTTCCAACTCTAAGATTCAAAGAGTCTATGGTAAATATGTTATCTTATATTGTCTCATATATTTAAAATTATTCAAAATTTATTCTCTTGTTCAAAACTCTTATTTCTGTCTTCAATTTCTATCTTTCTTAAATAAAAAGATTTCATAAAAATATTGATGAAATTTGAAGTAGTTATGCTATATGAATATATATTATATATCTATCTTATTTCTATCTATCTATCTATCTATCTATCTATCCCTGCTGCTGCTAAGTCGCTTCAGTCGTGTCCAACTCTGTGCGACCCCATAGATGGCAGCCCACCAGGCTCCCCCGTCCCTGGGATTCTCCAGGCAAGAACACTGGAGTGGGTTGCCATTTCCTTCTCCAGCGCATGAAAGTGAAAAGTGAAAGTGAAGTCGCTCAGTCGTGTCCGACTCTTAGCGACCCCATGGACTGCAGCCCACCAGGCTCCTCCATCCATGGGATTTTCCAGGCAAGAGTACTGGAGTGGGTGCCATTGCCTTCTCCGATCTATCTATCTCTAAGCTAGGATAAATATTCATATATATATATCACATATATTCATGTACTCCTATGTATGAAGTGATTTTAGAAACTCTAAGATCTCAATTATGTAATCAATTGATTCTGGTATCGATTGATTTCTTTCATCCACCATGAATGATAAGTGCCAAAGAGTGATATGTGGTCATTAACATCAGCAAAATACCCTAAGTGACTATTTCTTATTCCATTTACTACCATAAGGGACTGATTATTTGGTGATTCTGTCTACAACTTGGCAATGATTCTAACCACCTTTTAAACTTACGTAAATATGCATCTATAAACCTCAAGTAGAGTTCATATTTGAACTATTTTTTCACATTAGCCTTTCTCTCAAGGAAATAATAATGAAAGTATGATAAATATTTGTAAAGGAATTTAGAGTTTTTAAAGAAATTTATGCACATATTTGATATAGTGCATTTTGTACCTTGTTACAGCCTGAATACAATCCTACTGTGGTTGTGTGTATATGTGTGCTTAGCCGTGTCTGACTCTTTGCGACCCCATGAACTGTTGCCTGTCAGGCTCCTCTGTCCATGAGGATTCTCCAGGCAAGAAGTACTGGAGTGGATTGCCATGCCCTTCTCCAGGGGATCTTCCCAACCCAGGGATCGAACCCAGGTCTCCTGCATTGCAGATGGATTCTTTACTGTCTGAACCACCAGGGAAACCCTACTATGATTACCATTTTATAGATAATGACACTTAAAGTCAGTGCAGTTGAGTGTCTTGCCCAAAGTTACCCAAATAGTAATGATTGAATTGGGACTGAAAAACCAGTTTCCATAATTCAATAATCCTTCCCCACTATACTAATATTGATAAATGTTCTCAGCAGTTTCTTCAAAGAGGTAATTGAGTTAAAATGGGGTTCTTTGATTTCTGTTTGAATGCTCTTCACAATGTTGGAATGTGATAAATCTAAGTACTAGAGAAATAGGACCTGCAGAAACCGACTGATTTACAGAATTTTTCAAAGCCCCTTTACAAAATTGTAACATGATGTATAACTTTTTAATAAATATAATTAGGAAGCATTTAAATGTTGGCAAGATCTGCTACTATATAATGAAGTGACAAATCAAACTGTGGTATAATCTCAATAAGAATATATAATGATAGTATCAATATAACTCCAAAATAACCACTTTTTTAGAAAATGACATTGCAGAGCCTAATTTTTTAATTTTTCTATTCATTGGTCACATTTTGGACATAATAGAGGCAAAGTCTCTATTTAAAAATATAAATACTCATATGAAAATTGAAGAATTCAGTCCAGTGTATCTGGCTTTTCTTGCAGTCATTTTTATATTTGATTTCAGGGTCTGCTCTTTGATCTTAAGCTTCTGGAGCACAGACTATATCTAGATTATATTTTTCTCAAGACACTGTTTGGAACAGAAGAGTGGTCTAAAGAACGTGTACTGAGTTGAATAAAACATGAAACAAATGGGCTTCCACGGTATTCTACTCTATGACCTGTAGTAAATTTCCAAAGCTGTTTAAGTTTCTCATCAAAATGAGAACCATTCCTTTCAACATAGACAACCACTCCTTGAAATCATTTCATCCCATGACTTGAGAACATTTCTCTCCCGGTTTCCAGCTCTTCCTTTTGCTTTGCCTTTCTCTTTAATGTTGGTGCTTCCCAGGATCCTCTTTTCTACTTCCTTCTGATCTCTTTCCCCATTATCCCTGGGTATCTTCATATATGAATCCTCCCCAGATCTTTATGAGCAGCTCATATCTTTCAGTGGAGTTCTAGATCTATATATCTAGCCACCCACTGGCTAGCTTCACATCTGCACTTGAATACACAAACACCTAAAACTGAATTTATTCTCTTTCTTCATGGGGGGATCCTCTTACCATGTCCATCATTTACTTAGTTTTCCAAGCCAAAGCCCCTAGAATCCTTGCCTTTCTCGGCCCCTCACTTCCCATCTTCTATGAGCCCCAATACCATGTCCATGACATATTCACAGGTTCTGGGGACTAGCATGTGGATATCTTGAGGGCCATCATTCTGCTTACCACATGATCCATCAGCTTATCTTTACTAAAATGAAATGCCTTTGTCTTTCTACCTTTGTCTCAATCATCCCATTGTATCCAACCCATTGGAAAGATTGGAAGATTGTGACCTGGGTGAACTCTCTGCAGCAGGGTTGGTTCCTGACAGGCTGATTGCTCAGGGTTGTCTGCTGACAGCATTCTTAGAAGCTGGGGCAACAAGCTCCTTTCTTGAAGGAAAACCATATGGTGTATCTCCAAGTTCATCAAAGTTCACTCTTTGAGCCATTTGGATTCACTTCTTCACAAATGTTTTGGGAACAGCTCCTCTTGGATTCTGGTGAGTCTTTCTGTCTGGGAGAGTTTCAGAATAAGTGGTGGGGAAAAGCACTGCTTTTCTGACCACTGCTGCAGATCCCAACTGACACTCATCTGCTCCCTCCCCACTAGCAAGCCCTGTCAGCCCTGGCTCACCTCATGGCACAATGCAGATCCTGTTTTTGATCAAAGCACTTGTTCATTTAATGTTACAACTGAACAAGGGAGTATGCAAGTTGTGCCCACATGAATTACTCAGCATATTCTCTGCCTCTGGTGTATACTTGTAGCCCTGCCTCTTCTGGACAACTGGGATCAATTACTTTAGCCAAGATGGTGACTTCTCTTCTTTCCTGCTGATATCTGTATCCCTTGGTGGGAGAGCTCTTCCACTAAAGACCAAGATTTCTAACCCTGCAGAGGCAAGAGCCTTATGAACAGGAGGCACCCATTTCTCAAATGGGTCATGGACGTCAAGGTAAGTGTGGTCACTTTGGCTTCTACCCCTTGGCTGCTAGATGTTTTTGGTCTTCCTAATGATGCAGCACTAAATGAAGTCTTTGATTCAAGGTATGTCCTGTGTCCTGGAGGATGGTCCACCATGTTCATAAAGTACCACCCTCAAGCTGGCATTTTAGCTGTACTTTCAGAAGGCTATCCTACTTTCTTCCCAGAATCTTCTTAGTGTGGAGTACGGGATGGGACCAGTGAATCCCACGGTCATGAGCCCCTTCCTGTGCTTCAGGTAATGTGAGTTCACTGATTTGCCATAATGTTTTGTGGGGCTCCTGGGTCCATAGAACAAATACTCTGCAAGCTCTTGGTTAATAACACTGGCTGAAGCCCTGCAGGTTGGAAAGGCAAACCCACACCAGGAATATGTGTCTAGTATGATCATGAATCACTGGCCCTTTCAGACTAAAAGTGGCCCAATGTAGTCAACTTGCCATCAGATGATCAGTTTATCTCCTCAAAGAATGGTGCCATATAGGAGTCCAAGCATTAGCCTCTGTTCATGGCAGGCCGAACATCAAGCAGCAGTGGCAGCAACACCAGCCTTTGTTAAGGGAGTCCCTGGCTGGCTGGGTCGGGAAGATCCCCTGGAGAAGGAAA